>NC_138303.1:96212500-96662500 GCF_965601325.2 Salmo salar
AACGTTGAGACAGAACAGCACCTACCCCGGTGTCAGAGGCGTCCACCTCCACGATGAACTGGAGTCCTGGGTCGGGCTGAGTAAGGACTGGAGCGGAGGTGAAGCGATGCTTGAGTTCCAGGAATGCTGCCTCTGCACCAGGAGTCCAGTGGAACAGAATGGAGGTGGTGGTGAGAGGTGCAGCCAGATGGCTGTAGTTGCGGATGAAACATCTGTAAAAATGTGCAAACCCCAGGAAACGCTGTAGCTGCTTCAGGCCACTGACTGTCATGACCTTGGCGGGGTCCATACGTAACTGTCCCTGTGAAATAATATAACCCAGGAAAGACATTGAGGCAGCATGGAACTCACATTTTTCAGCTTTAACAAAAACCTTATTCTCCAACGGTCGTTGAAGAACTTGGCAAACATGCTGCTGGTGAGCCTCAGAGTCCTTAGAAAAAAATCAGGATGTCATCTAAATAGACAAAAATGAAGCGTCCCATCACATCCCTCAGCACATCATTGACTAGGTTTTGGAAAACTGCATGGGTGTTAGTAAGACCAAAAGGCATGACCAAATACTCAGTGACCCAGCGGTGTGTTGAACGCAGTCTTCCACTCGTCCCCCTCTCTTATGCGGACAAGGTGGTAGGCATTCTGGAGGTCGAGTTTGGTAAACACTGTGGCACCATGGTGTGGGGCAAAAGTAGAGCTGATGAGTGGCAAGGGGTACTTGTTCTTTATTGTGACATTATTCAGCCCACGGAAGTCTATGCACAACCTCAGTGACCCATCCTTCTTCACAAAGAAAAACCCAGCACCCACCGGGAGGAAGATGGCTTGATAAGTCCTGCAGCCAGAGAATCCTGGATGTACCTCTCCCTAGCCTCTTACTCGGGGCGAGAGAGGTTAAATAACCTGCTGCTGGGAAGAGGAGCTCCAGGCTGGAGGTCAATAGCGCAGTCGGACGGCCGATGAGGCGGCAGCGACAGGGCGCGGTGCTTGCTGAATACAGGAGCTAGATCGTGATACTCTGGAGGAACTGATGACAGGTCCGGAGGTTCTGGAATGGACTGGAGCACAGACAAGGCAGGGGGAAGGTCAGAATGTAGACAATTAGAGTGACAAAATGAACTCCAAGTGGTTACCTTTCCGGCAGTCCAGTCAATCTGTGGGTTGTGTAGCTTTAACTATGGATGGCCAAGAACCAGGGGGGAGTAAGGACAGTCGATTATGTGGTAACTGATCTTTTCCTGGTGGTTTCCAGAGAGACGCACGATGACAGGGATGGTTCTCTCACAGACACGGGCGAGGAGCTGTCCGTTGAGAGTGTTGGCATCGAGGGGTGAATCGAGTGGGACAGTGTCCAGGCCCAACTGGGTAACGACACCTTGGTCCAGGAAGCTCCCATCGGCGCCCGAATCGATGAGAGCAGACAGGAAAATCCTGGCTCTGCCACACAAGGTTGCCTTCAAGCAGGGGTCTGGGAGAAGATGGGCAGGCGTTTTGGATCAAAGGTATATCTCCCACTACTGCCGAGCGCCCTCTTTTGCTGGACACAGGCAACAAGTGGAGACAAAGTGACCAACCTGGCCACAGTATAGGCAGCTCCTAGCGCCGATTCGCCGCTTCCTCTGGAGGGAGATGGGTCCGGCCGAGCTGCATTGGTTCAGGATCAGGAAGAGCCTTGGAAAGGGATGCAGTCGGAGAAGGAGGACAAGGCGCTGAAGCAGATGTCATGGTCCATACAGAAATGGTTGGTTGAGATCGGTGTGGAAGAACTTGACTGGCTTGCACAGAACCCTGACCTCAACCCCATCAAACACCTTTGGTATGAATTGGAACGTCAACTGCGAGCCAGGCCTAATCACCCAACATCAGTGCCCGAACTCACTAATGCTCTTGTGGCTGAATGCAAGCAAGTCCTTGCAGCAATGTTCGAACATCTAGTGGAAAGCCTTCCCAGAAGAGTGGAGGCGGCTGTTATAGCAGCAAAGGGAAGAGAAGTGTTGGCCTATCCCCGGAGAGATAGAGATATGCCGGTGGCATGCTACGACACTGACATGCATTTCTTTATGTCAGATGGCTACTGTGTCTGCTATACAGTTATAGACGTACAGAAGGAAAGTAATTCGAAAATATTCGATCCAAATATTTTGTAAAAAGATAAACATTGTATTGTTAGCTTAAAGGAGTAACTCTGGTAGGCCTGTAACTGTCTTCCTCACCTCAAGTTCAACTGTTGGAGTCAGTGGGAGTGCCAGGGCACATTGCCTCTGTATCATAGGCCTGCAGTAGCTAAAGCTTAATAATTGCCACACCATACCAAACCTTCACAAATGTTTCTAAACTTTATTAGGGTAATATTGTCACGCCCTGATCTGTTTCACCTGTTCCTGTGATTGTCTCCACCCCCTCCAGGTGTCGCTTATTTTCCCCAGTGTATTTATCCCTGTCTCTCTGTGCCAGTTTTCTTGTATGTTTAGTCAAGCCAACCAGCGGGTTTTTCCCCATACTCCTTTTGCTATTCTCCTTTTTCTAGTCCTCCCAGTTTTGACCCTTGCCTGTTTCTGGACTCTGTACCCGCCTGCCTGACCATTCTGCCTGCCTTGACCACAAGCCTGTCTGCTACTCTGTACCTCCTGGACTCTGATCTGGTTTTGACCTTTTGCCTGTCCACAACCATTCTATTGCCTACCCCTTTGGATTATTAAATATTGTAAGACTCCAACCATCTGCCTCCCGTGTCTGCATCTGGGTCTGTTTACAGGGAAAATATAAGCAGAAGAGCAAATGCAAACAAGGGAGAAAAAGCACTACCATCCCCTGTGCCCCCCAAAAATCCACACAACACTCCCCAAAGCAAATAAAAAAAGTTTCACGACCCTCCCCTATTTTGGACCACCCAGTCAATTTCGATCTGTCCTTTAGCAATGGCAAATATACTTAAAATGAGTAAGCAACACTCACCAATAAGCCATTCATCCTCAACAGCTCCCGCCTGGAGGCTTATAGGCCAACATTTCTGTTCTGCAGAATGAACTAGTCGTGCTTTCCGCCAGGCCACCTTGCTACCACATTCAGCAGCATCTTTTGTGCATCACAACCAGTTGAGGGAAAAGTACCCAATTGTCATACTTGAGCAAAAGTAAAGATACCTTAATAGAAAATGACTCAAGTAAAAGTAAAAGACACCCAGTAAAATACTACTTGAGTAAAAGTCTAAAAGTATTTGGTTTTAAATATACTTAAGTATCAAAAGTAAATGTAAATTAATCATTTCAAATTCCTTATATAAACCGAAACAGACGGCATAAAATCTATATATTTTTTATGTACGAATTGCCAGGGGCATGCTCCAACACTTTAATGCAGGGAACTTAAATCCGTTTTACCTCATTTCTACCAGCATGTCACATGTGCAACCAGAGAGAAAAAAAACTCTAGACCCCCTTTACTCCAGACACAGAGACACGTACAAAGCTCTCCCTATCCCTCCATTTGGAAAATCTGACCATAATTGAATCCTCCTGATTCCTGCTTACAAGCTAAACTAAAGCATGAAGTACCAGTGACTCGCTCAATACGGAAGTGGTCAGATTACGCAGATGCTAAACTATAGGACTGTTTTGCTAACACAGACTGGAAATGTTCCGGGACTCATCCGATTGCATTGAGGAGTATACCACATTCGTCAGAGGCGTCATCAATAAGTGCATCGACGACGTTGTCCCCACAGTGACCGTACATACATACACCAACCAAAAGCCATGGATTACAGGCAACATCCGCACTGAGCTAAAGGGTATAGCTGCCGCTTTCAAGGAGCGGGACTCCAACCCGGACACTTATAATAAATCCTGTTATGCCCTCAGATGAACCATTAAATAGTCAAAGCGTCAATACAGGACTAAGATTAAATCCTACTAAACCGGCTCTGACACTCGTCGGATGTGGCAGGGCTCGCAAGCTATTACGGACTACAAAGGGAAGCCGTGAGTTGCCAAGTGACACAAGCTTACCAGACGAGCTAAATTACTTCTATTCATGCTTCGAGGCAAGCAACACTGAAGCATGCATGAAGCACCAGCTGTTCTGGACGACTGTGTGATCACGCTCGCCATAGCCGATGTGAGTAAGACCTTTAAACAGGCCACCATTCACAAGGCCGCAGGGCTAGACGGATTAACAAGGACGTGTATTCTGAGCATGCGCTGACCAACTGCCAAGTTTCTTCACATTTTCAACCTGTTGCTGGTCGAGTCTGTAATACCTACATGTTTCAAGCAGACCACCATAGTCTCTGTGCCCAAGAACACCAAGGTAACCTGCCTAATTGACTACCGACTCGTAGCACTCACATCTGTAGCCATGAAGTGCTTTGAAAAGCTGGTCATTGCTCACATCAACACCATCACCCCATAAACCCTAGACCCACTCCAGTTTGCATACCGCCACAACAGATCCACAGATGACGCAATCTCTATTGTACTCCACACTGCCCTTTCCCAACTGGACAAAATTAACACGTACTTGAGAATGTTGTTCATTGACTACAGCTCAGCGTTCAACACCATAGTGCACTCAAAGCTCATCACTAAGCTAAGGACCCTGAGACTAAACACCTCCCAACTGGATACTGGACTTCCTGACTGGCTGCCCCCAGGTGATAAGGGTAGGCAACAACACATCTGCCATGCAGATTGTAAACACAGGGGACCCCTCAGGGGTGCATGCTTAGTCCCCTCCTGTACTCTCTGTTCACACATGTCTGCATGGCCAATTGTGACTCCAACACCATCATTAAGTTTGCCGACAACACAACGGTGGTAGGCCTGATCACTGACAATTATGAGACAGCCTATAAGGATGAGGTCAGAGACCTGGCATTGTGGTGTCAGGACAACAACCTCTCCCTCAACATGATCAAGACAAAGGAAATTATCGTAGACTACAGGAAAAGGAGGGGCGAGCACACCCTCGTTCTCATTGAGAGGGCTGTAATGGAGCAGGTTGAGAGCTTCAAGTTCCTTGGTGTCCACATCACCAACAAACTAGGATCGTCCAAGCACATCAAGCCGGTCATGAAGAGGGCACGACAATGCCTATTCCCCCTCAGGAGACTGAAAAGATTTGGCATGTGTTCTCAGATCCTCAAAAAGTTCTACAGCTGCACCATCAAGAGCCTCCTGCAAGACGATATAGATGGTAGTGAGTACGGCCCAGTACATCACTGAGGCCAAGCTTCCTGCCATCCAGGACCTCTATACCAGTGGTGTAAAATGTACTCAATTGTCATACTTGAGTAAAAGTTAAACACACATGCTTTGTTTGTAAATTATGTCTAAATGTTGGAGTGTGCCGTGGCTATCCGTAAACTTAAAAAACAAGAAAATGGTGCCATCTGGTTTGCTTAATAAGGAATTTGAAATTATTTATACTTTTACTTTTACTTTTGATACTTAAGTGCATTTTAGCGATTACATTTACTTTTGATACTAAAGTATATTTAAAACCAAAAACTTTTACTCAAGTAATATTTTACTGGGTGACTTTCACTTTTACTTGAGTCATTTCCTATTAAGGTATCTTAAAACCTGTTATGGCTAGGGGTTTCGCTAGCGGAACGTTTCGACAACATCCGGTGAAATTGCAGAGCGCGAAATTCAAAAAACATTATTAGAAATATTTAACTTTCATACAATCACAAGTGCAATACGCCAAATTAAAACTTAACTTCTTGTTAATCCAGCAACCGTGTCAGATTTCAAAAAGGCTTTACGGTGAAATGAAACCATGCGATTATCTGAGGACAGCACCCCATCATTCAAACACATGACAATCATATTTCAACCCGCCAGGCGCGACACAAAACTCAGAAATAACGATATAATTCATGCCTTACCTTTGAAGATCTTCTTCTGTTGGCACTCCAAAATGTTCCATAAACATCACAAATGGTCCTTTTGTTCGATAAATTCCGTCGTTATATCTCCAAAATGTCCATTTATTTGGCGCATTTGATTCAGAAAAACACTGGTTCCAACTCGCCCAACATGACTACAAAAAAATCTAATAAGTTAGCTGTAAACTTTGTCCAAACATTTCAAACAACTTTCCTAATCCAACTTTAGGTATTTTAAAACATAAATAATCGATAAAATTTAAGACGGGATAAACTGTGTTCAATAGTGGATAAAATGAAAGTGGAGCGAGCTTCAGGTCGCACACCCAAAACAAAACAGTCCACTTGGCTATACACCCAGAAAGGAAAGGGCTACTACTTAATTTCTCAAAGGAAAAACATCAACCAATTTCTAAAGACTGTTGACATCTAGTGGAAGCCCTAGGAACTACAACCATCAGAAATCTAGATTCACATAGAAAACCAATTGAAAACACAGTCACCTCAACAACAACAAAAATTCCTGGATGGTTTGTCCTCGGGGTTTCGCCTTCCAAATAAGTTCTGTTATACTCACAGACATAATTTTAACAGTCTTAGAAACTTTAGAGTGTTTTCTATCCAAATATTTCTATCCAAATTCTATGCATATCCTAGCTTTTGGGCCTAAGTAGCAGGCAGTTTACTTTAGGCACGCTTTTCAATCCGGACGTGAAAATTCCACCCCCCAGGGTGAAGAGGTTAATGCGTCCGCCAGATCAGAGGCAGTAGGGATGACAAGGCATATTCTGTTGATAAGTGTGTGAATTGGACCATTTTCCTGTGCTGCTAAGCAGTCTAAGTACTTTTGGGTGTCAGGGAAAATATAAAAGGTACAATATTTTCTTTAGTAATGTAGTGAAGTAAAAGTAAAAGTTGTTAAAAAATATAAATATTAAAGTAAAGTAAACCCCAAAAAACTACTTAACCTCTTGAGGACAGGTTAAGTAGTTTAAAAATAATCCATTACCGCACTTAGAAGCATGTCAAACGCTGTTTAAAATCAATTTGTATGCTATTTTTCTTGTAAAATAGCGATAATATTCCAACCGGGCAACGTTGTATTCATTCAAAGGCTGAAAGAAAAAAAATGGAGAAGTCTCGTGAACGCGCATCTCAGTCTCATTGTCCCCAGGCTGACCACTTACAAACTCTGCTGTTGTACTTTGCCCAGAGACAGCAGACACCCCATTCCACTTTCTGGCAGCTTTAGAGAGCCAATGGAAGCCTTAGAAAGTGTCACATTACAGCACAGATGCTGTAATGTCGATAGAGATGCAACAGAAGGACAACAAATTGTCAGACAGGGCACTTCCTGTATGGAATCTTCTCAAGTTTTGGCCTGCCATATGAATTCTGTTATACTCACAGACACCATTCAAGCAGTTTTAGAAACTTTAGAGTGTTTTCTATCCAAATCTACTAATTATATGCATATTCTAGTTTCTGGGCAGGAGTAGTAACCAGATTAAATCGGGTACGTTTTTTATCCGGCCGTGAAAATACTGCCCCCTATCCCAATGAAGTTAAAGTATTTTTACTTAAGTACTTCACACCACTGCTCTATACCAGGCGGTGTGAGAGGAAGGCCCAAAAAATTGTCAAAGACTCCAGTCACCCAAGTCAAAGACTGTGGCGAGTGGTACCGGAGCACCAAGTATAGGTCCAAAAGGCTTCTTAAAAGCTTCTACCCCCAAGCCATAAGACTGCTGAACAGCTAATCAAATGCACTGACCCCCCCTTTTTTTAACTCTGCTGCTACTCGCTGTTTATTATCTATGCATACTCACTTTACCCCTTCCTACACTACTGTTCAAAAGTTTGGGGTCACTTAGAAATGTCCTTGTTTTTGAAAGAAAAGCACATTTTCTGTCCATTAAAATAACATCAAATTGATCAGAAATACATTTTAGACATTGTTAATGTTGTAAATGACTATTGAAGCTAGAAACAGCTGATTTTTTATGGAATATCTACATAGGCGTACAGAGGCCTATTATCAGCAACCATCACTCCTGTGTTCCAATGGCATGTTGTGTTAGCTAATCCAAGTTTATCATTTTAAAGGCTAATTGATCATTAGAAAACCCTTTTGCAATTACGTTAGCGGAGCTGAAAACGGTTGTTCTGATTAAAGAAGCAATAAAACTGGCCTTCTTTAGACTAGTTGAGTATCTGGAGCATCAGCATTTGTGGGTTCGATTACAGGCTCAAAATGGCCAGAAACCAATACCTTTCTTCTGAAACTCGTCAGTCTATTCTTGTTCTGAGAAATGAAGGCTATTCCATGCGAGAAATTGTCAAGAAACTGAAGATCTCATACAACGCTGTGTACTACTCCCTTCACTGAACAGCGCAAACTGGCTCTAACCAGAAGAGAAAGAGGAGTGGGAGGACCCGGTGTACAACTGAGCAAGAGGACAAGTACATTAGAGTGTCTAGTTTGAGAAACAAACGCCTCACAAGTCCTCAACTGGCAGCTTCATTAAATTGTACCTGCAAAACACCAGTCTCAATGTGAACAGTGAAGAGGCGACTCTGGGATGCTGGCCTTGTGTGAGTGTGAACAGGTGCGTGGAGCAGACTTGAGAAGTTCTATTGTTCAAAATTTCCTTCTCTAATCTATTGACTTCAAATAGAGTGGGGATTTAGATCTTGGTGCCATCTGCATTCTGCCTGCGGAAGTTATAATCTAGTGCTGCCAGCCGTGTTCTGGCCTCAGACTGGTGGTGAAAAGGAAACACGTTTGCTGACATACATCAGAATATGTTTCTGGTAGGACTCAAGATCAGCTGTTGACGTTTTTTTTAAAGAACACAGACAAGTCATAATGAATCCGTCATGAAATAAACTAAATTGTAATCCTCCTTTGGCTGTATGCATGTCAAACATAACCCTAATGTAGGGTTTCTTAACCCTCTCCTCTGTGACTAATAGGCCAATATGTTTCATAACTTTTCTGGTGGTCCCCGAGGACAGTAATGCATAATGGACCATTACATGTAACCAATTGCTAAATATGGGGAAGGATTCTTGAGAAAAAATGTAACCCAGCTGAAGATCCTTCAGCCACCTTGTGTTGAGGACGATGTCTGTGAGAGCCTGATGTGCTGGAGAGCCCTTTTGATCCATTCCTTGGTGTGGTTGTCCCCCAGGAAGTCATGTTCACAATGTCCCTGTGTCCATATGTGCTCATTCACCACATGGTGAATAATACCTCTCCACAGGTCCTGAAGCATAAAAACCGCAATGCATGCATTTAAAAAAAATATTTCTCATTCTCCACTTTGCCGATTGCAGTTATGATTTCAGAAATGTAGTGACAAGTGCTAGCTCACAGCTAAGCACAATACAGTAAGTATGTCACCACTCAAACATAACACATACATGACAGTAATAAATAAGACAATATAAATTACAATAAACTCCTCGTATGTGTCCGCCCTTTTACAGCACCACCAAAAGTGGTTGACAACCTCCTTCATCCACAGGATGAGTTTTGCCTGACCTTTAATCTGTGGTAGACAACCTCCTTCATTCACAGGATGAGTTCTGCCTGGCCTTTAATCTGTGGTTGACAACCTCCTTTGTCCACAGGATGAGTTCTGCCTGGCCTTTAATCTGTGGTTGACAACCTCCTTTGTCCACAGGATGAGTTCTGCCTGACCTTTAATCTGTAGTTGACAACCTCCTTCGTCCACAGGATGAGTTCTGCCTGGCCTTTAATCTGTGGTTGACAAACTCCTTTGTCCACAGGATGAGTTCTGTCTGGCCTTTAATCTGTGCTGTCTAGATATGATAACAATTCCAACACTGGATCAACATCTTCACGTCATAAAAGTAAAAAAATATATATATATACTGTAAAATCTATCATTTCATACTGCATGGATTTTCTTGGCCACGTTCTTGGCTCTATGCCGCTATGTGCTGTATTCCTCTGTCTTCATATTTTCCTTTCCCTAGGTCTGAAAAAATATGAGAGATATACAGTTGAAGTCGGAAGTTTACATTCACCCTTGCCAAATACATTTAAACTCAGTTTTTCACAATTCCTGACATTTAATCCTAGTAAAAATTCCCTGTTTTAGGTCAGTTAGGATCACCACTTTATTATAAGAATGTGAAACGTCAGAATAATAGTAGAGAGAATGATTTATTTAAGCTTTTATTCCTTTCACCATAATCCCAAAGGGTCAAACATTTACATACACTCAGTTAGTATTTGTTTAACTTTGGTCAAACGTTTTGGGTAGCCTAGCACAAGCTTCCCACAAGAAGTTGGGGGAATTTTGGCCTATTCCTCCTGACAGAGCTGGTGTAACTGAATCAGGTTTGTAGGCCTCCTTGCTCGCACATGCTTTTTCAGTTCTGCCTACAAATGTGCTATAGGTTTGAGGTCAGGGCTTTGTGATGGCCACTCCAATACCTTGACTTTGTTGTCCTTAAGCCATTTTGCCACAACTTTGGAAGTATGCTTGGGGTCATTGTCCATTTGGAAGAACCATTTGCGACCAAGCTTTAACTTCCTGACTTATGTCTTGAGATGTAGCTTCAATATATCCACATCATTTTCTTTCCTTCAACGCCATCTATTTTTTGAAGTGCACCAGTCCCTCCTACAGCAAAGCACCCCCACAACATGACGCTACCACCCCCGTGCTTCACGGTTGGGATGGTGTTCTTCGGCTTGCAAGCATCCCCCCTTTTCCTCCAAACATAACAACGCTCATTATGGCCAAACACTTCTATTTTTGTATCATCAGACCAGAGGACATTTCTCCAAAAAGTACAATCTTTGTCCCCATGTGCAGTTGCAAACCGTAGTCTGGCTTTTTTATGGTGGATTTGGAGCAAGGCTTCTTCCTTGCTGAGTGGCCTGTCAGGTTATGTCGATATAGGACTCGTTTTACTGTGGATATAGATACTTTTGGACCTGTTTCCTCCAGCATCTTCTCAAGGTCCTTTGCTGTTGTTCTGGGATTGATTTGCACTTTTTCACCAAAGTACGTTAACCTCTAGAAGACAGAACGCGTCTCCTTCCTGAGTGGTATGACGGCTGCTTGGTCCCATGGTGTTTATACTTGCGTACTGTTGTTTGTATAGATGGACATGGTACCTTCAGGAGTTTGGAAATTGCTCCCAAGGATGAACCAGACTTGTGGAGGTCTACAATTTTGTTTCTGAGGTCTTGGCTGATTTCTTTTGATTTTCCCATGATGTCAAGCAAAGAGGCACTGAGATTGAAGGTAGGCCTTGAAATACATCCACAAGTACATCTCCAATTGACTCAAATGATGTCAATTAGCCTATCAGAATCTTCTAAAGCCATGACATAATTTTCTGGAATTTCCCAAGCTTTTTAAAGGCACAGTCAACTTAGTGTATGTAAACTTCTGACCCACTGGAATTGTGATACAGTGAAATATCTGTCTGTAAACAATTGTTGGAAAAATTACTTGTGTCACGCACAAAGTAGATGTCCTAACCGACTTGCCAAAACTCTAGTTTGTTAACAAGAAATTTGTGAAATGGTTGAAGTACGAGTTTTAATGACTCCAACC
The DNA here is from genome assembly GCF_965601325.2 of Salmo salar. Lineage (NCBI taxonomy): Eukaryota > Metazoa > Chordata > Actinopteri > Salmoniformes > Salmonidae > Salmo > Salmo salar. The sequence goes on from NC_138303.1 coordinate 96,223,991, forward strand.
AAAGTGTATGTAAACTTCCGACTTCAACTGTATATATTTCTAAAACAATTCAATCTTGTAAAATTAACATTTTAGATGTGCATGATCATAACCAAACTTACTCATTAGAGCAGAAATCTGAACATATGTGCAGATTTCTTTTAGTGGGATCTCCATAATCAGCTGATCCATGGTCCTAATGAACACCTTTTTCTCCATGATGACAGAGTTTCTCTCGGTCTCACTCTGCTTGCTAATGATCTCATCCTCGTAAATCACTTGATGTAGGTCACGCGTGTCTGTGGATGGAGGTGCATCTGTGGATGGAGGTGTGTCTGTGGATAGAAGAGTCTTCCGAAAGGATGGAGTCATGCACTGCCTCTTCCACACTGATGACCGGTAGTCTATCAATGCGCAGCTGTGGATGGAGAGATCCACCCGTTCTGTTTTAAAACAGAAAATAATGTGGCAAAATAATTCAAATCAAATCAAAGTTTATTTGTCACATGCGCCGAATACAACAGGTGTAGACCTTACAGTGAAATGCTTACTTACAGGCTCTAACCAACAGTGGAAAAAGGGTATTAGGTGAACAATAGGTAAGTAAAGAAATAAAAACAACAGTAAAAATACAGTGAAAAATAACAGTAGCGAGGCTATATACAGTAGCGAGGCTATAACAGTAGCGAGGCTACATACAGGCACCGGTTAGTCAGGCTGATTTGAGGTAGTATGTACATGTAGATATGGTTAAAGTGACTATGCATATATGATGAACAGAGAGTAGCAGTAGCGTAAAAGAGGGGTTGGGGAGTGCACACAATGCAGATAGCCCGGTTAGCCGTTTGATTACCTGTTCAGGAGTCTTATGGCTTGGGGATAAAAACTGTTGAGAAGCCTAGACTTGGCACTCCGATACTGCCTGCCATGTGATAGTAGAGAGAACAGTCAATGGCTGGGGTGGCTGGGGTCTTTGACAACTTTTAGGGCCTTCCTCTGACACCGCCTGGTGTAGAGGTCCTGGAAGGCAGGCAGCTTAGCCCCAGTGATGTACTGGGCCTTACGCACTACCCTCTGTAGAGCCTTGCGGTCAGAGGCCGAGCAATTGCCATACTAGGCAGTGATGCAACCAGTCAGGATGCTCTCGATGGTGCAGTTGTAGAACCTTTTGAGGATCTGAGGACCCATGCCAAATCTTTTTAGTTTCCTGAGGGGGAATAGGCTTTGTCATGTAACACAGAAAATAATGTGGCAAAATAATTTTCGATAAGATGCACATTTAAAATGTATACATGGCTAAAAGCATGGAATGGTAAACATACCGGACACAAAGTGAAGGAATGTGTTCTTCGTCCAAATCAAATCAAATTTATTTATATAGCCCTTCGTACATCAGCTGATATCTCAAAGTGCTGTACAGAAACCCAGCCTAAAACCCCAAACAGCAAGCAATGCATGTGAAAGAAGCACGGTGGCTAGGAAAAACTCCCTAGGAAAAACTCCCTAGAAAGGCCAAAACCTAGGAAGAAACCTAGAGAGGAACCAGGCTATGAGGGGTGGCCAGTCCTCTTCTGGCTGTGCCAGGTGGATATTATAACAGAACATGGTCAAGATGTTAAAATGTTCATAAATGACCAGCATGGTCAAATAATAATAATCATAGTAGTTGTCGAGGGTGCAGCAAGCACGTCCGGTGAACAGGTCAGGGTTCCATAGCCGTAGGCAGAACAGTTGAAACTGGAGAAGCAGCACGGCCAGGTGGACTGGGGACAGCAAGGAGTCATCATGCCAGGTAGTCCTGAGGCATGGTCCTAGGGCTCAGGTCCTCCGAGAGAAAGAAAGAAAGAGAGAATTAGAGAGAGCATATTTAAATTCACACAGGACACCGGATAAGACAAGAGAAATACTCCAGATGTAACAGACTGACCCTAGCCCCCCGACACATAAACTACTGCAGCATCCAAGCTGCTGTCCCCAGAATCTTCAAACTCGTCAGACTCCTCTTCATCAGAATCTTTGAGGGACTCCAGGTCTCATCAGCACCACTCTCGTCAGCACCAATTTCATCATCCCAATCGATGCTATCACTAATAAGACAGAATAATAATATAATGGTCAATTGTAAATACATACAACAAAAGTAAGCACACTAGCACATCACAAATACTATGCTCAATTTCATCAGGCTAAATAGAAGTGATAGCATTTACTGAATAAGTTCTGTACAACATTGGCAATACACATATAGGATGATAATGTCTGGGGATAGTTAACAAAACAAAACTTTTGTATAGCCTGCTTTTGCCTTCTGTTGCCTGCATGGTGCTCCCATCTAGCTCAACCACTCCAGTCTCCTCCAGAATCTCACCCCTCCTTCAGAAAAAGACAGTTGGTTATACTCCAAGCATATAGTATCTTCATTACTGGCTAACATTTGTAATATTAGAGAGAGAGCTATTTCAGTACCAGAGAGATACACCCCCACATATGCCACTCAAAGAAGGCAGGCACAAAAAGAGGGACACAAAACACAGAAACCAATTATAAATTATGTACACAGAAGAAAGCTCACACTACCCTATACCCATCATTGAAAGGAATAGGAAAAAGGTATCTACAGTTGAAGTCGGAAGTTTACATACACTTAGGTTGGAGTCATTAAAACTCGTTTTTCAACCACTCCACAAATTTCTTGTTAACAAACTATATGATAATACTGCACTACTCCTGACAACTATCTTGTTCTTGCTTTCTCTAGGGACTCCATTTCCGCTGGGGCCTCCACTGTTGCCCTCTCAGTGCCACTATGAGGTTGCTACAACCTAGCCTATGAATGAAAGTTTACAACGTAGGTGCACAAGTCGAGAAACATTGGCGTACTCAAGGTGACAGACATTGACACATTCAATACCTCCTGCATCTAGCTGATCTAGTGTGTAATCACTTGTCCAACAGTTGCAAATTAAAGTTTCGGTTTGACAAATTCAGGTATGTTTATCCCAGTTTAGTTATGTTTGCTTCTATTTAAGAGTAGTTTTTCAAGAGAATGATTACACCCCTGATCACACGCAAACACAGTTCACTTTCATAGCAGCCAGATACAAACAGCTTGATCCCGTTGATCATTGTATAATTCCTTCTCGCATCTATGCACTCTCCTCCTCTCACCTTTTCCCTTCGCTTGTGGACTTCAGTGCACAACACATCAGCCATCTATGACCAGGCGAAAAAACCTTTCCAGCCAAACCTTCATATCATAACAGCAAACCACTATGCACAACCTACATCGTTGTTACCATATTAATTATTATAGTTAACATAGCTACGGGCGCCGAAGACTTGGATGTCAATTACGGCAGACCCCTGCACCTCTCTGATTCAGAGGGGTTGGGTTAAATGTGGAAGACACATTTCAGTTGAATACATTTAGTTGGACAACTGACTTGGTACCCCCATTCCATTTCCTTTCCTTTACTAAACCTAACACGTTAGTAAACCCACTACAATCATGCAGTACAGGGTACAATTTGTAGCAAGCAGTTTAACAGTTACACCAACAGTCCCGGTGCAATAAATGAATACAACCAAAAGCTTACCCTGACTTGGAAGAGTTCCAGTGTTGGATAGCCATAGCCATCTAGCTAACATAGCATCCCTCTCTGTTTGAGCCGGGTTTTTGAGTAGGCTAACATAGCTAGCAGCATTTACTAGCTAAGAAAGTGAAAGTGAAAATAAATCGCTCTCTCTTGCTGCTCTTGCTTCTCCTTCCTTTATGAAGAAATTAACTACTCAACCCATTTTATGCACTGCAGTGCTAGCTAACTGTAGCTTATGCTTTCAGTACTAGATTCATTATCTGATCCATTAATTGGGTGGACAACATATTACTTCATGCTCTGATAGGTTGGAGGACGTTGTCATAATTACTGCGTAAGTCAATGGAAGTGAGTGAGAACCACACGCCTCCTAGGTTTTGTATTGAAGTCAATGTACCCAGTGGAGAACAGAACTATTAGCTGTCCACCGGGTACACCATGGTGCTACCCTACAGAGTGCTGTTGAGGGTACTGTAGACCTTTATTTGCGAAACAATGTATTTTAATCAATTATTTGGTGACATGAATATATTTAGTATGGTTTTATCTAAAAAGGATAACTTTTTAAATGTTTCAGTATTTTATTTTTATGAAATTCACTGAGGAGGATGGTCCTCTCCTTCCTCCTCTGAGGAGCCTCTGCTGTATGATTATTTAATAGTCAGAAGAGCTTTGAACAACAAACCTGTGACCTAAAGCTTTTTATGTCCCATTATGTGCATCAGTAGTTTCTTCCGCGTTGACCCTGGTCCTGACACCCTTCTTTACTATGGTACTGTCCCTCCAACTTGATTGCACTTTTCTTTGTGTAGTTTCTGTTGTGTTGCTGCTCTGTCTTTACTCTGCCTGACTGGCCCAGTTCTCACCACTTTTCTACTGGCACTCAGCAACGGATAATGACAGCAGATAAGAACCCTGCAATGTCTGGAAGGGTTTCTATACCCTCTGAAAATTCAGCTGGCCTAGTCGACAGACTCCCTTTTATGCCAACCATAACAAGGTAGAGCAAACCGTGCTGCTGGACAGCCCTATCGCTTCATCCTGTACATAAATAGTTTCCCCTAGCCTAGTGTACGTACGTGATTAAAGGGATTCAGGGATTCAGGGATTCAGCAGTCACATGGGAGGGATCATTAGACTGAGGAATGTTCCATGGCTTGGCTCTCTGGATTGCAGCAGAGTCATGTTGTAATTCTATTCAATCCCAACGAATCAATTGGACGATTTAAGATATATTTGCTGTCGTTGCTGTAAATGAGAATGTGTTCTCAGTCAACTAACCTGGTAAAATAAGGTTTAAAGTATAACATAAAAAATACTATAATATGATACCTGAACTGTACAGGATTTAAGATATATTGTAATACAGTACCTGAAATGTACAGGACTTATTTCCCTTTTTTTTTTTTTTTTTTTTACATGGAACTCCCATGTATTAATTTTATTATCACAGATAATGATAATTGTCATTTGTATACACAACAAAGTCTAAAGCATCCACCTGACAGGATAATATAAGATGGCGCCGATGGAGATGGCAGCATCGTGACTAGCTCTTAGGAAACTTTGCAGTATTTCGTTTTTTTATGTACTATTTATTACATAATTTGCTCAGGAAATGTTTTGTGTCATTACATACAGCCGGGAAGAACTATTGGATATTAGAGCAGCGGTAACTCACCAGAACTACCAGCATTACGACCAAGAATGTGACTTCCCTGGAGCAGATCCTTTGTTCACTCTCCCCAGAGCAACTTATTCCAGAGGCTGACCCAAAACATCGTTGGCGGAGGAGAGGCACTCGAAGTGGCCTGTTGGTTAGACATAGGAGGCGCGCACACCACCCACCACTTCCGAGTATATTACTCGCTAATGTTCAGTCTTTGGATAACAAAGTTGATAAACTGAGGGCAAGGATTTCTTTCCAGAGAAACATCGGGGCCTGTAACATACTTTGTTTCATGGAAACATGGCTCTCTCGGTATACTCTGTCGGAGTTGGTAAAGCCAGCAGGATTCTCAGTACATCGCACAGACAGGAATAAATATCTCTCCGGGAAGCAGAAGGGCTGAGGGGTGTGTTTCATGATTAACAACTCATGGTGTAATTGTAGGAACACACAGGAACTCAAGTCCTTTTGTTCACCTGACCTAGAACACCTTACAATCAAATGCCGACTATATTATCTCCCAAGAGAATTCTCCTCTGTCATTGCCACAGCTGTTTACACCCCCCCTCAAGCCGATACCACGACAGCCCTGAAAGAACTTCACTGGACTTTATGCAAACTGGATACCACATATCCTGAAGCTGCATTGATTGTAGCTGGGGATTTTAACAAAGAAAATTTGAGGACTAGGCTGCCGAAGTATTATCAACATATCGCCTGTACTACTCACGCTGCTAAGACTCTCAACCATTGCTATTCAAACTTCCGGAATGCTTACAAGGCCCTCCCCTGCCCTCTCAGCAAATCTGACAATGGCTCCATCTTGCTCCTCCCTTCCTATAAGCAGAAACTCAAACAGGAAGTACCCGTGCTAAGAACTATTGAACTCTGGTCTGACCAATCGGAATCCACGCATCAGGATTGTTTTGATCACGTGGACTGGGATATGTTCCGGGTAGCTTGCAAAAATAATCTAGACGCATACACGGATACGGTGACTGAGTTTATAAGGAAGTGTATAGGAGATGTAGTACCCACTGTGACTAATAAAACCTACCCTAACCGGAAACTGTGGATAGATGGTAGCATTTGCGCAAAATTGAAAGCGCGAACCACAGCATTTAACCATGGCAAGGTGACTGGGAATATGGCAGAATATAAACAGTGTAGTTATTCACTCCGCAAGGCAATCAACCAAGCTAAACATCAGTAAATACATAAAGTGGAGTCGCAATTCAATGGCTCAGACACGAGACGTATGTGGCAGGGACTAGAGACAATCACGGACTACATAAGGAAAACCAGCCACGTCGCTGAGACCGATGTCTTGCTTCCGGACAGGCTAAACACATTCTTTGCACGCTTTGAGGATAACACAGTGCCACCGACGTGGCCCGCTACCAAGGACTGTGGGCTCTCCTTCTCCGTGGCCATCGTGAGTCAAACATTTTAACGTGTTAACCCTCACACGGCTGCCGGCCCAGACGGCATCCATAGCCGCGTCCTCAGATCATGCACTGACCAGCTGGCTGGTGTCTTTATGGGCATATTCAATCTCTCCTTATCCCAGTTTGCCGTCCGCACATGCTTCAAGATGGCCACCATTGTTTCTGTACCCAAGAATGCAAAGGTAACTGAACTAAATGACTCTCGCCCTGTAGCACTCACCTCGGTAGCACTCACCTCATGAAGTGCTTTGAGAGACTAGTCAAGGATCATATCACCTCTACCTTACCTGCCACCCTAGACCCACTTCAATTTGCTTACCGCCCCAATAGATCCACAGACGATGCAATCGCTATCACACTGCACACTGCCCTATCCCATCTGGACAAGAGGAATACCTATGTGAGAATGTTGTTTATTGACTATAGCTCAGCATTCAACACAATAGTACCCTCCAAGCTCATCTTTAAGCTAGATGCCCTTGGTATGAACCCCGCCCTGTACAACTGGGTCCTGGACTTCGTGACGGGCCGCCCCCCAGGTGGTGAAGGTAGGAAACATCACCTTAACTCCGCTGATCCTCAACACTGGGGCCCCACAAGGGTGCATGCTCAGCCCCCCCTGTACTCCCTGTTCACCCATGACTGCGTGGCCAAGCACGCCTCCAACTCAATAATCAAGTTTGCAGACGACACAACAGTAGTAGGCTTGATTGCCAATGATTACGAGACAGCCAACAGGGAGGAGGTGAGGGATCTCGGAGTGTGGTGCCTGGAAAACAACCTCTCACTCAATGTCAACAAAACAAAAGAGATGCTTGTGGACTTCAGGAAACAGCAGAGGGTGCACCCCCCTATCTACATCAATGGGACCGCAGTGGAGAAGGTGGAAAGCTTCAAGTTCCTTGGCGTACACATCACTGACAAACTGAAATGGACCATCCACACAGACAGTGTGGTGAAGAACAGAGCCTCTTCAACCTCAGCAGGCTGAAAAAATGTGGCTTGTCACCTAAAACCCTCACAAACTTTTACAGATGCACAATTGAAAGCATCCTGTCGGGCTGTATCACTGCCTGGTATGGCAACTGCACCGCCCGCAACCGCAAGGCTCTCCAGAGGGTGGTGCGGTCTGCCCAACGCATTACCGTGGGCAAACTATCTGCCCTCCAGGACACCTACAGCAGCCGATGTCACAGGAAGGCCAAAAAGATCATCAAGGACATCAACCACCCGAGCCACTGCCTGTTCCACCCACTATCATCCAGAAGGTGAGGTCAGTACAGGTGCATCAAAGCTGGGACCGAGAGACTGAAAAACGGCTTCTATCTCAAGGCTATCAGACTATTAAACAACCATCACTAGCACATTAGAGGCTGCTGCCTATAGGCATAGACTACAAATCCCTGGCCATTTTAAGGAATGTAACACTGTCACTTTAATAATGTTTACATATCTGGCATTACTCATCTCATATGGATATAGTGTTTTCTATACTATTCTACTGTATCTTAGTCCGTTCCGCTCTGACATAGCTCGTCCATATATGTGTATAGTCTTAATTCATTCCTACTTAGATTTGTGTGTATTGGGTATATGTTGTGTAATTTGTTAGATATTACTTGTTAGATATTACTGCACTGTCGGAGCTAGAAGCACATGTACAACTATGGGGCAAAACAGATGGAGTTGGCTTAGATTGTTGACAACATGTAAATGCCACAGGTGTCTCATGTTTTAAGGGGGTGTTGTAGAGATTGTTTCACAGAGACACTCAAAGTCAATCTTAAATTAATAATTGTTTGTTAGCGTGCTGGATATGTTCCAACAAACTTGATGCACCACAGTGAATGTCTGTCAGGAGATCTAATGGGGCAGTCCCATTAGTTCCCTTATATACTGACAAGTCATTTTTGCATGATTTAGCTTATTCATAATTAATTAATTAATCGTTAATGTTTGCTTCATTTGTGTGACCGACCAGTACTAGGTCATGCATGTGACAGACCAATACCTCACAAGGCTTCTTCTCTCTCAGCTGAAACCTTGAAACTGAGCTATCCCTTTCTCTAAGCAAGGTTCTGGGCCTACTGCCAAAATTGCAGACACTGATAGTGAGGATTCGTTCAATCAATCACTTGCATGAACACAGAAATTGGTTTATAGAAAAGCACAAACATTGAACATAGAAATCGGTAAATAGAAAAGCACCAACATAAAATGTTCCATCACAGGAGCATGGAATTGGCATGCTGACTGCAGGAATGTCCACCAGAGCTGTTGCCACAAAGAAAATGTAATGTTATCTTCTCTACCATAAGCCACCCTCAACATCAGTTTAGAGAATTTGGTAGTACGAATAATTTATGCACAAACTGCCAGAAACCGTCTCAGGAAAGCTCATCTGCGTGCTCATCGTCTTCACCAGGGTCTTGACCTGACTGCAGTTTGGCATCGTAACCGACTTCAGTGGGCAAATGCTCACATTTGATGACCACTGGCCTGCTGGAGAAGTGTGCTCTTCACAGATTAATCCCGGTTTCAACTGTACCGGGCAGATAGCAAACAATGTGCATGGCGTTGTGTGGATGAGCGGTTTGCTGATGTCAAGGTTGTGAACAGAGTGCCCCATGGTGGTGGTGGTGTTATGGTATGGGCAGGCATAAGCTATGGACCACTAACACAATTGCATTTTATCAATGGCAATTTGAATGCACAGATATTCCATGACTAGATCCTGAGGCCCATTGTTGTGCCATTCATCCACTGCCGTCTCCTCATGTTTCAGCATGATAATGCACGGCCCCATGTCGCAAGGATCAATACACAATTCCTGGAAGCTGAAAATGGCCCATTTCTTCCATGACCTTCATGCTCACAAGACATGTCACCCATTTTTTAATTTTAAATTTTTTTTTATTTCACCTTTATTTGACCAGGTAGGCCAGTTGAGAACAAATTCTCATTTACAACTGCGACCTGGCCAAGATAAAGCAAAGCAGTGCGACAAAAACAACAACACAGTGTTACACATACATAAACGTACAGTACACAATAGAAAAATCCAAGTACAGTGTGGGCAAATGTAGAAGAGTAGGTAGGTAAGGCAATAAATAGGCCATAGAGGCAAGTAACGATACCGGGGTGCAAAAGAGCAAGAGGATAAGTAATAATATGGGGATGAGGTAGTTGGGTGTGCTATTTACAGATTAGCTGTGTACAGGTACAGTGATAGGTAAGCTGCTCTGATAGCTGATGCTTAAAGTTAGAGAGGGAGACTCCAGCTTCAGTGATTTTTGCAATTCGTTCCAGTCATTGGCAGCAGAGAACTGGATGGAAAGGCGGCTTTGGGGTTGACCAGTGAAATATACCCGCTGGAGCGCGTGCTATGGGTGGGTGTTGCTATGGTGACCAGTGAGCTGAGATAAGGTGGGGCTTTACCTAGCAAAGACTTATAGATGACCTGGAGCCAGTGGGTTTGGCAACGAATATGTAGTGAGGGCCAGCCAACGAGAGCATACAGGTCGCAGTGGTGGGTAGTATATGGGGCTTTGGTGACAAAATGGATGGCACTGTGATAAACCACATCCAGTTTGCTGAGTAGAGTGTTGGAGGCTATTTTGTAAATGACATCGCCGAAGCCAAGGATCGGTAGGATAGTCAGGTATGTTTGGCAGAGGCTTTGTTGCGAAATAGGAAGCCAATTCTAGATTTAATTTTGGATTGGAGATGCTTAATGTGAGTTTGGAAGGAGAGTTTACAGTCTAACCAGACATCTAGGTATTTGTAGTTGTCCACATATTCTAAGTCAGAACCATTCAGAGTAGTGATGCTAGTCGGGCGGGAGGGTGCGGGCAGCGATCGGTTGAAGAGCATGCACTTAGTTTTACTAGCATTTAAAAGCAGTTGGAGGCCACGGAAGGACTGTTGTATGGCATTGAAGCTTGTTTAGATGTTTGTTAGCACAGTGTGCAAAGAAGGGCCAGATATATACAGAATTATATCGTCTGCGTAGAGGTGGATCAGAGAATCACCAGCAGCAAGAGTGACATCATTGATATATACAGAGAAAAGAGTCGGCCCGAGAATTGAACCCTGTGGCACCCCCATAGAGACTGCCAGAGGTCCGGACAACAGACCCTCAGGTAAATTGCTGCAGTGGGTGCTGAGATGTTGTAGGGGTAGCCAGGTGAAAAGCACTGCCAGTCGTGGAAAAAAGGCTTATTGAAATGATCGATTATCATAGATTTATTGGAGGTGACAGTGTTTCCTATCCTTAGTGCAGTGGGCAGCTGGGAGAAGGTGCTCTTATTCTCCATTGACTTTACAGTGTCCCAAAACTTTTTGGAATTAGTGCTACAGGATGCAAATTTCTGTTTGAAAAAGCTAGCCTTAGCTTTCCTAACTGAATGAGTATACTGGTTCTTGACTTCCCTGAAAAGTTGCATATCGCGGGGGCTATTCAATGCTAATGCAGAATGCCACATGATGTTTTTGTGCTGATCAAGGGCAGTCAAGTCTGGGGTGAACCAAGAGCTATATCTGTTCTTAGTTCTACATTTTTTGAATGGGGCATGCTTATTTAAGACGGTGAGGAAAGCACTTTTGAAGAGCAACCAAGCATCCTCTACTGAGGGGATGAGGTCAATATCCTTCCAGGATACCCGGGCCAGGTCGATTAGAAAGGCCTGCTTACTGAATTGTTTTTAGGGAGCGCTTTTAGGGAGCGTTTGACAGTGATGCGGGTTGGTCGTTTGACCACGGACCCATTACGCACGCAGACAATGAGGCAGTGATCACTGAGATCCTGGTTGAAGACAGCAGAGGTGTATTTAGAGGGCAAGTTGGTCAGGATGATATCTAAGAGGGTGCCCATGGTTACGGATTTAGGGTTGTACCGGTAGGTTCCTTGATAATTTGTGTGAGATTGAGGGCATCTAGCTTAGATTGTAGGACGGTCGAGGTGTTAAGCATGTCCCAGTTTAGGTCACCTAACAGTACGAACTCTGAAGATAGATGGGGGGCGATCAATGGTTTATGAACTCTTGCCTGTCCCCGACCTGCCTTTTGCCTACCCCTTTTGGTATAATAAATATTGGAGCTCAACTATCTGCCTCCTGTGTCTGCATTTTGGTCTCGCCATGTGCCCTTATACATATGTTTTCCCAGTCATGTGAAATGCATATATTAGGGCCTAATGAATGTATTTCATTAAGGGCAGCAGCATAGCCTAGCGGTTAGAGTGTTGGACTAGTAACCGAAAGGTTGCAAGTTCAAATCTCAGAGCTGACAGGGTACATATCTGTTGTTCTGCCCCTGAACAAGGCAGTTAACCCACTGTTCCTAGACCATCATTGAAAACAAGAATGTGTTCTTAACTGACTAGTTAAATAAAGGTAAAATATATATATTTTTCATATGAACTGTAACTCAGTAAAACCTTGGAAATTGTTGCATGTTTCATTTATATTTTTGTTCAGTGTCAATAAATTTGCACAATGAGCATTTGTTGTCCCTCAAATGCATCGTTACAGTTGTTGGATAGCTTGCAAATTTTAGACATGTTAGCATTGACATGAAATCAGTCAAAACACCTCAAAACAAGAAATGGTTTGAAGAACAAGATGATACTACCTAAAACGAGTCACTTGGGATTCCCCACATGGCAGTTTCTTGTCATTGTTGGTCATCCAGAATCCCAACAACTCACGGATCTCTTCCCCATTTAAGCATGCACATCGTTTTCGTGACATTATCAGATAACCCATCTATTGGGCTTGTCACTGGTACGTCCTGTTTGAGTTTTTTCTTGTAAGCAGGAATCAGGAGGATAGAGTTATGGTTAGATTTGCCAAAGAGAGGCTGAGGGAGAGCTTTGTACGTGTTTCTGTGTGTGGAGTAAAGGTGATATAGAGTTTTTTCGCCTCTAGTTGCACAGGTGACATGCTGGTAGAAATTAGGTAAAATGGATTTCAGTTTCCCTGCAATTAAAGGTGTTCCTAATGTTTGGTATACTCAGTGTAAACAGCTAATATAAACTCAGCAAAAAAAGAAACGTCCTCTCACTGTCAACTGCGTTTATTTTCAGCAAACTAACGTCTAATATTTGTATGAACATAAGATTCAACAACTGAGACATAAACTGAACAAGTTCCACAGACATGTAACTAACAAAAATGGAATAATGTGTCCCTGAACAAAGGGGGGTCAAAATCAAAAGTAATAGTCAGTATCTGATGTAGCCACCAGCTGCATTAAGTACTGCAGTGCATCTCCTCCTCATGGACTGCACCAGATTTGCCAGTTCTTGCTGTGAGATGTTACCCCACTCTTCCACCAAGGCACCTGCAAGTTCCCGAACATTTCTCGGGTGGAATGGCCCTAGACCTCACCCTCCGATTCAAAAGGTACCAGACGTGCTCAATGAGATTGAGATCCGGGCTCTTTGCTGGCCATGGCACTGACATTCCTGTCTTGCAGGAAATAATGCACAGAATGAGCAGTATGGCTGGTGGCATTGTCATGCTGGAGGGTCATGCTGGAGGGTCATGTCAGGATGAGCCTGCAGGAAGGGTACCACATGAGGGAGGAGGATGTCTTCCCTGTAACGCACAGCGCTGAGTTTGCCTGCAATGAAAACAAGCTCAGTCCGATGATGCTGTGACACACCACCCCAGACCATGACGGACCCTCCACCTCCAAATCAATCCCACTCCAGAGTACAGGCCTCGGTGTAACGCTCATTCCTTTGATGATAAGCGTGAATTCGACCATCACCCCCGGTGAGAGAAAACCGCGACTCATCAGTGAAGAGCACTTTTTGCCAGTCCTGTCTGGTCCAACGGTGATGGGATTGTGCCCATAGGTGACGTTGTTGCCGGTGATGTCTGGTGAGGACCTGACTTACAACAGGCCTACAAGCCCTCAGTCCAGCCTCTCTCAGCCTATTGTGGACAGTCTGAGCACTGATGGAGCTTTTATGGAATGGTCTGCCTATCCATGTGAGAGACACAGACTCAGTCTCAACCTTTAAGTCTTTATTGAAGACTCATCTCTTCAGTAGGTCCTATGACTGAGTGTAGTCTGGCCCAGGAGTGTGAAGGTGAACGGAAAGACACTGGAACAATGAACCGCCCTTGCTGTCTCTGCCTGGCCGGTTCCCCTCTCTCCACTGGGATTCTCTGCCTCTAACCCTATTACAGGGGCTGAGTCACTGGCTTACTGGTGCTCTTCCATGCCGTCCCTAGGAGGGGTGTGTCACTTGAGTGGGTTGACGTGATCTTCCTGTCCGGGTTGGCGCCACCCCTTGGGTTGTGCCGTGGCGGCGATCTTTGTGGGCTATACTTGGCTTTGTCTCAGGATGGTAAGTTGGTGGTTGATGATATCCCTCTAGTAGTGAAGGGTGCTTTGGAAAAGTGGGTGGGTTTATATCCTGCCTGTTTGGCACAGTTTGGGTGTATCGTCGGATGGGGCCACAGTGTCTCCCGACCCCTCCTGTCTCAGCCTCCAGTATTTATGCTGCAGTAGTTTATGTTTCGGTGGGCTAGGGTCAGTCTGTTATATCTGGAGTATTTCTCCTGTCTTATCCAGTGTCCTGTGTGAATTTAAGTATGCTCTCTCTAATTCTCTCTCTTTTTCTCTCTTTCTTTCCCTCTTTCTCTCTGTCTTTCTCTCTCTCGGAGGACCTGAGCCCTAGGACCATGCCGCAGGACTACCTGGCCTGCTGTCCCCAGTCCACCTGGCCGTGCTTCTGCTCCAGTTTCAATAGCTCTGCCTGCGGCTATGGAACCCTGACCTGTTCTCCGGATGTGCTACCTGTCCCAGACCTGCTGTTTTCAATTCTCTAGAGACAGCAGGAGTGGTAGAGATACTCTGAATGATTGGCTATGAAAAGACAACTGACATTTACTCCTGATGTGCTGACCTGTTGCACCCTCGACAACCACTGTGATTATTATTATTTGACCCTGCTGGTCATCTATGAACATTTGAACATCTTGGCCATGTTCTGTTATAATCTCCACCCGGCACAGCCAGAAGATGACTGGCCACCCCTCAAAGCCTGGTTCCTCTCTAGGTTTCTTCCTAGGTTCTGGACTTACTTGGGAGTTTTTCCTAGCCACCGTGCTTCTACACCTGCAATGCTTGCCGTTTGGGGTTTTAGGCTGGGTTTCTGTACAGCACTTTGTGACATCAGCTGATGTAAGAAGGGCTTTATAAATACATTTGATTTGATTTGATGGAGGGATTGTGCGTTCCTGGTGTAACTTGGGCAGTTGTTGTTGCCATCGGGTACCTGTCCTGCAGGTGTGATGTTCGGATGTACTGATCCTGTGCAGGTGTTCTTACAGTGGTCTGCCACCTCGAGGACAATCAGCTGTGCGTACTGTCTCCCTGTAGCGCTGTCTTAGGTGTCTCACAGTACGGACATTGACATTTAGTCCTCATGCCTCCTTGCAGCATGCCTAAGGCATGTTCACGCAGATGAGCAGGGACCCTGGGCATCTTTCTTTTGGTGTTTTTTCTTTTCTTTTGGTGTTTTTCAGTCAGTAGAAAGGCCTCTTTAGTGTCCTAAGTTTTCATAACTGTGACCTTAACCTCTTACATCTAGACGTTCCGCTAGCGGAACACCTGCTCCAATATCCAATGATAGCCGTGGCGCGAATTACAAATTCCTCAAAAATACAAAAACTTCAATTTTTCAAACATATGACTATTTTACAGCATTTTAAAGACAAGACTCTCCTTTATCTAACCACACTGTCCGATTTCAAAAAGGCTTTACAGCGAAAGCAAAACGTTAGATTATGTCAGCAGAGTACCCAGCCAGAAATAATCAGACACCCATTTTTCAAGCTAGCATATAATGTCACAAAAACCCAGAAGACAGCTAAATGCAGCACTAACCTTTGATGATCTTCATCAGATGACAACCCTAGGACATTATGTTATACAATACATGCATGTTTTGTTCAATCAAGTTCATATTTATATCAAAAAACAGCTTTTTACATTAGCATGTGACGTTCAGAACTAGCATACCCCCCTCAAACTTCCGGGGAATTTATTAACAATTTACTAAATTACTCACGATAAACGTTCACAAAAAGCATAACAATTATTTTAAGAATTATAGATACAGAACTCCTCTATGCACTCGATATGTCCGATTTTAAAATAGCTTTTTGGTGAAAGCACATTTTGCAATATTCTAAGTACATAGCCCAGCCATCACGGGCTAGCTATTTAGACACCCGGCAAGTTTAGCCTTCACCAAAATCAGATTTACTATAACAAAAATGTTATTACCTTTGTTGTCTTCGTCAGAATGCACTCCCAGGACTGCTACTTCAATAACAAATGTTGGTTTGGTCCCAAATAATCCATCGTTATATCCGAATAGCGGCGTTTTGTTCGTGCGTTCCAGAAACTATCCGAAATGGTAAATCATGGCGCAATTCGTGACAAAAAATTTCTAAATATTCCATTACCGTACTTCGAAGCATGTCAACCGCTGTTTAAAATCAATTTTTATGCAATTTATCTCGTAAAAAAGCGATAATATTCCGACCGGGAATCTCCTTTTCGGCAAACAGAGGAAAAATCACCAAGACGGGGGCAGCCAGGGCACGCGCCTAAGCCCACAGTCCCTTGATCGGCCACTTGAGAAAGGCGATAATGTGTTTCAGCCTGGGGCTGGGATGACGACATTCAGGTTTTTCCCGGGCTCTGAGCGCCCATGGAAGACGTAGGAAGTGTCACGTTAGAGCAGAGATCCTTTGTAAAAGATAGAGATGGCAAAGAAGTTCAAGAAATGGTCAGACAGGCCACTTCCTGTAAAGGAATCTCTCAGGTTTTGACCTGCCATTTGAGTTCTGTTATACTCACAGACACCATTCAAACAGTTTTAGAAACTTTGGAGTGTTTTCTATCCAAAGCCAATAATTATATGCATATTCTAGTTACTGGGCAGGAGTAGTAACCAGATTAAATCGGGTACGTTTTTTATCCAGCCGTGAAAATACTGCCCCCTAGCCATAACAGGTTAATTGCCTACCGTCTGTAAGCTGTTTGTGTCTTAATGACTGTTCCACAGGTGCATGTTCATGAATTGTTTATGGTTCACTGAACAAGCATGAGAAACAGTGTTTAAACCCTTTACATTGAAGATTTGTGAAGTTATTTGGATTTTTACTAAAAGGCAGGGTCCTGAAAAAGGGACGTTTCTTTTTTTGCTGTGTTTAGATGAAAACTCTCTTAGTAAATAGTATGGACTACAGCTTATCATGAGGTATTCTATCTTAGGGAGCAGAACCTCGACACTTCCTTAATATTAGAGTGGTCTTATCATGATAGTCCAGAGGTCTTTTTTGTTGTTGTATTTTTTTACCCCTTTTTTCCCCAATTGGTACTTACAGTCTTGTCCCATCGCTGCAACTCCCGTACAGACTCGGGAGAGGTATGCGTCCCCCGAAACACGTCCCTGCCAAGCCGCACTGATCGCTTAACCCAGAAGCCAGCCACACCAATGTGTTGGAGGAAACACCATGGCGACTGTGTCAGCGTGCATGTTCCACGCCCGCCACAAGGAGTTGCTAGAGCCCGATTGGACAAGACATCCCGGGGCAGCAAAGCCCTCCCCTAACCCAGACAATGCTGGGCCAATTGTGCACCGCCTCATGAGTCCCCCAATCATAGCCAGCTGGTACACAGCCCGGGATTGAACCCGGGTCTGTGGTGAGAACTCAAACACTATAGTGCCTTAGACCGCTGCGCCACTTGGGAGGGCCTAATTACCTATTTTTAAGCCTGTTACACCACTAACTCATTGGGAAGTGGTTACATATATACAATAAGATACCATATTTTGTTACCCCATCAATATTCACTTTGTATCATTTACAGAGCTACAGTTGAAGTCTTAAGTTTACATACACTTAGAATGGAGTCATTAAAAATTGCTTTTCAACCACTCCACAAATTTCTTGCTTACAAACTATAATTTTGGCAAGTCGGTTAGGACATCTACTTTGTGCATGACACAAGTCATTTTTCCAACAATTGTTAACAGACAGATTATTTCACTTATAACACACTATCACAATTCCAGTGGGTCAGAAGTTTACATACACTAAGTTGACTGTGCCTTTAAACAGCTTGGAAAATTCCAGAAAATGATGTCATGGCTTTAGACGCTTCTGATAGGCTAATTGACATAATTTGAGTCAATTGGGGGTGTACCTTTGGATTTATTTCAAGGCCTACCTTCAAACTCAGTGCCTCTTCACTTGACATCATGGGAAATTCAAAAGAAATCAGCCAAGTCCTCAGAAACAAAATTGTAGACCTCCACAAGTCTGGTTCATCCTGGGAGCAATTTCCAAACACTCTTTCATCTGTACAAACAATAGTACGCAAGTATAAACACCATGGGACCACGCAGCCGTCATACCGCTTAGGAAGGAGACGCATTCTGTCTCCTAGAGATGAACGTACTTTGGTGCGAAAAGTGCAAATCAATCCCAGAACAACAGCAAAGGACCTTGTGAAGATGCTGGAGGGAACAGCTACAAAAGTATCTGTATCAACAGTAAAACGAGTCCTATATCGACATAACCTGAAAAGCTGCTAAGCAAGGAAGCCACTGCTCCAAAACCGCCATAAAAAAAGCCAGACTACAGTTTGCAACTGCACATAGAGACAAATATCATAGTTTTTGGAGCAATGTCCTCTGGTCTGATGAAACAAAAATAGAACTGTTTTGCCATAATTACCATCGTTATGTTTGGAGGGGGAGGCTTGCAAGCCGAAGAACACCATCCCAACCGTGAAGCACGGGGGTGGCAGCATCATGTTGTGGGGGTGCTTTGCTGTAGGAGGGACTGGTGCACTTCACAAAATAGATGGCGTTGAAGGAACGAAAATTATGTGGATATATTGAAGCAACATCTTAAGACATCAGTCAGGAAGTTAAAGCTTGGTTGCAAATGGGATTTCCAAATGGACAATGACCCCAAGCATACTTCCAAAGTTGTGGAAAAATGGCTTAACGACAATAAAGTCAAGGTATTTCAGTGGCCATCAGAAACTGACCAAAGACAGGGAATTTTTACTAAGATTAAATGTCAGGAATTGTGAAAAACTGAGTTTAAATGTATTTGGCTAAGGTGTATGTAAACTTCCAACTTCAACTGTACATACTGCCATCTAGTGTACAAACTTTGAGACACCTCATGTGAATAAACTGGTAGCAGTGTTACATTTTAGTCATTTAGCAGACACTCTTATTCAGAGTGACTTACAGGAGAAATTGGTGTTAAGTGCCTTGCTCAAGGGAACATTGGCAGATATTTCACTTAGTCAGCTTGGGGATTTGAACCAGCACACTTTCAGTTACTGGCCCAACACGCTTAACCACTAGGGTACCTGCCACCCCAAGTGTTCCGTAGACTGACTATCTTCATTAATGTAAGTCATGTATACAGGCAGCATTTCATATACTCATGATTCACATTAAACTCTTCATTTTAGAGTCTTGTCAGTGATTAGCAAAAAATAGTAAGCAGACATTTCTTCTTATTGCATGACTGTGCCATGTGACGCCTGGATGTGTGTAATTCATCTCCTTTTATATGTCTCCAGTCCAGTGCACCTTCCATCTATACAGCAACATCAAAGGGCTCCATCTCTTACAGAAGACGAGGTAGTCCATGTCTGGCAGATAGACTTTAGGATGTCCCTTCCCTGTGATCACCTCTCAGGTGGACTGGCATAATTGGCTGCTGCTGCCTTAGTATCCAATGGTTTCACATCCAGCTGAGGATTAAACATGGTGCTGGTGGAAGCTCAACTCATTTACCCCAAAAATTATGAGCAATCAGCATGAAACAATGTGGTAACATTTGAAGAAATATGCATAATCCTATTTCATCTGTTGTTTTCAAATACTGTTATGACAATGCCGTGGGAAATGTAATGATTGGCATATAGTTGGTGGTGTTTAGCTGTTTCAGTACTAATGTCATTACCAGTTCTACCTGCTTCTCTGTCCTTGTCTGAGGGTCTGATTTACGAATGCACTTTGGGAAGGTGAACCCAAATGAATGTCCCAGGAGTGCTACTTTGCTATGAAATGGTATTGTGTCATCTTTCATTTGTTTGATGTATCCATGGAGGGACCTGTTCCATTTTAACGACATGCACTACAGTTCCTTGTGACACTATTACACACACTCCATTAGGACACTATTTTACTCAGGATTTATGAGCAGTGAGTGCATTTGGAAAATATTCAGACCCCTTGACTTTTTCCACATTTTGTTATGTTACAGCCTTATTCTAGACTGGATTAAATAATGTTTTTCCTCATCAATATACACACAACAACCCATAATGACAAAGTGATAACAGGTTTTTACAAAATTTTGCCAATATATTCAAAATAAAAATCTGAAATACCTTATTTACATATAGTACCAGTCAAAAGTTTGGACACCTACTCATTCAAGGATTTGTCTTTATTTTTACTATTTTCTACATTGCAGAATAATAGTGAAGACAGCAAAACTATGAAATAACACATATGGAATCAAGTAGTAACCAAAAAAGTGTTGAACAAATCAAAATATATTTTATATTTGAGATTCTTTAAAGTAGCCACCCTTTGTCTTGATGACAGCTTTGCACACTCTTGGCATTCTTTCAACCAGCTTCATGAGGTGGAATGCATTTCAATTAACAGGTGTGCCTTGTTCAAAGTGCATTTGTGGAATTTCTTTCCTTCTTAATGCGTTTGAGCCAACCAGTTGTGTTGTGACAAGATAGGGGTGGTATACAGAAGATAGCCCTGTTTGGTAAAAGACCAAGTCCATATTATGGCAAGAACAGCTCAAATAAGCAAGGAGAAATTAAAGTCTATCACTACTTTAAGGTCATCCAATGCGGAAAATGTCAAGAACTTTGAGCAGTAGCAAAAACCATCAAGCGCTATGATGTAACTGGCTCTCATGAGGTGAATGTGATTCCATGTAAACTTGTCTGAAGTCAACTTTTCTACCTAGAGCTGCAAAATATTTACCTTGCTTCCAGATAATTACCAGATCAGATTCATGGACATGGAGTGACATCAAATTAATTAGTCACCCAGCAGTTGGCCATGACAGCAAATGTTTCTGCACTGATTATGGAACTGATGTGATTTGACATGCTGCCGTCCCCTTGACAACTTCAGTTCTGCTATAGAATGTAATATTGGTGTGGAAAACCAAATGTATAAGAATATTTACCCTCAGCTGACAACTTTGGCCTCATAAACATTGAGAAGTTAAAATAAAGTGATTTTTGTTGTCTATTCCCTTTTCTTTTTATATTATGTGGGTGGCAGTAAAAAAAAAATAAGAATTTACTCAGGCTTGACTTGTAACTGTGTTCTTGTAGTGTATTGCTAGCAGCCAGCATTCAATTACAGCACTGTCGGGGGTTGGGGATGACGGTCGAGCAGCTGGGAATCCTTCAGCTTTATGGTATTTTAATGGCTGTTATAAAACCATCCTCCTCGCCAATGACTGGCAGGTATGACAGCATCATGAGCATCACAACCATCTTTGCAGACTTCATTACCAACTCACATCCACCCCCTCCTCTCTTATCCCACATGCATGCGCAAACACACACACACACACACACACAAAAATATATCAATAAACAAATGTTTTAGAAAAAAACAGATTTAATTCCAATCTTTGAAAATAGAGTTCACAGTCTTCACAGAAAGATAGTTTCACCACCTATACAGCAGGTGTAATCCTGCCTTAGGAACATATGGTTCTTTCAACTGTAGAGAGTAGGTCGTTTGTCATTAGGTTTCATTGATTCAGTGGCATTGAGAGAGAAAAGATCCACCTTTTACAGTAATTTGACATGATTAGCCTGTGACAGTTAATTGAGGAAGTCTGCTGGAACTATTGACAGTTACTCTACTGTGAAACAAAATTGTAGATATGGGTTATTAATAACAACATGCATCTGTCATCACATCAGACTATGCATAATCTAAAATGAAAGACACATTCGGGTTGCGCCTGAATATATGATCAAATATTAGAGGACTTATAAGCACTCCAGTAATATTTGATCAAACAAGATAGTGTATTGAATCTTTAGAACAGGTTTACCTGATGCACAGTTATTCTAAGTCATGTTTAATGTCTTCTTCCATCAAGGCCTCTGTAGTCTCTTATTCCCATCCTTGGACCCCTGATGCCAACCACTTATCTGTTTCATAGCATGCCTGCCTGCCAACTTAGACCATGATCAAAGATAGAGAAGAAAGGGACAGACAGACGATTGATCTCTCAACACTGTTTTATAGGGGAAGCTTTTCTGTCTTACAGGGCTACTGTACTGCCCTACAAAGGCAAAACGCAGTAACTACGAATTTGGTCAAAAATCTTTGACCTGTTGTAATGGCCAGGTACACTACATTATCAAAAGTATGTGGACACCTGCTCGTCAATCATCTCATTCCAAAATCATGGGTATTAATATGGAGTTGGTCCCCCTTTGCTGCTAAACAGCCTCCATTCTTCTGGGAAGGCTTCCCACTATATGTTGGAACATTGCTACAGGGACTTGCTTCCATTCAGCCGCAAGAGCATTAGTGAGGTTGGACACTGATGTTGGGCGATTAGGCCTGGCTTGCAGTCAGCGTTCCAATTTATCCCAAAGGTGTTCGATGGGGTTGAGGTCAGGGCTCTGTACAGGCCAGTCCTTCCACACCGATCTTGACAAACCATTTCTCTATGGATCTCGCTTTGTGCACAGGGGCATTGTCATCTTGAAACAGGAAAGGGCCTTACCCAAACTGTTGCCATAAAGTTGGAAGTACAGAATCGTCTAAAATGTAATTGTATGCTGTAGCGTTAAGATTTCCCTTCACTGGAACTAAGGGGCCTAGCCCGAACCATGAAAAACAGCCCCAGACCAATATTCCTCCTCCACCAAACTTTACAGTTGCCACTATGCCTTGGGGCAGGTAGCGTTCTCCTGGCATCCACCAAACCCAGATTCTTTCGTCAGACTGCCAGATGGTGAAGTGTGATTCATCACTCCAGAGAACGCGTTTCCACAGCTCCAGAGTCCAATCGCGGCGAACTTTACACCACTCCAGCCGTGAAAACCCATTTCATGAAGCTCCCGACGAACAGTTGTTGTGCTGATGTAGCTTCCAGAAGCAGTATGGAACTCGGTAGTGAGTGTTGCAACTAAGGACAGAAGATTTTTATGTGCCACACGCTTCAGCACTCGGTGGTCCCATTTTGTGAGCTTGTGTGGCCTACTCCTTCAAAATCAAAAATCAAAATCAAATTTATTTATATAGCCCTTCTTACATCAGCTGATATCTCGAAGTGCTGTACAGAAACCCAGCCTAAAACACCACACAGCAAGCAATGCAGGTGTAGAAGCACGGTGTAGAAGCACCCTTCACAGCTGAGCTGTTGTTTCTCCTAGACGTTTCCACTTCAGCACTTACGGTTGACCGGGGTAGCTCTAGCAGGGCAGAGAAATGTTACAAAATAACTTGTTGGAAAGGTGGAATCCTATGATGGTGCCATGTAGAAAGTCAGTGAGGTCTTCAGTAAGGCCATTCTACTGCCAATGTTTGTGAATGGAGATTTCATGTCTGTGTGCTCAATTTAATACACCTATCAGCAACGGGTGTGACTGAAATAGCCGTGTTCACTTACTTTTGTATATATGGTGTATTTTATCTGATTAATGTGATATTTAGTTTCCTGTCACAATAATAAGCAGGATGATCAGAATATATCATGGAATATCGGAAATTGCTGTGTCTCGACAGAAAAATACTTTGAATTCATATTTTGCTGTAAAACAAAATGTAGTTTCTTCGTTTTGCCTTTGGAGGGCAGTGTACTGGACAATGAACAGTAGTGGTGATCCTCAATGAATTGATAGGAAGACATCCCTGCAGTGGGCACAATTCTCAGTGTTATTGAACCGACACGTACAGGACTGTCTGCGTCGCCTCGATGTCCCCAATGTACCACTTGTCTGCTAACTTTCTTTGTTTCTTTCTTTCTATGACCTGTCTTTTCTGTACATAACTCTCATCTTGCTTTATGCATTGTAAACTTTGAGCAAAGTACTGTAAATCATGGGTTTGAGAAGTAGAACGGTGCATAGAGAAACCTTCATGTTTTGTCAGGTACTGTATTCGAAGCACACGGTAGATTACACTCCTAGGTTGGTGCCTGGATCCTCTGCCAAGTTTGTTTGTTTTCATAAGCTTCTAACAAGAAAATGGTATGGTCCTTTAAGCCCTTTCTGACTATTTGGGAGCAGATATGATAGGAAAAGGTCATTGATGCCGTGATGAAGATTGATGACTGTAGTATCTGCTAGAACATCGTTTAGTTCATAGTTTGGACATGATGAATAGCCATACATACAGTAAACAATACTACATGTTGTGTACCATGCATGTTATTTTGTTAGAAAGATCTAGTAATGTTGTATTCCTATGCACTGTTGGTATGAAAATGTGCTGCTATCAATTCAATCTTCATACTTCTGGGGGGAAATATCCACTCTCACTGATAATCACTGGTTTGCAAAGATACAAGAACGCAATCTCTGGAGTCCCGCTCTAATACAAATCCTCTGCAGGTAGATTTGACTGAACAATAAAAATGTCCTGCGTGCTTATTGGAAAATGTGTGTGTAGCAAGGGAAAAACCTTTGGTTTAATGGAAAGGAGAGGACCTGGTATTGTGGATTAACGTCAAGTGGATCCAACCACCTTTAACCAAAATTAAATCTTGAAAATGTCAACAACCTCCATTATACAAAAATACAGAAAGGTATGGCAGACAATGACTAATTGGTTTTCTTTGTTCATGTCACCCACATGTAATGCCCCTTTCCATACATTGAAGAACCTGCACTATGGGGCTGAGTGCTTTTTGGAGGAGTTTGTTTACACTGTACACCTAAAAACCAAAATCAAATTAGGGATACTGTTTATGTATCCGTATGTCTCAGATTTCCAAAGAAATGAATCCAAATCAGCACTCGTTTTCGACAGCCCAGGGCAATCTCTGAAAACCTTACCATAATCAGAATGCATCACTGCACACTATTTCAGGCCCAGGTTTGTTGTGGTGCCATATTCTTTCCATTTCTTAATACTGGATTTAACGGAGCTCTGTGGGATGTTCAAGGTTTCTGATTTTTTTATAACCCAACCCTGATCTGTACTTCTCCACAACTTTGTCCCTGACCTGTTTGGAGAGCTCCTTGGTTTTCATGGTGCCGCTTGCTTGGCGGTGCCCCTTGCTTAGTGGTGTTGCAGACTCTGGGGCCTTTCAGAACAGGGGTATATATACTGAGATCATGTGACAGATCACGTGACACTTAGATTGCACACAGGTGGACTTTATTTAATTAATTATGTAACGTCTGAAGGTAATTGGTTGCACCAGATCTTTTTTAGGGGCTTCATAGCAAAGGGGGTGAATACATATGTACGCACCACTTTTCTGTTTTTTGAATTTTTTTAAACAAGTAATTTTTTTCATTTCACTTCACCAATTTGGACTATTTTGTGTATGTCTATTACATGAAATCCAAATAAAAATCCATTTAAATTACAGGTTGTAATGCAACAAAATAGGAAAAAACGCCAAGGGTGTGAATACTTTTGCAAGGCACTGTATATACATTTAGTGCACAAAATATTAAGAACACCTACCTAGTATTCAGTTGCACCCCCTTTTTGTCCTCCGAACAGCCTCAATTTGTCGGGGCATGGACTCCACAGTGATGCTGTCCAATGTTGACCTTTTCATCTGGATTCACCTGGTCAGTTAATGTCATGGAAAGAGCAGGTGTTCATAATGTTTTGTACACTCAGTGTAAGTTTTATTGAATAACAGCAGGTCACAATGACTGTCACTGCATAATTCTATAAATGCAAGTGAAAGGTTTGCCTTTATCAATCCAACAACTCAGGATTTTTCATGCTCCACACATTTGATTGAATCCAATACCTTGATTTTGATTGAATTCAAGTTATATTATTTTATATTATGGTCTAGTATCAACAACACGTCCATTTTATTCACCAGTTGTTTTAAGCCACTCTATTTTGTTGCTCAGGGTAATGGTTAGGGGACCTGAGGACTCAATCAAAGCTTATTGCATTTGACAGCTGCTTTATGCTTATGGCTACAACCTGGACTTATCGAGTTCTGGAGCAAATATACCACTGATCTGAAATGTCAGATTTTATAAACTAATGATAGATAGAGAGGGGGTTTTATGAAAGATTTAGATAGATTATTTGGGAAATGACAACTCAAATTGTGGAACAGAAAATCAAAAATCCTGTAACAATTCCTAATGCTTCAAATTAACACTATTGTAAAGATATAACTAGGTGAGTATGTACTGGGCAAAAATATTTCACATATGTATATACAGTATATTGTACAGTGCATTCGGAAAGTATTCAGACCTTACAGCCTTATTCAAAAATGTATTACATTTTTTTTCTCCTCATCAATCTACACACAATACCCCATAATGATCTACAGACTATTCCCTCAACCTCATGGATAGGTTTTTCCTCTGACATACACTGTCAACTGTGGGACCTGAGGAGTGGCCAGACGGAAGCCACTCCTCAGTAAAAGGCACATGACAGCCTGCTTGGAGTTTGCTAAAATCTCCAAGCTCTAGTCTGATGAAGCCAAGATTTAACTCTTTGGCTTGAATGCCAAGTGTCACGTTTGGAGGAAACCTGGCACCATCCCTACGGTGAAGCATGGTGGTGGCAGCATCATGCTGTGTGGATGTTTTTCAGCTGCAGGGACTAGAAGACTAGTCAGGATCGAGGGAAAGATGAACGGAGCAAAGTACAGAGAGATTCTTGATGAAAAACGGTTACAAATGATTGATGTAGACATGTACTGTAGACATATCATGATACGACACAAGCACATAATATATATACAACAAATGGTAACAAATTGGGAAGCTGTCACGTGTATCCACAGCATGTATACATTTCACTCTCAAGTTATGACACTGGGTTGGTCTTTGAATTAAGTTACATCCCTGCAGTAGTGCATGTCTTTAGAAACCTTGAAGTTCCGGTTCACTCCCTCGTGCGCTGATCCTATCAGGAATCAAGGTAAGACCCAGATGCAGACCGTGTCGAAGTAACAATGTTTATTACAGAAACAGAGGCATAGGAACAGAATGGCAGGCAGGCTCACGGTCAGGTCAGGCAGAGGTCGGTAATCCAGAGGTGGAGCAAAGGTACAGGACGGCAGGCAGGCTCAGGGTCAGGAGCAGACAGTGGTCAGGCGGGTGGGTACATGGTCAGGACAGGCAAAGGTAAAAAACAAGACGAACTGGCAACAGACAAACAGAGAACACAGGTATAAATACACAGGGGATAATGGGGAAGATGGGCGACACCTGGGGGGGGGGGGGGGGGGGGGTCACAAAGACAGGGGAAACAGATCAGGGTGTGACAGAACCCCCCCCCCTCTAGGGGCACCACCTGGCGTCCTACCTGGGCACATACCTGGTTGACCGGGGTGCCAACGGTGGAAGTCGGCGATGAGGGCTAGGTCCAGGATGTCTCTAGCGGGGACCCAGCACCTCTCCTCTGGGCCATAACCGTCCCAGTCAACCAGGTACTGGAAACCCCTGCCTCGTGGTCAAACCATCAGGAGGTGTCTCACCATGTACACTGGATGGCCATCAACAACACGGGGAGGAGGGGTGGGCCTGGAAATAGAAGACTAAGGGCTGTGAGACACGGGCTTAATTCTAGACACATGGAATGTAGGATGAATACGAAGGTTACGGGGCAACAGAAGGCTGACAGCAGAGGGGCTAACAATCTTGGAGATGGGGAAAGGGCCGATAAACCGGGGGGATAATTTGTGAGACTCCACCCGGAGGGGCAGATCCCGGGTGGACAGCCATACCTTCTGCCCGAGACGATACCGGGGAGTCAGGGTCCGATGGTGATCCGCTTGTCGTCGATACCTGGAGGTGGTCTTGAGGAGGGCAGACCGGGCTCTCCTCCAGGTATGACAACAGTGGCGGACAAACATCTGGGCAGAAGGTATGCCGACCTCTTCTTTCTGCTCAGGGAAGAGCAGGGGCTGATACCCCAGGGAACTCGCAAATGGAGATAGGCCCGTGGCAGAGCAGGGAAGGGTGTTGAAGGTGTATTCGACCCACACAAGCTGCTGGCTCCAGGTGGTGGGGTTGGCAGAGACCAGGCAGCGCAGAGTAGTTTTTAGATCCTGGTTGACTCGCTCCGACTGGCCGTTGGACTGAGGGTGGAACCCAGAGGACAGACTGGACGACGACCCAATAAGGGTGCAGAACTCTTTCCAGAACTGGGACGAGAACTAAGGACCCCAGTCGGAGACCATGTCCACGGGCAGTCCATAGATCCGGAAGACGTGCTGCACCATAAGCTGGGCTGTCTCCTTTGCAGAGGGTAGTTTGAGGAGAGGAATGAAGTGGGCGGCTTTGGAAAACCGATCCACCATGGTCAGGATGGCAGTGTTGCCATCAGACGGGGAAAGACCCGTGACAAAGTCCAGGGAGATGTGAGACCAGGGACGGTGGGGGACAGGCAGAGGTTGGAGGAGACCAGCCGGAGCTTGCCGAGGACTCTTGTTCTGTGCACACATCGTGCAAGCGGCGACGAATGCGGACAAGTCAGGAACCATAGTAGGCCACCAAAAGCGCTGTCGCACAAAGGCCAGGGTCTGACGGGTGGCTGGGTGGCAGGCAAGCCTGGAGGAGTCGACGTCAGGAATGAACATTCCAGTCTTTCGCCCGGAGAATGGCATCAAAGACAATCCTCACTTCTCCCACGAAACCCCTTCAGACTAGTGCATATGGCCGGCTGTTGCTCCCACACGGCAGTAGCCCAGGTGAGAGCCCTCCCGGACATCAACGTGATGAGGTAGGCTATCTTGGAGTGATCCGAGGGGAAGAAGGAGGGCTGAAACTCGAAGACGAGGGCACACTGAGCTAGGAACGCCCAACAGGTGCTCGGCTCTCCATTGAAGCATTCCAGAGGAGGTAAGCGGGGCTCCCGAGAAGGTGGAGTGACCGATGAGACGGCGCTGCTAACAGCTGAGTCGCTGAGGAGCTGTGGGGTTAGCACCGTGGTAGGCGGCCTCCCAGACAACCCGTGGACTTGCTCCAGCAAACTGTCCAACGCCTGGTCATGGCTTTCAGCCAACGTTTGGACCCCCTCCATAAGGCCACGAAGCAATTCCTCATGCATACCGATGGTGGAGATGGCATTGCGCCCAGCTGGCCCAGGTCTACTGGGTCAGTCAGGGTCAGTTTGTACTATCAGGAATCAAGGGAATACCCAGATGCAGACCGTATTGAAGTAACAATGTTTATTACAACAACAGGGGCAAAGGTACAGGACGGCAGGCAGGCTCAGGGTCAGGGGCAGGCAGATAGCCCAGTTAGCCAATGTACGGGAGCACTGGTTGGTCGGCCCAATTGAGGTACGCTGGTTGGCTTGACAAACAAGACGAACTGGCAACAGACAAACAGAGAACACAGGTATAAATACACAGGGGATAATGGGGAAGATGGGCGACTCCTGGAGGGTGGTGGAGACAATCTCAAAGACAGGTGAAACAGATCAGGGTGTGACACATCCGAACATTAGGGAAATGACAGCCCTAACAGTTTCCTTTCGTCTGCTTTTTTTTTCCTTCAAACTGAGACATAAAGAAAAAAAGCCACTGAAATGAAGCCTGCTATGTATAAGCACCAGTTTGATTTTAATGACTCTAACACAGCTGGAGGTTCTCAGATGAGCACAGAATTACTCCCTAAAAACACAACACACGCTGACTCATCACCCTGTGAAATCAGCAGCAGCAGAAGACAAGTAATAATGTGGTGTATGTCTTTCTTAGAGTTCCACAAAGAGCACAGATTTGAATTTAAAAGGATCCAGCATTGAACCAAACAACAGGCAGGGCACAATGCTTTTGTAAGTTGACTTGTTCCTCAGTTTGCCCCAACAGTAGCTGTAATTCAAAGATAACTGATGTTTTAAAGTAAAACAAAATGGCGTGAAAGTAAGGCATTACAGTCTGGTACGGCGTTCTGGCAAAATAAATAGTGGGGGTACACCATACCGTTAAAACGCCAGCCTATCACAATTAATAAATCATGCCCAAATACTATAGGCAATTACACCATTACTTAACATTACCGCACATCAGCTGCATGAAACATTTGAGAATTGACTGGAAACCGGGTGGTATACACACCAAATTACATTTGTGGTTTGAGGAGGACACATTTTTTCAAGGTGGAGATGAGTGGCCGAGACACTTGCAGACAAGGCAGAGATCAGTGGCCGAGACCAAGGAGTGCTTGGGCAACAGTTGATGCATCAATTCAGTGTAGACTTATGACAATCGCAGAATGTAATTTCAATACATGTAGGTGTTTTCTTTCCATTCATCAGATTGCAGGTGCACAGTGCACTGTTGGGGTTAGGATGCTGAAATTATTTTGTGAGTGGACGAATGTGCGCGGGTAGCTTAAAGGAGCACCTGTTGTTGATTGTTTGACAATCAGATGAAAACATCATGACTGGCTGTGTTATTGCCACATTAAAAGGCATTGGCGGCATGTCCATATAGGCTAGGGGAAGCTCAGCTTTCTCTAAAGTAAATATAATTAAATTCCCCAAATAATATAGCCTAATTAACTTACTCTTGTCTATACAGAAATAAATGAAATCATTCAAAATTGGCTACTATACCAGAAAGCTTGATTTGGGCACAGATGATCATTCATTAGCTTCTGTAAAAAAATATATATATTGTTTTAAATCGCATAGCCTACAGTCTGAAAGGCATGCAATTTGCGCAGGTCGTGCTGTAAATACCAAGTCGATGATTGTTGAGTTGCGACTGTCAGTGTAAAGCAGAGAGACCCAGCCAGGCATGTCACAATATTTAAAAATACATTAGCAGCAAAACAGTTTGGAGAGCAAATGGCTATTGCTGTGAAGAGATGATAATGAAAAGACTCCAATCTGTATTTTTCTTAACTAAATTGAGCAAACTATAGCCTATCTTATTGGCACCCGCGGAGAACAAAGGCCATATCCCCGATGAGTGTCCATACTCACTGTCTTTATCATTGGGTCAGTGCCACTTTTGTTTGTTTTTGGACAATAATGTCTTCCTCCAGGTTAGATGGACATCATACATTCGCAAACTGTCATTCAGGGCAGGTGGGGCAGTTTGGACAACAACAAAAAAACGGTTTTGCATGTTATTTTGGCATTAATACGTGTCACATATTGCAAACAATGTAAAAAATAATATATATATATATAATTGAGTTAATAAAGCCGCATACAAACATGGTCTCTTTTTAGTTTTCTTAAGAAAGGCTGCTTCAAAATGCAGGTGTTTCAGCCTAGCCCAGTGCCTTCTGTGGTGGTGGGGCAAGCCAGCAGAAAATACGGAGTATTTTTCCATGATTGGCTCAGTGTTCTGCCACTCATGGGGACACTACGTCACCTCCAAGTCTAAGGGTAGAGTTAGAAAAATATAGCCCATTGGGTGCTGCCATAGAGTTACATTAGAAGTGCCCATCCAAGAAGGCTCAAAGTCATTGGCCACAGATAAAATCACGTCAACGTTATATGTACAGTAGTTTTGATTGGACTAATCATGTCAACATCATAGTTTCAAAATCTTAGCTAGCAGTCATCATCATGAATCAAGTCGACAATCTACTTCCAACTCCTTTTTAATCCTTGTCATATGAAGAGAAATAATGAAGAGAAATTATAGATAAAACGCATCGATGCTCATTGGCCATTGGACATGAACATTACACAGCAAGTTGGAAATCGCAAATTCGACAATGAGTGGTTTGGAAGGAATCAGTGACAGTGGCTAACTGCAAGCATTGCTAAGCAATCACTAGCCTGCTATTCAGTGGAGTGGCTGTGTTACCAAAATCTGGGATTAAGGGGCTCTTTTCCAAGTTTAAAATGATAAACATTCATTATTGGCCATGCTGTCAATGAAGCATGATTTGTGCCACGCTCAAAACAACTGTTAAAACTTCTT
This sequence comes from Salmo salar, assembly GCF_965601325.2. Taxonomy (NCBI): domain Eukaryota; kingdom Metazoa; phylum Chordata; class Actinopteri; order Salmoniformes; family Salmonidae; genus Salmo; species Salmo salar. Next base: position 96,255,870 of record NC_138303.1, read on the forward strand.
TGGGATAGGGGGTGGTATTTTGACGTCCAGATGAAAAGTGTGCCCAAAGTAAACTGCCTGCTACTCAGGCCCAGAAGGTAGGATATGCATATAATTGGTAGATTAGGATAGAAAACACTCTAAAATAAAATGTCTGTGAGTATAACAGAACTGAAATGGCAGGCGAAACCCCGAGGGACAAACCATAAAAAAAAAAAATCTGCATACCACTGATTTCAATGCCTGGCACTTTTATAATAGGGCAAAACCATCCCCGATTGCAGTTCCTAGGGCTTCCACTAGATGTCAACAGTCTTTAGAAAGAGTTTCAGGCTGGTTTTTGTAAAAATGAGGGAGAAGTTGTAGTTTTTCTAGTGGCTCCCATTTTGACTGTAGTGTTTCCAAGCGCATGGCCGAGAGAGCACATTCTTTTTGTTTATCTCCGGTAAAGACAATAACGATTCTCCTTCTTAAATTGTATTGTTTATTTGCATATTAGGGTACCTAAGGATTGATTATAAACATTGATTGACTTGTTTGGATAAGTTTATTGGTAACGTTTGGCATTCATTTTGTATGCATTTTGAAGGAAGGAAACCGAGTGGATTATTGACTGAAGCGCGCCAGCTAAACTGAGATTTTATGGATATAAAGAAGGAATTTATCGAACAAAAGGACCATTTGTAATGTAACTGGGACATTTTGGAGTGCCAACAGAAGAAGATCTTCAAAGGTAAGGCATATATTATATCGCTATTTCTGACTTTCGTGTCGCAACTCCCTGGTTGAAAATGATTTGTTACGCATTTGTGGGCTGGACGCTGTCGTCAGATAATCGCATGGTTTGCTTTTGCCGTAACGCCTTCTCAAAATCTGAGACCTTGGCTGGATTAACAACAAGTTAAGCTGTATTTTGATGTATTGCACTTGTGATTTCATGAAAGTTTAATATTTATAGTAATTTAATTTGAATTTTGCGCTCTGCAATTTCACCTGCTGTTGGCCAGGTGGGACGCTAATGTCCCACCTATCCCAAAGAAGTTTTACCTGAGAACTGCGAAAAACCTGACTTCAGTGAGTTCAAGACAACTGGGAAGACGGGAATAAATGAGCTCCGACTGGGAAAATACGTTTTGAACGGTCATCCAACTCGGAATTGTAAATCTGGCCTCTTTCTAGAGCTATGACTTGAAGATCAATGACGTCACCCTGATTCGACCTTGTTTTTTTTACAAGTTCCCAGTTGTTTTGAAAGCACCATAAATCCAGAGAATGAGCCGTGCCATCTTCCTGTTCAAGTGAGCACAGCACAACAAGGTAAGCCCAAAAATGTATTGTATGCTGCTGCATAACTTATGTAATATATCAGGGAGATATATATACTGTAGCTAAGAAAGTAATACTAAGTGTATGTTGTGTAGTAAGATGTTAGTAGCCCATGTGCTTCACCCTAATAATTTGGTCTATTTACCCCTCGTTGGGGATAGGGGGCAGTATTTGCACGGCCGGATAAAAAACGTACCCGATTTAATCTGGTTACTACTCCTGCCCAGTAACTAGAATATGCATATAATTGTTTGATTTGGATATAAAACACCCTAAAGTTTCTAAAACTGTTTGAATGGTGTCTGTGAGTATAACAGAACTCATTTGGCAGGCCAAAACCTGAGAAGATTCCAAACAGGAAGCGCTCTCTCTGACTATTTCTTGGCCTTCTTGATCATCTCTAACCAAAACAGGGGATCTCTGGCATAACGTGACATTTTCTAACGCTCCCATAGGCTCTCAGAAGGCGCCAGAACGATGAATGGTGGCTTTGTAGGCCCTGGCTGAAAAACATTAGCGCATTTGGATAGTGGTCGATCTGAGGACAATGAGACTGGAGGCGCGTGCACGAGCCGACACCATGTTTACTTTCTCTCTCTTTGAACGAAAACAACGACTCCCGGTCGGAATATTATCGCTTTTTTACGAGAAAACTCGCATAAAAATTTATTTTAAACAGCGTTTGACATGCTTCGAAGTACGGTAATGGAATATTTTGAAATTTATTGTCACGAAACGCATCGGGCGAGTCACCCTTCTTTACCCTTCGGATAGTGTCTTGAACGCACGAACAAAACGCCGCTATTTGGATATAACTATGGATTATTTGGAACCAAACCAACATTTGTTATTGAAGTAGAAGTCCTGGGAGTGCATTCTGACGAAGAACAGCAAAGGTAATCAAACTTTTCTAATAGTAAATCGGAGTTTGGTGAGTACCACACTTGGTGGGTGTCAAAATAGCTAGCCTGTGATGGCCGGGCTATCTACTCAGAATATTGCAAAATGTGCTTTCACCGAAAAGCTGTTTTAAAATCGGACATAGCGAGTGCATAAAGGAGTTCTGTATCTATAATTCTTAAAGTAATTGTTATGTTTTTTGTGAACGTTTATCGTGAGTAATTTAGTAAATTCACCGGAAGTGTTCGGTGGGAATGCTAGTCACATGCTAGTCACATGCTAATGTAAAAAGCTGTTTTTTGATATAAATAGTAACTTGATTGAACAAAACATGCATGTATTGTATAACATAATGTCCTAGGATTGTCATCTGATGAAGATCATCAAAGGTTAGTGCTGCATTTAGCTGTGGTTTGGGTTTATGTGACATTATATGCTAGCTTGAAAAATGGGTGTCTGATTATTTCTGGCTGGGTACTCTGCTGACATAATCTAATGTTTTGCTTTCGTTGTAAAGCCTTTTTGAAATCGGACAGTGTGGTTAGATTAACGAGAGTCTTGTCTTTAAAATGGTGTAAAATAGTCATATGTTTGAGAAATTGAAGTAATAGTATTTCTAAGGTATTTGAATATCGCGCCACGGGATTACACTGGCTGTTGAGTAGGTGGGACGCAAGCGTCCTACCTAGCCCATAGAGGTTCATTTCGCCTACTGTTCTGACTTGGTGGTGCACATGTAGTTTATAACCTGTTTTAGAGAAATTATATCATTGAATATTGCAAGAGCTTTCATTGTCTGCTTATATGCCCCCTTTACGTATCCTACTGACTTGGTGGACAGGGGAACACTGTAAGAACGGCCCATGTTCTGAATTCTGTCACTGTACATTTCAAAAGTGCTAAACAAATAGTTATATTGACTATGTCCGTCCTAGCTCATTTATTAATGTCTTAATCGAAATTACGGGTTGACTCTTATCCGCTTGTCATGACCTTATGTGTCAAGTATACTCCCTCTCCGGCGCTCGAGGTCGCCAGTCTGCTGATTACTACACACACCTGTCACCATCATTACGCACACCAGCGCCTCATCAGACTCACCTGGACTCCATCCCCTTCCTGATTACCTTCTCTATATCTGTCACACCCTTAGGTTCTTTCCTCAGGTGTTATTGACTCTGTTCGTGTTTCGTGTCTGTACGCTTTTTTTGTTTTGGTCTATGTTAATTTATTTATTAAATTATTCACTCCCTGTACTTGCGTCCCGGCATACACGTTACATTATGCCATAGTTTGTACACCTCAATTGTCATTAGAAACCACATTTGTTTAAGCAAGTCAGCCGTATCAGCTGTTTTTTGTTAAAGGCAGTAAATGAGGCTGAATGAACTGTTTCGCTGCCAGACAAGGCTCCACTGATAGCCAGGTGTAGTAGAGGTAAGGTGTTGGGACTGCTGTTGGGACAGCTTTATGTAGGCCATAACAGTTTGTGGGCATCGTTTGTCACCGTTATAGTGCAATTAATGTATTGTTTAGTATTGTGTAGTGGCTTAGTTGGCATCCATCCCACTTTTTATTTTATTTTGCCCCACCAAGATTTACATTCTAAAATCGCCACAGACGTCATATTGTATTTATGTTGCCCCTTTTCGTAGGCCAATTATATGGATCAGTGTCACGTCCTGACCAGTAAAAGGGGTTATTTGTTATTGTAGTTTGGTCAGGGCATGGCAGGGGGTGTTTTTCTGTGTGTTTTGGGGTGTTTTTCTGTGTGTTTTGGGGTTTTGTGGTTATATTCTATGTCCTTTTTTCTATGTTTTGTATTTATTTGTTTTGGCCTGGTATTGCTCTCAATCAGGGACAGCTGTACTTCGTTGTCGCTGATTGGGAGCCACACTTAGGTAGCCTGTTTTCCTTTGGGATTTGTGGGTGGTTAATTTCTGTTTAGTGTTGTTACCTGACAGAACTGTTTTGGCTGTCGTTCGTTTCTTGTTTTGTTTAAAGTGTTCCATTAAAATATTATGATGAGCACTAACCACGCTGCGCCTTGGTCTACTCTATTCAACAGCCGTTACAATCAGGCAACATTGTTTTTATTGATCTGTTTGTCAGTGTCAGCAGAGTAGTCTACCCTGTCATTTTTGTAGTATAAAAAAACAATGAAATTAAATCTACTTTCACCACGGCCTCTGCGAGGCTTTAAAAGCCCTTCAGTACCACTAATAGTACCAAAATGACATCAATCATCATGTTTATTCATTGCATTTTATCTCACCCAGTCAGTAAAGCACAGTGAGATCAAAGAGGTGACCACTATTTTAAATGATTGACTGGATTTCCCATTGTTGCTGTAAGAGCGCAGAGGAAGCCATCAAATCAATTGACGTGTAACATAATATAATATGAAGGTTTGATGCTGCTTAATTTCACAATTACAGATTACCTGAATTATAGGGCACAGGCACAAAAGCAGTTTATTATATAAATAACGGTTTATTGACAGTGCCTTCAGAAAATAATCATACCACTTTAATTATTCTACCACTGAAATAAATAACAATTTTCAGAAATGACTGTGAAAGCAACAAAGTAACTAGGTTTTTACAACAATGGTGAAATTTCATTTTTGGGGTAAGTGGGCTAAAATCTGATTTATTGAATTTTCCCTGTGTTCTATATCAAATCAAATCAAATTTTTTTTTTATAGCCCTTCGTACATCAGCTGATATTCTCAAAGTGCTGTACAGAAACCCAGCCTAAAACCCCAAACAGCAAGCAAAGCATGTGAAAGAAGCACGGTGGCCCCTAGGAAAAACTCCCTAGAAAGGCCAAAAACCTAGGAAGAAACCTAGAGAGGAACCAGGCTATGAGGGGTGGCCAGTCCTCTTCTGGCTGTGCAGGGTGGATATTATAACAAAACATGGTCAAGATGTTAAAATGTTCATAAATGACCAGCATGGTCAAATAATAATAATCATAGTAGTTGTCGAGGGTGCAACAAGCACGTCCGGTGAACAGGTCAGGGTTCCATAGCCGCAGGCAGAACAGTTGAAACTGGAGCAGCAGCACGGCCAGGTGGACTGGGGACAGCAAGGAGTCATCATACCAGGTAGTCCTGAGGCATGGTCCTAGGGCTCAGGTCCTCCGAGAGAAAGACAGAAAGAGAGAAAGAGAGAATTAGAGAGAGCATATTTAAATACACACAGGACACCGGATAAGACAAGAGAAATACTCCAGATGTAACAGACTGACCCTAGCCCCCCGACACATAAACTACTGCAGCATAAATACTGGAGGCTGAGACAGGAGGGATCAGAAGACACTGTGGCCCCATCCGATGATACCCCCGGACAGGGCCAAACAGGCAGGATATAACCCCACCCACTTTGCCAAAGCACAGCCCCCACACCACTAGAGGGATGTCTCCAACCACCAACTTACCGTCCTAAGACAAGGCCGAGTATAGCCCACAACGATCTCCGCCATGGCACAACCCAAGGGGGGGGCGCCAACCCAGACAGGAAGACCACGTCAGTGACTCAACCCACTCAAGTGACGCACCCCTCCCATGGACGGCATGGAAGAACACCAGTAGGCCAGTGACTCAGCCCCTGTAAAAGGGTTAGAGGCAGAGAATCCCAGTGGAAAGAGGGGAACCGGCAAGGCAGAGACAGCAAGGGCGGTTCGTTGCTCCAGCCTTTCCGTTCACCTTCACACTCCTGGGCCAGACTATACTTAATCATAGGACCTACTGAATAGATAAGTCTTCAGTAAAGACTTAAAGGTTGAGACTGAGTCTGCGTCTCTCACATTGGTAGGCAGACCATTCCATAAAAATGGAGCTCTATAGGAGAAAGCCCTACCTCCAGCCGTTTGCTTAGAAATTCTAGGGACAATTAGGAGGCCTGCGTCTTGTGACCGTAGCGTACGTGTAGGTATGTACGGCAGGACCAAATCGGAAAGATAGGTAGGAGCAAGCCCATGTAATGCTTTGTAGGTTAGCAGTAAAACCTTGAAATCAGCCCTTGCCTTAACAGGAAGCCAGTGTAGGGAGGCTAGCACTGGAGTAATATGATCAAATTTTTTGGTTCTAGTCAGGATTCTAGCAGCCGTATTTAGCACTAACTGAAGTTTATTTAGTGCTTTATCCGGGTAGCCGGAAAGTAGAGCATTGCAGTAGTCCAGCCTAGAAGTAACAAAAGCATGGATTAATTTTTCTGCGTCATTTTTGGACAGAAAATTTCTGATTTTTGCAATGTTACGTAGATGGAAAAAAGCTGTCCTTGAAACAGTCTTGATATGTTCTTCAAAAGAGAGATCAGGGTCCAGAGTAACGCCGAGGTCCTTCACAGTTTTATTTGAGACGACTGTACAACCATCCAGATTAATTGTCAGATTCAACAGAAGATCTCTTTGTTTCTTGGGACCTAGAACAAGCATCTCTGTTTTGTCCGAGTTTAAAAGTAGAAAGTTTGCAGCCATCCACTTCTTTATGTCTGAAACACAGGCTTCTAGCGAGGGCAATTTTGGGGCTTCACCATGTTTCATTGAAATGTACAGCTGTGTGTCGTCCGCATAGCAGTGAAATTTAACATTATGTTTTTGAATTACATCCCCAAGAGGTAAAATATATAGTGAAAACAATAGTGGTCCTAAAACGGAACCTTGAGGAACACCGAAATTTACAATTGATTTGTCAGAGGACAAACCATTCACAGAGACAAACTGATATCTTTCCGACAGATAAGATCTAAACCAGGCCAGAACTTGTCCATGTAGACCAATTTGGGTTTCCAATCTCTCCAAAAGAATGTGGTGATCGATGGTATCAAAAGCGGCACTAAGATCTAGGAGCACGAGGACAGATGCAGAGCCTCGGTCTGACGTCATTAAAAGGTCATTTACCACCTTCACAAGTGCAGTCTCAGTGCTATGATGGGGTCTAAAACCAGACTGAAGCGTTTCGTATACATTGTTTGTCTTCAGGAAGGCAGTGAGTTGCTGTGCAACAGCTTTTTCAAAGTTTTTTGAGAGGAATGGAAGATTCGATATAGGCCGATAGTTTTTTATAATTTCTGGATCAAGATTCGGCTTTTTCAAGAGAAGCTTTATTACTGCCACTTTTAGTGAGCTTGGTACACATCCGGTGGATAGAGAGCCGTTTATTATGTTCAACATAGGAGGGCCAAGCACAGGAAGTAGCTCTTTCAGTAGTTTAGTTGGAATAGGGTCCAGTATGCAGCTTGAGGGTTTGGAGGCCATGATAATTTTCATCATTGCGTCAAGAGATATAGTACTAAAACACTTTAGTATCTCCCTTGATCCTAGGTCCTGGCAGAGTTGTGTAGACTCAGGACAATGGAGCTTTGGAGGAATACCCAGATTTAAAGAGGAGTCTGTAATTTGCTTTCTAATGATCATGATCTTTTCCTCAAAGAAGTTCATAAATGTATTACTGCTGAAGTGAAAGCCATCCTCCATTTGCAAAGGCTGCTTTTTAGTTAGCTTTGCGACAGTATCAAAAAGAAATTTCGGATTGTTCTTATTTTCCTCAATTAAGTTGGAAAAATAGGATGATCGAGCAGCAGTGAGGGCTCTTCGATACTGCACGGTACTGTCTTTCCAAGCTAGTCGAAGACTTCCAGTTTGGTGTGGCGCCATTTCCGTTCCAATTTTCTGGAAGCTTGCTTCAGAGCTCGTGTATTTTCTGTATACCAGGGAGCTAGTTTCTTATGACAGATGTTTTTAGTTTTTAGGGGTGCAACTGCATCTAGGGTATTGCGCAAGGTTAAATTGAGTTCCTCGGTTAGGTGGTTAACTGATTTTTGTCCTCTGATGTCCTTGGGTAGGCAGAGGCAGTCTGGAAGGGCATCAAGGAATCTTTGGGTTGTCTGAGAATTTATAGCACGACTTTTAATGCTCCTTGGTTGGGGTCTGAGCAGATTATATATTAAAGGGCACTTCATTTAATATACAGTGCCTTCAGAAAGCATTCACACTCCTTGACTTATTGCACATTTTATTGTGTTACAGCTTCATAAAAAAAAAAATATATATGTTTTTTCTCATTTACACACAATACCTCATAATGACAAAGTGAAAACATGTTTTTTGACATTTTTGTACATTTCTAAAAAATGTAATACAGAAATATCTGATTTACTTAAGTATTAACTACAATATTGTTGATCTATCCTCAGTTTTCTCAGCCATTAAACTCTGTAACTGTTTTAAAGTTATATTGGCCTCATGGTGAAATCCCTGAGAGGTTTCCTTCCTTTCTGGCGATTGAGTTAGGAAGGACGCCTGTATCTTTGTTGTCACTGGGTGCATTGATATACCATCCAAAGTGAAATTAATAACTTCACCCTGCTCAAAGGGATATATTCAATGTCTGCTTAAAATTAGTTTTTATCTACCAATACAGTGCCTTGCAAAAAAGTATTCATCCCCCTTGATGTTTTTTCCTATTTTGTTGCATTACAACCTGTAATTAAAATTTATTTTTATTTCATGTAATGGACATAGACAAAATAAACCAAATTGGTGAAGTGAAATGAAAAAAAATGACTTGTTGCAAAAAATTCAAAAAAATGTTAAACGGAAAAGTGGTGCGTGCGTATGTATCACCCCCTTTGCTATGAAGCCGCTAAATAAGATCTGGTGCAACCAATTACCTTCAGAAGTCACATAATTAGTTAATTAAAGTCCACCTGTGTGCAATCTAAGTGTCACATGATCTGTCACATGATCTCACTATATGTACATCTGTTCTGAAAGGCCCCAGAGTCTGCAACACCACTAAGCAAGCGGCACCATGAAGACCAAGGAGCTCGCCAAACAGGTCAGGGACAAAGTTGTGGAGAAGTACAGATCAGGGTTGGCTTACAAAAAATATCAGAAACTTGGAACATCCCACAGAGCACCATTAAATCCATTATTAAAAAATGGAAAGAATATAGCACCACAACAAACCTGCGAAGAGCGGGCCGCCCACCAAAACTCATGGACCAGGCAAGGAGGGCATTAATCAGAGGCAACAAAGAGACCAAAGATAACCCTGAAGGAGCTGCAAAGCTCCACAGCAGAGATTGGAGTATCTGTCCATAGGACCACAATAAGCTGTACACTCCACAGAGCTGGGCTTTATGGAAGAGTGGCCAGAAAAAAGCCATTGCTTAATTAAAGAAGGGAAAAAAAAGCTAACACTTTTGGTGTTCGCCAAAATGAATGTGGGAGAACCACCAAACATATGGAAGAAGGTACTCTGGTCAGATGAGGATACAAATGAGCTTCTTGGCCATCAAGGAAAATGCTATGTATGGCGCAAACCCAATGCCTCTCATCACCTCGAACACCATCCCCACGGTGAAGCATGGTGGTGGCAGCATCATACTGTTGGGGATGTTTTTCATCGCAGGGACTGGGAAACTGGTCAGAATTGAAGGAATGATGGATTGCGCTAAATACAGGGAAATTCTTGAGGGAAACCGGTTTGTCTTCCAGAAAGTTGAGACTGAGATGGATGTTCCCCTTCCAGCAGGACAATGACCCTAAGCATACTGCTAAAGCAACACTCGAGTGGTTTAAGGGGAAACATTTAAATGTCTTGGGATGGCCTAGCCAAAGCCCAGACCTCAATCCAATTGAGAATCTGTGGTATGACTTAAATATTGCTGTACACCAGCGGGGGAGTGGGGGGGTTTGGGGGGGGGGGGGGAAATAGTTATGCACGCTCAAGTTGTTTTTTTGTTTTGTTTCACCCAAAAATATTTTGCATCTTCAAAGTGGTAGGCATGTTGTGTAAATCAAATGATACAACCCCCCCCCCCATAAAACAATTTTAATTCCAGGTTGTAAGGCAACAAAATAGGAAAAATGCCAAAGGGGGTGAATTTTTTCGCAAGCCACTGTAGGTGCCCATTGCGTGGCATTGGAAAGCCTCCCTGGTCTTTGTTTGAAATACACTGTTCGACTGAGGGACCTTACAGATAATTGTATGGGGTACAGAAATGAAGTAGGCATTCAAAAATCATGTTAAACACTATTGCACACAGAGTGAGTCCATGCAACTTATTTTGTGACTTGTTAAGCACTTTTACCACTAAATTAATTTAGGCTTGCCTTAACAAAGGGGATTAATACTGATTGCCTGAAACATTGAAGTTTTATATTAATTTGTAAAAATTCCGCTTTTGTCACGATTCCCACCGACAGTGGCGCCCCCTCCTGCTCGGGTGGCGCTCGGGGGTCATCGTCACCGGCCTATTAGCTGCCACCGATTCCCTTTTGCTTTTCCCTTTTTTTATTTTGTGACACCTGTGGTCAATTAGCCATTAGAGGGGCTATTTAGTTTAGCTGGCCCACTCCTGTTCGTGCGGGATTAATGATTGTTTCTTGTCAGACGGCTTATGTTCGTGTCGACGTTGTTGGACGCCGTATGTATTTTCTCCCCTGTGTGTGGGAACATTTGTTTTTTTGTGTGAGTGTATATTAAAAACACCACTACCCTGTGTTCGCTGCTTCCTGCGCCTCATTCCTCCTCCACGATTACCATGCCGTAACAGCTTTGATATTATGGGATATTGGGGTTAGGCCGGTAACACAAAATCTAAATGTAATCCGTTTTTAAATTCAGGTTTTAAGACGAGGGAGAGATTATGTCTACATTAAAACACAAGCTTCCTTATTGTCTGCTTAAAAACAAGATTTAAAATTGCTATATAATATGTTGTCATGACGAACCGGTTTCCTCCTTGTGACATGGGTATCAGTGACGGCTGCTGAGGGGAGAATGGCTCATAATAATGGCCGGAACGGCTCAAGTCAAATCAAATCAAAGTTTATTTGTCACGTGCGCCGAATACAACAGGTGTACAGTGAAATGCTTACTTACAGGCTCTAACCAATAGTGCAAAAAAAGGTATTAGGTGAACAATAGATAAGTAAAGAAATAAAAACAACAGTAAAAAGCCAGTGAAAAACAGCAGCAAGGCTATAAAAGTAGCGAGGCTACATACAGACACTGGTTAGTCAGGCTTATTGAGGTAGTATGTACATGCAGATATGGTTAAAGTGACTATGCATATATGATGAACAGAGAGTAGCAGTAGCGTAAAGAGGGGTTGGCGGGTGGTGGGTGGCGGGACACAATGCCGATAGCCCAGTTAGCCAATGTGCGGGAGCACTAGTTGGTCGGGCCAATTGAGGCAGTATGTACATGAATGTATAGTTAAAGTCACTTTAGATGACCACTGACATGCTGGAGAAGTCTGCTCTTCATGGATGAATCCCAGTTTGAAGTGTACATGGCAGACTGTCAATGTTGTGAACAAAGTGCCCCATTCTGGTGTTCTGGTATGGGCAGGCAGAAGCTACGGACAACAAATACAATTGTGTTTTATCGATGGCGTTTTGAATGTACAGAGATACCGTCACGAGATCCTAAGGCCCGTTGTCGTGCCATTCGTCCACTGCCATCAGCTCATGTTTCAGCATGATATTGCACAGACCCATGTCGCGAGAATCTGTACACAATTCCTGGAATCTGGACATTTCCCAGTTCTTCCATGGCCTGTATACTCACCAGACATGTCACCCATTGAGCCTGTTTGGGATGCTCTGGATCAACATGTACAACATGTTCCAGTTCCCGCCAATGTCCAGCAACTTCGCATAGCCATTGAAGAGTGGGACAACATGCCACAGTCAACAGCCTGATCAACTCTATGCGAAGGAGATGTGTTGTGCGGCATGAGCCAGATACTGACTGGTTTTCTAATCCACGCCCATACCTTTAAAATAATATATATATTTGTGATCAACAGATGCATATCTGTATTCAGTCATGTGAAATCCATAGATTGGGCCAAATGAATGTATTTACATTGACTGATTACCTTGTGAACTAACTCACTGAAATTGTTGAATGTCAAGTTCATATTTTTATTCAGTGTAACATTCCTAGAATGTTTGAACGTTCATGTTTTTTATGGAAAGTTTCCTTAATGTTCTGAGAACATGACTGTAAATAGAACCATGAGGAACACTGAACATTATGCTGAAATTCAGAAATTGATGCAGAACATTTTTTATTTTTGAAATGTTCTCTGAACAATTTGAGAACATGCTTTTAAAATGAACCATGAGGAAACATTATTGGAAGGTTCTATGCAAAAAAAAACATAGGATAACCATGCTCTCACCAAGCTTTAAGAAACATATGGTTCCCAGACCATTGTGTTAGCTGGGTATATTAAAATTATTGCAACAAAATTGGACTCAGGGGGATTAGGCCCTCAGGGTCAGTAATTAATAAGAAACACAAACGAACCGACCATTTTACAAAATATAACATTGAAGTTAAACACTATGTAATATTGAGTGCAACAGTCTGCAGTATAGGATCTTCCCACTGGGCACACACTGGTTGAATCAATGTTTTTTCCCCTGTCATTTCAATGAAATTGTAGAAGGAAAACACAAAGCGTGGATTGTCTGAAATATCTGATATGCTACAAGAAAGGCACGAAAACAAACATCCAATCTGTATGGTAAACCACCTAAATTGATTGCAAGGAGATGGTTGTCTTGATACCACACAACTATGCAGCTATGTAAACTGTGCATGCATTTGATGATTCATAAAGTGTCAGTATCCGACATGACACAAAGAAAAATCAGAGCAAGATATCAGAAAGGAACACGTCTCCAATTTGATTTTAAATTTCAATGCATCAGTTGTAGATTTATGCAAAGGCAACAGCGAATTTAGAGAACGTACACTACCGTTCAAAAGTTGGGGGTCCACTTAGAAATGTCCTTGTTTTTGAAAGAAAGCCCTTTTTTTTCATTAAAATAACATCAAATTGATCAGAAATACAGTGTAGAAATTGTCAATGTTGTAAATGACTATTGTAGCTGGAAAACGGCTATTATTTTTATGGAATATCTACATAGGCGTACAGAGGCCCATTATCAGCAACCATCACTCCTGTGTTCCAATGGCACGTTGTGTTAGCTAATCCAAGTTTATCATTTTAAAAGGCTAATTGATCATTAGAAAACCCTTTTGCAATTACTTTAGCACAGCTGAAAATGGTTGTTCTGATTAAAGAAGCAATAATGCTGGCCTTCTTTAGACTAGTTGAGTATCTGGAGCATCAGCCTTTGTGGGTTCGATTACAGGCTCAAAATGGCCAGAAACCAAGACCTTTCTTCTGAAACTCGTCAGTCTATTCTTGTTCTGAGAAATAAAGGCTATTACATGCAAGAAATTGCCAAGAAACTGAAGATCTCGTACAACACTGTGTACTACTCCCTTCACAGCTCAAACTGGCCCTAACCATAATGGAAAGAGGAGTGGGAGGCCCCGGTGCACAACTGAGCAAGAGGACAAGTACATTAGTGTCTAGTTTGAGAAACTGACATCTCCCAAGTCCTCAACTTGCAGCTTCATTAAATAGTAGCCGCAAAACACCAGTTTCAACGTCAACAGTGAAGAGTCGACTCCGGGATTCTGGCCTTCTAGGCAGAGTTCCTCTGTCCAGTGTCTGTGTTCTTTTGCCCATCTTAATCTTTTCTTTTTATTGGCCAGTCTGAGATATGGCTTTCTATTTGCAACTCTGCCTAGAAGGCCAGCATCCCGGAGTCGCCTCTTCACTCTTCAAAAGCCTAAGATCACCATGTGCAATGCCAATCACGGGCTGGAGTGATGTAAAGCTCACCGCCATTGGACTCTGAAGCAGTGGAAACGTATTCCCTGGAGTGATGAATCACGTTACCTGCCCAACTGCATAGCGTCAACTGTACATTTTGGTCGAGGAGGAATAATGGTCTACCCGGCACAGCAGAAGAGGACTGGCCATAATAGGCTGTAATAGCAGCAAAGGGGGGGACCAACTCCATATTATTAATGCCCATGATTTTGGAATTAAATATTCGAGCTGGTGTCTACATACATTTAGTCATGTAGTGTATAGCAACACATAACCCAGTGGGAATACGACATGATAAAGACGTATTTTACTGGTTGAAATCTGGTCGGGACGTCTAACCAGATTAAGACGTCTTCGTCTTTTTTACGTCATGAAAAATGTGTTAACTGTTTTTTTTGGTTGAAATCTGACTAAACCAGTTATCTGTACTGGACAAAAATATAAACGCAACATGCAAAGTGTTGGTCCCATGTACTGAAACAAAAGATCCCAGAATCTTCCATATGTACAAAAAGGTTATTTCTCTCACATTTTGTGCACAAGTTTGTTTACACCCTTGTTAGTAAACATTTCTCCTATGCCAAGATAATCCATCCACCAGACAGGTGTGGTATATCAAGAAAGTGATTAAACAGCATGATCATTACACAGGTGCACCTTGAGCTGGGAACAATAAAAGGCCACTCTAAGATGTGCAGTTCTTTTCACACAACACAATGCCACAGATGTCTCAAGGTGAGGGAGCATGCAATTGGCATGCTGACTGCAGGAATGTCTATTAGAGCTGTTTTCAGAGAATTGAATGTTAATTTCTTTACCAACATTGTTTTTAGAGAATTTGGCCGCAGACCACGTGTAACCACGCCAGCCCAGGACCTCCACATCCCCTTTCTTCACCTGTGGGATTGTTTGAGACCTGCCACCCGGACAACTGATGACACTGAGGAGTATTTCTGTCTGTAATAAAGCCCTTTTGTGGGAAAAAAAACGAATTCTGATTGGCTGGGGCTGGCTCCCCAGTGGGTGGGCTTGGCTCCCATGTTTTGCGCCCCTGCTCAGTCATGTGAAATCTACAGATTAGGGCCTAATTTATTTCAATTGACTGATTTCTTTAACTGTAACTCATAAACGCAACATTTTCAATGATTTTACTATGTATGTTCAGTATAAATTCCTCTCAATTAATATAAACAATCTATATAAACATGTGCATAGTGTTTCATAGTGTTTGTGGGCCATGAACCTATTGCATACAGTATAAGACAATTGCACAATTACAGTGATTCAAAGTGGAGTAATCCCAGTGGGCAAAACCTGGTTAAAAAGACGTCAGTAAGAAGTATTTTTATTGACGTCTTATTCAGGTACACAAACTGCTTGAAAAATGACGTTTTTTTTAAAAACTTATTTTTACTGATCAGAATATAATGTATTTTTCTGACCGCCATAAGACCAGTTGCTCATAATTGTTACCACTATATTATGTAGCCTACTTGTCATAGTTTAAGACCTCATCGTAACCTGACTACAGCTTATTACCTACTCTTTGAAAAAATGGTTCTAAAAGTGTTCTTCGGCTGTCCCATAGAAGAACCCTTTTAGGTTCCACGTAGGACCCTTTTGGTTTCCATGTAGAACACTCTCTGGAAAGGGTCCTACATAGAACCCAAAAGGGTTCTACCTGGAACCAAACAGGGTTCTTCAAATGGTTTTCAAATGGGGACAGTGAATAACCCTTTTAGGTTCTAGATAGGACCTTTTTTATAAGAGTACTTTAAAAAGTATTGCAAAAGATAACGTTGGATTATGAAAAAATTGTTCATTACATTTCTATTTATTTCCATTGTCAACAATTAAAGTTAATCTGCAACATATTCTTACATTTAAAATAGATCAAGCAATGGCAAAAATCTTTTAAAAAAAAATATATCTTACATCTGCATACAGTGGGGGAAAAAAGTATTTGATCCCCTGCCAATTTTGCACGTTTGCCCACTGATAGAGAAAGGATCAGCCTATAATTTTAATGGTAGGTTTATTTGAACAGTGAGAGACAGAATAACAACAAAAATATCCAGAAAAACACGTCAAAAATATTATAAATTGATTTGCATTTTAATGAGGGAAATAAGTATTTGACCCCCTCTCAATCAGAAAGATTTCTGGCTCCCAGGTGTCTTTTATACAGGTAACGAGCTGAGATTAGGAGCACACTCTTAAAGGGAGTGCTCCTAACCGCAGCTTGTTACCTGTAAAAAAGACACCTGTCCACAGAAGCTATCAATAAATCAGATTCCAAACTCTCCACCATGGCCAAGACCAAAGAGCTCTCGAAGGATGTCAGGGACAAGATTGTAGACCTGCACAAGGCTAGAATGGGCTACAAGACCATCGCCAAGCAGCTTGGTGAGAAGGTGACAACATTTGTTGCGATTATTCGCAAATGGAAGAAACACAAAAGAACTGTCAATATCCCTCGGCCTGGGGCTCCATGCAAGATCTCACCTTGTGGGGTTGCAATTGTAACAGTGTAGGTTCCGTCCCTCTCTTCGCCCCAACCCGGGCTCGAACCAGGGACCCTTGCACATATCAACAACTGACACCCACCGAAGCATCGTTACCCATCGTGCCACAAAAGCCGCGGCCCTTGCAACGCAAGGGGCAACCCTACTTCAAGTCTCAGAGCGAGTGACGTCACCGATTGAAACGCTATTAGCGCGCACCACCGCTAACTAACTAGCCATTTCACATCGGTTACACTCACCCCCCCTTTGACCTCCTCCTTTTCCGCAGCAACCAATGATCCGGGTCAACAGCATCAATGTAACAGTGTAGGTTCCGTCCCTCTCTTCGCCCCAACCCGGGCTCGAACCAGGGACCCTTGCACACATCAACAACTGACACCCCACGAAGCATCGTTACCCATCGCGCCACAAAAGTCACGGCCCTTGCAACGCAAGGGGCAACCCTACTTCAAGTCTCAGAGCGAGTGACGTCACCAATTGAAACGCTATCAGCGCTCACCACCGCTAACTAACTAGCCATTTCACATCGGTTACACAATGATCATGAGAACGGTGAGGAATCAGCCCAGAACTACACGGGGGGATCTTGTCAATTATCTCAAGGCAGCTGGGACCATAGTCACCAAGAAAACAATTGGTAACACACTACGCCGTGAAGGACTGAAATCCTGCGGTGCCCGCAAGGTCCCCCTGCTCAAGAATACATATACATGTCCGTCTGAAGTTTGCCAATGAACATCTGAATGATTCAGAGGACAACTCGCCGTGTTTGGAGGATGAGGAATGCTGCCTATGACCCCAAGAACACCATCTCCACCGTCAAATATGGAGGTCTAAACATTATGCTTTGGGGGTGTTTTTCTGCTAAGGGGACAGGACAACTTCACCGCATCAAAGGGACGATGACCATGTACCGTCTAATCTTGGGTGTGAACATCCTTCCCTCAGCCAGGGCATTGAAAATGGGTCGTGGATGGGTATTCCAGCATGACAATGACCCAAAACACACGGCCAAGGCAACAAAGGAGTGGCTCAAGAAGAAGCACATTAAGGTCCTGGAGTGGCCTAGCCAGTCTCCAGACCTTAATCCCATAGAAAATCTGTGGAGGGAGCTGAAGGTTCGAGTTGCCAAACGTCAGCCTCGAAACTTTAATGACTTGGAGAAGATCTGCAAAGAGGAGTGGGACAAAATCCCTCCTGAGATGTGTGCAAACCTGGTGACCAACTACAAGAAACGTCTGACCTCTGTGATTGCCAACAAGGGTTTTGCCACCAAGTACTAAGTCATGTTTTGCAGAGGGGTCAAATACTTATTTCCCCCATTAAAATGCAAATCATTTTATAACATTTTTGACATGCGTTTTTCTGGATTTTTTTGTTGTTATTCTGTCTCTCACTGTTCAAATAAACCTACCATTACGATTATAGACTGATCATTTCTTTGTAAGTGGGAAAACATACAAAATCAGCAGGGGATCAAATACTTTTTTCCCCCACTGTACAGCAATTGTTCCATAATTCACCCACAGAAATTACATGCATAGAAATACTGGGAGTACATAAAGGCCCATTGATTTATTTGATTTAATAAGAGTGGTGTGAAGAGGTAGATCCTCATCAAGGACCTCTGAGCACAGAAGGCGATCTGGAGCGTAGTGGCCCTCTTGAAGAGTCATGTGATGGGTCAGATCTGGAGTGAAGCGAATCAGCGCATTACAATTTTACCAATTTGAAAAGGACATTCTTGAAGAAACTTTGGAATCAGCTGGGTAAAAGTGTTTCTATGGTACTAGTTAAAGAATTTTGTGGCAGTTACAGTGCCTTCGGAAAGTATTCAGACCCCTTCACTTTTTCCACATTTTGTTAGGTTACAGCCTTACTCTAAAATACATTACATTGTTTTTTCTTCTCATTAATTCTAATTTCTTCTCATTTCTTCTCACACAATTCCCCATAATGACGAAGCAAAAACAGGGTTTTATAAATGTTTGCTAATTTAACAAAAGAACTGAAATCACATTTACATAAGTATTCAAACCCTTTACTCAGTACTTTGTTGAAGCACCTTTGGCAGCGGTTACAGCCTTGAGTCATCTTGGAATGATGCTACAAGCTTGGCAAACCTGTATTTGGGGAGTTTCTCCCATTCTTCTCTGCAGATTCTCTCATGCGCTGTAAAGTTGGACGGGGAGTGTTGCTGCACAGCTCTTTTCATCTCTCCAGAGATGTTCGATTGTGTTCAAGTCTGGGCTCTGGCTGGGCCGCTCAAGGACATTCAGAGACTTGTCCCGACCCCACTCCTGTGTTGTCTTGACTGTGTGCTTAGGGTTATTGTCCTGCTGGAAGGTGAACCTGAGTACTCTGGAGCAGGTTGTCATCAAGGATTTCTCTGTACTTTGCTCTGTTCATCGTTATAGCATAGAGATGTCTTCAACAAAGAGCAACTTGCTCATAATGATTTGTAAAGCAAATCATATCCTATTTAACTTGACTTTTTTTCCAGGTGCAAAACCCCTGTCCTGAT
The DNA here is from genome assembly GCF_965601325.2 of Salmo salar. Lineage (NCBI taxonomy): Eukaryota > Metazoa > Chordata > Actinopteri > Salmoniformes > Salmonidae > Salmo > Salmo salar. The sequence goes on from NC_138303.1 coordinate 96,274,841, forward strand.
TCAGACACCTCATTTGAGTCATGTAAAGTTTCTCCCATTTCTCTTTTGCTCATTCTCCCTGTTGTTCACTAAAACTCACACACGTGCACAGTTGCAGAGAAGAGGAAGAGATTTGCGAATTATACCCATTTCTAACACTGTTTGTGGCAGGAATGATGACAGACAACTTTTGAACAATATAATATTTCTTTGCCTCTTTACATATACTTACATGTTTGTATATAACTTTCTTCTTTTAAGACTGCCAAGCTGTCCTCAATTGGAGAACCTCTGTCCTAGACAATGTCCTCAGGATTATGGAGCGGTGTGTTTATAAAAAGTTGTTAGAATATTACATCATGTATTATTATTAAGCAAAACTTTACCATTTAGAGAGGTGTTAAACATTTTCCTTATCCAACTGTCAAATTTTAAAATCCTCTTTCTTAATGTTTCAGATTGATTACCAATTAATGAATGTCCCACTTCAATATGAAGGGACAGAGGAGCAAACATGCCTTTGCTACCACTTTTAGTAGATTCTGACTGTTAAATATATTTTACCGCACGTTACTGTTATGTCGTATCCTGCATGCCCACATTATGCAAATCGTTAATTTAAATGTTTTATGCTTACAGTAAGTGTCATGAAGTGTTGCGGGCCCTCTGAAAAGTCCCCAAATATGCCCCTGAGCCGTGTTGGAGAAGAATCAGGACAAGGGTTTTGCACCTGGAAAAAAAGGCGAGATAGGATTGGATTTGATTTGCTATGCAATTATATATTATTAGAAGCGGTGCTATTTCAATTGGAACTACTTACACTACACCCTTAGAAAAAAATAGTTATTCAGCTGTCCCAATAGGAGAACCCTCTTGGGTTCCAGGTAGAACCCTGTGTGGAAAGGGTTCTACCTGGAAACAAAAATGTTTTTTCAAAGGGTTCTCCTATTGGGACAGCCGATGAACCCTTTCAGATTCTAGATACCACATTTTTTTTCTAAGAGTGTAAGATCAGAATCTTGAGCAGCTGAACAGCATGTCTCTTGGGCAATCCAGTCTTAGTGAGACCTGATGCAGAGAACTTTTATGATCATCAGCATAGCAAGTACAAACTTTGCTCTTACAATGCTGGTTAGTAGGAGGAAATACACATTGAAGATCAAAGTATCAAACATTTTTGCACACAACTTACTGTAAATGAGTATGGATTTAAGGAGGGGTGGTTCTGATCTCTCCTTTCCCTGGGATGTGCCAGAATATGTCACTGGTAACTGAGTGGGTGGCCAAGCACTGCTGTAGATGCCATACATCCAGTCACTGACATGTGTTAGCAGTTGACGTTACTCTTCAATGACACAGACCCCAAAGCAAATTAGGGGGAGGAAATAGGTTTTTTCAAATCTGTTATGCAGAGAGGTAGATGTTCATTCTTCCCTGTCTTCAGTCATTGTCGTCAGTCATTCTCTCCACAGAACAAAGGGACAGGGTGTACTTTATAACCCAGCTCTAGCCTGTGGTTGACCAATTAGAATTCCTTGCAATAAAACTGGGCCAATGGCCAAATAACAAGTATCCTATTTCAGGGTCAATGTATAAACAATTTGGACCAAAGAGAACTTGCCACGAGTCCTGGACTGAAATTCCTCCCATGTCTCTGACCCATTGATCATTAATCCCCTATTACTGAAAAAACACTTCCATCTATCGTTAGTACTCCAAAAAACAGTTATCAACCAAAATAAGATGTATTTTTCATGATTCAAAAAGACATCATAAAGAAGACGTCTTAATCTGGTTATATGACGTCCCGACAAGATTTCAACCCATAAAAGACGTTTTTATCACGTCGTATACCCACTGGGATTGATTTATGAGTGTGTGATACAAATGCTGTAGCCTGTTTTGGTGACAATTTATTGATGACAGAAAATGTTGCGTTCACAAATTATGATGGCATAATGTATACATCAATGCAATGCCAAAGAAATGTCAGACTTGAGACGTTAAATGATTTAGCATGTCATCTTTGACATCTTAAATAGGATCCAAGCCATAAGTGGTTGACTGAAACATTGTCGCTATCTGCTGGTAAGCATTGTTTATGGTGACTCACTGTTTTAAAATGGGTGGCAATTTGTATATGGCTAAATTCTTAAAGGCACTATGTGTAATTTCAACACCCTGACACTACCACTTTGTTTGGTAACTTGATTGATGGAGCTGGGGAAATACAGCCTAGTATGGGATAGGGTAAGGCATTTTTACTAAGCATTTATCAGATATTCTTCAAGAATGAACATGTAGCCTATAATGAGCAATTGAAATTATTGAACAGCAGGAAATCTTTCAGATTGTGCCCCTGAACACAAACAGTTCCAAGGCACTGATATTCTCGGTTTCCACTAGTTACCACAGCCACAAAGTAAAAATAGTCTATAGGCCTATTGTAAAAAATCATAAATTAAGACCAAAAAGTTCATTTTTGTTTTTAGGGTGAGGCATAAAGCTAGCAGTGTGATTAAGGTTGGGGTTAAGTTTAGGGTTAGATTTAAAATCAGAATTTAAGAAGATAAATTGTAGAAATGGGCGGGGTTTGACGTTATGGCAACTAATGACGACCAATATTCTTTAAACTTCAATTCCCATGCACCACCATCAGGAGTTGGACGTCATCAGGAAGTAACATTGTCAGAAATATTTTGTTCATGGTTTGTTGTTGTTTAGCAAAGGTTGGTATTTCTATGAAATAGAGTTAAGAGAACACAATTTAATACTTTAGACATTGGCACATTGCTATTTCTCTACATAGAATGCCAAAAGATAATTTAGCCTACGAAGCAGCAGTCATTGATTATGTTTAGATTTTAGAAAACCTTGTATCAACTTCAGTGTTTCTCCTATGCTACCCGCCCGACTGCATAGTGCACACTGTAAAGTTTGGTGGAGGAGGAATAAAGGTCTGGGGCTGTTTTTCATGGTTTGGGCTAGACCTCTTAGTTCCAGTGAAGGGAAATCTTAATGCTACAGCATACAATGACATTCTAGACAATTCTGTGCTTCCCACTTTGTGGCAACAGTTTGGGGAAGGCCCTTTCCTGTTTTGGCATGACAATGCCCCCATGCACAAAGCGAGGTCCATACAGAAATGTTTTTTTAGAGATTGGTGTGGAAGAACTTGACTGGCCTGCACAGAGCCCTGACCTCAACCCCATCGAACACCTTTGGGATGAATTGGAATGCCAACTGTGAACCAGGCCTAATCGACCAACATCAGTGCCCTATATTTGTGCATGTGCTGCCCAAACTGCGGCCTTCCCGACTGTAGGCATACCAATAACTGACAAAATAAAGGAAAAACCTGAGTAAATGAGGGATACAAATGATGTTTAGGGGTGTATTTTCCTGGCATTGTTTAGGTCCACGTGTAGAATCTATGTCGAGGAGCATTGAAGCTGTTCTGGCAGCTTGTGGTGGCCAAACACCCTTATAAGTCACTATGTTGGTGTTTCATTTAAATATTATCTCAAGCACATACAGTTGTATGTGCTTGAGATTATATTTAATCCACAGTTCTTTTTTATTTTTTAACTATTGATCCTCTGTGGCTAAATGATGCTCTCTGGTGTATTTTGAACATTGAAAGTGGGTTCCTGTGGTTGTATATTTTTATTTTTTGCCTCAAAGGGCCCCCTATGGGCTTGGGGCCAGCCACTGACTCACACAATTGACCAGTCATATTTATTCAATAAAGGCAGGCCCCCCAGTTACCCATATGTGCTCCTACCTCCTCTCCTTCCCACCCCATTTGACGATTAGCAGAGCGTCAGCAGGCAGCAGCAGGCTGTCTACACTCATTGAGAGCGGGCTCCTGAATCTTCCTATGGTTAGCAGTTGCCGTAAAAATGGTGGCATGGGGCCACCCTTTATTTTGTTATGTTTGAGTCACTCAGATAGAATAAGAACATAGCATAAGAACATAACATAAGCCATGGCAAAATGTGTAGAATTGCAGGAAATGAGCTATAAAACTGCATATTTTCTGTCATCCCCATGATAAAATGTGTAGAATTGCAGGAAATTTGCTTTAAAGCGGCAATCAGCAGTAAGTGTCCCCCTCCTTGTTTCAGTAAAAAGCTAAGGGATAGGGCTGGAGAAATATAACCTGTCTCAAATTCATAGACAGAGCCAACGGATGGAAGGACTGACCATCCATGATATCAAAATTATAGTTTTAACCATGTTTACATTTACTTTGTTTACAAACATTGGAGTACAACAAGCTTATCTTTTGGGTTCTGATGGGTATGACATTTGAACTAAGCTCATGAGGCATTTATACACTGAACAAAAATATAAATGCAACATGTAAAGTGTTGATCCCATGTTTCATGAGCTAAAATAAAATATCTGAGATATTTTCCATGTGCACTAAAAGCTTATTTCTCTAATTTTGTGCAAATATTGTTTACATCCCTGTTAGTGAGCATTTCTCTTCGCCAAGTTAATCCATCCACCTGACAGGTGTGGCATATCAATACGCTGATTAAACAGCATGATCATTACACAGGTACTAGGGACAATAACTGCACAATTTAGAGTTGCCTTTTTTGTCACACAGCACAATGCCACAGATGTCTCAAGTTTTGAGGTAGTGTGCAATTGGCATGCTGACTGCAGGAATGTCCACCAGAGCTGTTGCCAGAAAATGTTATGTTCATTTCTCTGCCATAAGCCGCCTCCTACGTCGTTTTAGAGAATTTGGCAGTATGTCCAACTGGCCTCACAACCGCAGACCACGTGTATGTCGTAGTGTGGGTGAGCGGTTTGCTGATGTCAGTGTTGTGAACAGAGTGCCCCACGGTGGTGGTGGGGTTATGGTATGGGCAGGCATAAGCTACGGACAATGAACACAATTGCATTTTACTGATGGCAATTGAATGCGAAGAGATACCGTGACTAGATCCTGAGGCCCATTGATGTGCCATTCATCTGCCACCATCACTTCATGTTTCAGCATGATAATGCATGACCCCATGTTGCAAGGATCTGTACACAATTCCTGGAAGCTGAAAATGTCCGAGTTTTTCCATGACCTGCATACTCAAACATTTCACCCATTAAACATGTTTGGCACGCTCTGGATCGACGTGTACGACAGCGTGTTCCAGTTTCTGCCAATATCAACAACTTCGGATAGCCATTGAAGAGGAGTGGGACAACATTCCACAGGCCCCAATCAACAGCCTGATCAACTGTGAACTATGTGAAGGAGATGTGTTGCGTTGCATGAGGCAAATGGTGGCTACCAGATACAGACTGGTTGTCTGATCCACGCTCCTACTTACTTTTAAGGTTTGTGTAACCAACAGATGCATATCTGTATTCCAGTAATGTGAAGAGATGATCGTGGACTACAGGAAAAGGAAGGCCGAGCATGAGGCCCCACAAACCGGGGGCTCAGTTTCTTGCAGGGCAGGTGGAGTGGGAGGTTCCTGGTTGAGAGCCAGATGCGATCCCCAGGATGGAACACAGGGGTCTCACTGCGGAGACGGTCTGCCTGCTCCTTCTGATGATGGACGGCACGCTGGAGTCTCACGTGCACATTGTTCCAGACCTCCTCCGCAATCCGGAACCACTCATCTACCACAAGAGCCGTGGCCTGGCCCAGGGTCCACGGGGCCAGGGCCAGCTAGAAACCCAACACACACTGGAAGGGGGTCAACCCAGTGGAGGAGTGATGTAGAGAGTTCTTGGCGTACTCTGCCCAAGGAAGGAAATGTGCCCACTCACCCTGCCGGTCCTGACAGTGATGCCTCAGGAACCTCCCCAGCTCCTGATTCATCCTCTCCACCTGCTTGTTAGACTGAGGCCGATATCCGGATGTGAGGCTAACCGTGACCCCAAGCTTCTCCAAGAAGGCCCTCCATACTCGGGATGTGAATTGTGGGCCACGGTCTGAGACAATGTCCTCCAGAAGGCCATAATGCAGGAAGACCTGCTGGAAGAGTGCCTCAGTGACCTGGAGAGGAGTGGGAAGACCAGAAAGAGGGATTAAATGACATTACTTGGAGAATCTATCCACTACCACCAGAATGGTGGTGAAACCATCAGAAGGGGGAAGATCAGTAACAGTCAATGGATAGATGGGACCAAGGTCGCTGAGGCACGTGAAGCGGCAGGAGCTTCCCTGCTGGATCATTCCGGGGGAACTTGGTTTGAGCACACACGGAACAGGAGATGACATATCGCGTAACATCCTGCACCAAGGTGGGACACCAGTACTTCTCAGTGATGGAATGGATGGTGCGAGAAATACCTGGATGTACAGCGATGACAGCTGTGTGCCCAGGTCAGCAGCCGATCCCATATCCCTGTGAGAACGTAGATGCGCACGGGAGGACAATTCTGGGGTATGGGCTCCCTCTCTAGAGCCTGGCAGATGTCCACATCTACGTCCCAAACCGCTGGACCCACGACTCGGGAGGATGGGACTATTGGTGCCTTCTGGACAGGAGCCTCTCCCGAATCGTAGATGCGAGAAAGGGCATCGGCCTTGATGTTCTTAGAACCTGGGCAATAGGTCAGCGTGAAGTCGAACCTGGTGATGAAGAGGGCCCACCGGGCTTGGCACGGATTCAGTCTCCTTGCCGTCCGTATGTACTCAAGGTTCCGATGGTCGGTGAGGATGACGAATGGTTCCTTGGCACCCTCAAGCCAGTGTCTCCACTCCTCTAATGCCAACTTCACCACAAAGAGCTCCAGATGTCGTAATTCCTCTCTGCAGGAGAGAGTTTCTTGGAGAAGAAAGCACAATGATACAATTTTAGTGGGTCCCCCTGTCTTTGTCACAAAACTGTCCCCACACCCACCTCCGATGCATCTGCGTCAACCACAAAAGGTAGCATGGGATCTGGGTAGGTGAAAGGCCTCGTCGGCTGCTGAGACCAAACCGACCTACGAGGTCCACCCTTGAGGAGGGAGGTGAGAGGGGCAGCGACGGCACTGAAGTTCCTGATGAAGCGGCGGTAAAAGTTGGCAAATCCCAAAAAACGTTATAACCCCTTGATGGTGGTTGGGACTGGCCATGACTTTACCGCATCTACCTTATTGTCCTCCATCCTCACTCCCTGCGGGCTGATTTGGTAGCCCAAGAAGGAGACAGCCCTCTGGAATTGGCACTTCTCAGCCTTGACGAACAGGTGATTAGCCAAGAGGCGTTACAGGACTGCTCGAACGGGAGTGATGTGATCCTCCAGGTTGGTCGAGAAGATCAGGATGTCATCGATGTACACAATCACCTGATGTCCAAGCATGTCTCTGAACACCTCGTTGCTGAATGCCTGGAACACTGATGGAGCATTGGCTAAGCCAAATGGCATAACCAAGTACTTGTAGTGACCAGACATCGTGCTGAACGCCGTCTTCCACTCGTCCCCCTCCCGGTTGCGAATGAGATTGGACCTGCGGAGTGCCTACAGTTTGGTGAAGAACCAGGCCCCGTGGAGCTGCTCGATGGCTGACAGCACCAGCGGGAGAGGGTACCGATACTTCGTGGTGATGTCATTGAGACCACGGTAATCGATACAAGGGCGTAATCCTTCCTCCCTCTTGGCCACGAAGAAGAAACCAGCCGAAGCAGGGGACGTGGACCTGCGGATGAAACCCTGTTGGAGCGCCTGTTGAATGTAGTCCTCCATGGCCTGGGTCTCTGCCACTGACAGAGGGTAGATGCGTCTGCGCAGAGGTGTAGCACCGGAAAACAGGTCAATGGCACAGTCCCAGGGGTGATGAGGAGGGAAACTGGTAGAGCGAGTCTTGGAGAATACCTCCCTTAGATCTTGATATTCCTCTGTGATGTTGGGCTGAAGGGCAACCACAGGACTCTCAACCAACGTGGAACCACAGGGGACAGGAAAGCAGGTCTTCCGGGCATTAAGGTGACCAGTCGGTGATTCTCATCCTCGATCATGACATGGTAGGGTTGTGGCGCTGAAGCCAAGGTAGGCTGAGGATGATCTTGTGAACTGGTGCACTGGTGATGAAGGGGATGTTGTCCTGGTGATTGGGCTCAACGGTGAGGGTGAGTGGTTGGGTGATGTGTGTGATGGTTCCGGATCCTAGAGGCCGACAGTCAAGACCTTGAACCGGAAAAGGAGAGAAGAGCAGGTAGGTAGTAATATTGAGAGCAGAGACAAGGGTCTGATCCATAAAGTTACCCGTGGCGCCGGAATCCACTAATGCTGTAGACACAGGGCATGAGGGACAGTCAGCCAGAGTGATGGGTACTAAAGAGTCTAACAGGAAGAGCAATAGATTGAATACTCACTCCTGGTTCAGGGGATGTAACATCACGTGATCATCCATCTACTTTTTTGACCTTGGAATCAGAGTCCTCCCTGCTAATCAAGGGAGTAAACGTAGCTCTTTATTTTTGTGTAGAAAGCCTTAGCATTTTTTTCTGAATCATCGTTGTCCAAAAACGAATGTAGTCCACTGATTTCCCTATCATTTGTGTCAAAGCGGCCATTACCAAACCCTGCAATTAAACCCAGAGTGAAATCAATTGCACTCTTCTGGTCTACTACTGTGCCGGGTTCCAATTAATTCAGTTTCTCTCCTCCTTTGGCCTAAAAAAGGCTAAGCTTTCTGCATCTTGGTTGTTTTGAGTCTGACAAAGCGTTTATATGGCGACTGCTTGGTTAGCTGTAGTTACTTTCCCAATTAGCTGGTGGCTGTATTGAAAGGGCATTTTTCCCAGGGTTTGCAGTGGTCTGTCTATTTGATGGTTATGAGTGCAGGGTCTATAGAAATAGACAGTGTCCCTGGCCCAACCTCAACTACATGACTCCAACTGTAGTTGTTTGCAAGAGGCTTTAGTTGCTTAGTGATGCATTGTCTTCTGTTTCTGGGCATGTGGTGTGGGTGTTTGGTTCTGAATAGGTCGCACCTGACTAATGGTACATTTTCATGTTGCTTCTCAGTACTTGTATTCCGTTTTTGAATGTATCTAAAGTCTGTTCCTCTCCATTAACTGTGTTTCTGTGTAGGAGTTATGGAGAAGCTGGGCATGGGTCCAGAGGAGCTACTGAAGGAGAACCCTCGTCTGTTCTACTCATGCCTCACTGGCTATGGCTTAAGTGGGGCCAAGGCTGCTGGCCATGACATCAACTACCTCGTCATGTCAGGTAGAAACAACTTCACTGGAATAAAACTCATATTATTTCTCTGACTTTCCATCAGTGACATAAGATGTGGAACGGCTTCAGTTAAAAATCAAATATAGGAAAACTTGTGTACCAATATTGAATTTTAAAAGCCTGTTACAGTGCCTTCAGAGAGTATTCACACCCCATTACTTTTTCCACATTTTGTTGTTACAGCCTGAATTTAAAATGGATTAAATTGCTTTAAAAAATATATATATTTACAAATTAATTAAAAATGAAAAGTTAATGTCTTGAGTCAATAACTATTCAACCCTTTCTTCCCTGATTGCTCAGCTCTAGGAAGAGTCTTGGTGGTTCAAAACATTTTCCATATAAGAATGATGGAGGCCACTGTGTTATTGGGCACCTGCAGAAATGTTTTGGTACCCTTCCCCAGATCCGTGCCTCGACACAATCCTGTCTTGGCGCTCTACGGATAATTCCTTTGACCTCATTGCTTGTTTTTTGCTCTGATATACACTGATCTGTGGGACCTTTTATATAGACAGGTGTGTGCATTTCCAAATCATGTCCAATCAATTGGATTTACTACAGGTGGACTCCAATCAAGTTGTAGAAACATCTCAAGGATGATCAACGGAAACTGGATGCACCTGTGCTCTATTTTGAGTCTCATAGCAAAGGGCTGAATACTTTATGCAAAACTTTCTAAAAACCTGTTTTCACTTTGTCATTCTGGGGCATTGTATGTAGATTGATGAGGAAAATGTGTTTATTTACTAAATTTTAGAATAAGGCTGTAACGTAACAAAATGTGGAAAATGTGAAGGGGTCAGAATACTTTCTGAATACACTAAGTTCAGGAGTAAAAATGTGTCACATAATAGGTTGCATGGACTCACGCTGTGTGCAATAATAGTGTTTAACATGATTTTTGAATGGCTACCTCATCGCTGTACCCCACACGTACAATTATCTGTAAGGTACCTCCGTCGATCAGCGAGTTTCAAACACAGATTCAACCACAAAGACCAGGGAAGTTTCCCAATGCCTCGCAAAGAAGGGCACCTATTGGTAGATGGGTAAAAATAAAGCAGGCATTGAATATTCATTTGAGAATGGTGAAGTTATTAATTACACTGTGGATGGTGTATCAATACACACTCACGACAAAGACACAGGCACCATGAGGCCAATGGTGACTTTAAAACAGTTACAGAGTTTAATGGCTGTGATGGGGGAAAACTGAGGATGGATCAACAACTGCATAGTTACTCCACAATACTAACCTAAATGACGGAGGGAAAAGAAGGAAGCCTGTAAAGAATAAAAATATTCCAAAACATTCATCCTGCACTAAAGCCACTAAAGTAATACTGCAAAAAGTGTGGCAAAGCAATTCACTTTTGGTCCTAAATACAAAGTGTTATGTTTGGGACAAATCTAATGCAACACATTACTGAATAATAATACATGGGACTTACATAGCGCTTTTCATGGACCCAACGTGTCTTTACAACTGAGTACCACTCTACATATTTTCAAGCATAGTGGTGGCTGCATCATGTTATGGGTATGCTTGTAATTGTTAAGGACTGGGGAGTGTTTCAGGATAAAAAAAATAAACTGAATGGAGATAAACACTGGCAAAATCCTAGAGGAAAACCTGTTTGTCTGCTTTCCACCAGACACTGGGAGAGGAATTCACCTTTCAGCAGGACACTAACCTAAAACATGAGACCAAATCTACACTAGAGTTGCTTACCAAGAAGACACTGAATGTTCCTGAGTGGCCTAGTTAGAGTTTTGTCTTAAATCTACTTGAAAATCTATGGCAAGACCTGAAAATGGTTGTCTATCAATGATCAACAACCAATTTGACATAGCTTGAAGAAAAAATAATAATGGACAAATGTTTCACAATCTAGGTGTGGAAACTATTAGACTTACCCAGAAAAACTCACAGCTGTCATTTCTGCCAAAGGTGCTTCTACAAAGTATTAACTCAAGATGGTGAATAGATATTTCTGTATGTCAAACATTTCTAAAAACACGTTTTCACTTTGTCAGTGTCGTGTCTTTGGGCACCATTAACTGAAGACATGTTTATCAAAATAACTCCCTGTAATTATTATCACGCGATTAAACTGATTAATTGTTTAACTGTAATTAACTAGGAGATCGGGGCACCAAGGAAAATATTCAGATTACAAAGTTATAATTTTCCTAATATAACTTTCCTATATCATAACATTATATACACTGCTCAAAAAAATTAAGGGAACACTTAAACAACACAATGTAACTCCAAGTCAATCACACTCCAAGTCAACTGTCCACTTAGGAAGCAACACTGATTGACAATACATTTCACATGCTGTTGTGCAAATGGAATGGACAACAGGTGGAAATTATAGGCAATTAGCAAGACACCCCCAATAAAGGAGTGGTTCTGCAGGTGGGGACCACAGACCACTTCTCAGTTCCTATGCTTCCTGGCTGATGTTTTGGTCACATTTGAATGCTGGCGGGGCTTTCACTCTAGTGGTAGCATTAGACGGAGTCTACAACCCACACAAGTGGCTCAGGTAGTGCAGCTCATCCGGGATGGCACATCAATGCGAGCTGTGGCAAGAAGGTTTGCTGTGTCTGTCAGCGCAGTGTCCAGAGCATGGAGGCGCTACCAGGAGACAGGCCAGTACATCAGGAGACGTGGAGGAGGCCGTAGGAGGGCAACAACCCAGCAGCAGGACCGCTACCTCCGCCTTTGTGCAAGGAGGAGCAGGAGAAGCACTGCCAGAGCCCTGCAAAATGACCTCCAGCAGGCCACAAATGTGCATATGTCTGCTCAAACGGTCAGAAACAGACTCCATGAGGGTGGTATGAGGGCCCGACGTCCACAGGTGGGGGTTGTGCTTACAGCCCAACACCGTGCAGGACGTTTGGCATTTGCCAGAGAACACCAAGATTGGAAAATTCGCCACTGGCACCCTGTGCTCTTCACAGATGAAAGCAGGTTCACACTGAGCATGTGACAGACGTGACAGAGTCTGGAGACGCCGTGGAGAACGTTCTGCTGCCTGCAACATCCTCCAGCATGACCGGTTTGGCAGTGGGTCAGTCATGGTGTGGGGTGGCATTTATTTGGGGGGCCGCACAGCCCTCCATGTGCTCGCCAGAGGTAGCCTGACTGCCATTAGGTACCGAGATGAGATCCTCAGACCCCTTGTGAGACCATATGCTGGTGCGGTTGGCCCTGGGTTCCTCCTAATGCAAGACAATGCTAGACCTCATGTGGCTGGAGTGTGTCAGCAGTTCCTGCAAGAGGAAAGCATTGATGCTATGGACTGGCCCATCCGTTCCCCAGACCTGAATCCAATTGAGCACATCTGGGACATCATGTCTCGCTCCATCCACCAACGCCACGTTGCACCACAGACTGTCCAGGAGTTGGCGGATGCTTTAGTCCAGGTCTGGGAGGAGATCCCTCAGGAGACCATCCACCACCTCATCAGGAGCATGCCCAGGCATTGTAGGGAGGTCATACAGGCATGTGGAGGCCACACACACTACTGAGCCTCATTTTGACTTGTTTTAAGGACATTACATCAAAGTTGGATCAGCCTATAGTGTGGTTTTCCACTTTAATTTTGTGTGTGACTCCAAATCCCAACCTCCATGGGTTGATAAATTGGATTTCCACTGATTATTTTTGTGTGATTTTGTTGTCAGCAGATTCAACTATGTAAAGAAAAAAGTATTTAATAAGATTATTTCTTTCATTCAGATCTAGGATGTGTTGTTTAAGTGTTCCCTTTATTTTTTTTAGCAGTATATTATATTATATTATAGTATAGGCCGATTATCTTCTGGTTTAAATGGTGAATTTTACCTCGCATCCAGTCTCATTCCAAATGTCGTAAATTGTTGTATCTGCACGAATCCAGCCTTTACTAAAAGTCATCCATACATCAATTGTCTTAAAATCATTTATTTACTAAACTAAGTAATTCACAGAAATTATACAAACAGTTGGTTATCGTTACAAAGCATTGGTGGAGTAATGTGCCCTAGTGGGCTAAACAGGCATGGCGGCCTGTTAAACAAACAAGGGGGGTGGGGGCAGTGGAGAAGGCACACAGAGTTGATAAATATTAACAATTGATATGCTAATCCTTTGCACATGAACACTCACTCATTTGGAAACAATTGCAATCAATATATATATTTACGCTCAGTGTGTCGTCGATCTTCGTTGGAAAGGTCGTTCTGTTGGAGAGTTCTCTCTCTCTTCGTTAGAAAGGGTCTTTCAAAGCGACATTCATTAATGTCGTTATAGAATGGATGTTTCGTCGGTCTTCGCGTTCGATGATATCGAGTACTTAGCTGCAGACTAATAATTAATATCAAAGACTTGTTCTTATTCTGTCGGTATCGATCGTCTAAAAGTTAACCACGTGGTGTAGTTAACTTTCAGTAGAGGAATTAGATGGTCAAACCTATTGGCCAACTCGCCATGGAGTGGAGGCCTGGTCTGAAGAAAGTAAATCAGGGTGGGGGTTTTATACGTGAACATAGGACCAGGCGTCATGTGACAAGCCTGTTCTGTCTGTGTCCCTGGGGGGCGTGCCGATGACTGATTTAAGCTTTGAACAGAAATACATTCTATCACATTAACATCAGTACATAGCTTCTCAACGTATTCCAAATAGCTTTATCCTTATTAATACATTTTATACAACCATTTAGATGCAAGTCCCATAGCTGAGGCTATTATATAAACAGTATTATGGTAATATGGCTATATTGTCTCTTCTGAGTATCACAAAATTGTACCAAGCGGACCAGTTCATAGCTGGATTCTTCACCGATCTTTTATACCTTCTCCAGAACATAAATGTCGTTCGGTTCCCCAATTCTGTGAGTTGGAAGAATTTCCTTTGTCTCTCTATGAAACCCCTCTGTGTCTCAACTAGGCCAGGCGGCAGGACATTCTCCTTTAGAATTTTACGACCCCTTCACACAGGGCCTGGGTGGGGGGAGGTAGGTTGGGGGATTGGTGCAAGGGGGAGGGGTCAACTGTCCTCCCTGTACTCAAAGAGGGCAACGTCATGACATTAGTATTGGGTATTGTGAAAAGATGGGTGAGAGAATTTTAGAGAATTCAAGCTGTAGCACAATAAAATGTGGAATAAGTCAAGGGGTAATGATGTGCCCTTTAATATGGAACACAGGGAAGATTCAATTAATCAGATTTTTAGCCCACTTAACCCAAAAATGTAATGTCACCATCGTTGTAAAGCCCTAGTTACTTTGTTGCTTTGACAAAGTCGTTTCTGAAGACTATAATTTATTTTGCGTGATTAGTGATTCATTTACATTTCCCCTTATAACCTGTTAAGTGAACTGAACTCTGGTTTTAAAATGGTGAAATTATATGTGCAAAAGAAACAATTAAATGTTTTTGTTTTGTGGTGGAAAACTGAGCAGGTTGAGCATAACACATCAACCCTGTTAACTATAGATAGATAGGCTAGAAATGTTTTAAGAATACATTTTTTGGGGAAGCTTGCATTCAATTGCCCCTCCATTCCCCCTGTCACAATGGGAGTTATGGTGGATTTAAGATGAAAACTTCAACCCTGTTCATTTAATTGCCACTTACTATAGCCATGTTTCTATGCGTTTTAACGTGCTCTTTATGACAGAATGTAAACATTTGGTGAAATAACGTTTTTTTTTGGGGGGGGGGGGGGGGGATTTACATTGCCCAAAAGGCACTTTATTGGTGGAATGACCCATCTTTTAAACTCAGGCTAATTCAAACCTATTGTTATTAATAATGTATCATATTTCAATTATCATCTGGTATATAATTGAAGGCTATAAATTCAATGACTATGGTTTATTATGTAGCTAATGACTTTCCATTACACTAGACGTTTATTTTAGATAATTTACAGCTTCCTTTCTATGTACTGTACCATTGTCCATACAGACATAAAGGTATCTCCCTCCAATTCTGCCTCGCTTACTCCATGTATTCCCCTCCTCTTGTGTCAGGCTTGTTGTCCATGCTGGGTCGGAGCCATGAGAAGCCCTACGCTCCTCTGAACCTGGTGGCAGACTTTGCGGGCGGGGGTCTGACGTGTGCCTTCAGGGTGGTCCTGGCCCTGCTGGAGAGGACCAAGTTGTGCAGAGGGCAGGTCATTGATGCCAGCATGGTGATAACGAGATCAGCCCAGTTGAGGTCTAAGCAGATCACAACCCTCAGTCCACTTCTACACCCACAGTGCTGTTCTCAGTACACCTACAGTAAATGCTTTCTAAAGACCAATAGTGAAATAATGTTCTGTAGCTCCAGGTACATCTGTATAATGCATATCATAAGACGATAGACATACTGGTTTGTACGTTGCAGCATATTGTTTTTTGCCTAAAGAATGTCGTAGGATATAATGTTTATTTAATAGAAGAAAACTCTGAACCAGGGCCCTCAACAACAACAACAGAAACTTCCAAACTTTTTTCTCTGCTCCTGAAACCTGAACACTGCTCAGACATGGAAATCACAATCACAACACAATCAGCACGTCTTGTGGTGAGCTAAGTACAATCCCCCTCCACACTGCAAAATCACAGATCAATTTCATCTTTTAAAAAACATAGCACCACAAGTAAAAAATACTGTGATATTTTTATGCACTCATATGTACAGTAGCATGTGCATTTTAGAGAGATTCTCCGGTACTTTTGTATACTTTTTAGCCAGCAGTTCTGAAAGTAGTGCCCACGAGCCAAAAGTGGTCCCCGAAAAATGTTTACTAGGTCACATATGTGCAACACGTCATTTCTCTCTCTCTCCAACCACTGAGCCGTTGGGTCCGCCCTGCAACCAACCTCATTGGGTAACGCTGGGCAGGCCTTGTGCTAGCTGTCACTCAAATGCGATTGGCTAGAACTTCAATTGCTAGGGTGCTGGCCCACGTGGGGAGAAATATAGGAAAAATAGTGAGGCACAGCTTCAAGAAAACGGTCGCTTTTAAACTAGGGATTTCATGGCTAATTGAGGTATGTCATTCATTCTGCTCATAGATAATGCATGTATTAACTACACATTGGCTACAAATAGGTGGGATGTAGGATGTGCTCAAGGTTTGGTTTTATTGACTTTTGCCGCAGCTCACTGTCATATTTTATATGTTGGTAGAGCCCTAGACGCTATGCCGCCTGAAGCCCCATTTCTATTTTTCAATGAATATATTAACCTCCCCTCCATGATCGCTGTAAACAACATTACGTTTGCTTGTACTTTCTTTTTCCTCCAGGGTTTGTGGGCACTTTTCCAAAGATAGAGGGGCTGATGCGGTTTCTTCTCTCTTCTAATTATTTGTCCCGTTTTCTAGAAGACCCTCTCAGAGGTAACGGATGTAGCCACTATGCAGAGTCTCCCTGTCATGACTTTAGTAAGCTGTGGGTAGACAGAGGCCTTGTTCTTCCACCAGCTCAGAGGATCTGCAGATCTTTGGAGGAGGGGCTCCTCCAAATAGGATCAGACCTCCATTATGGCATCTGCTGAGGGATTCCTTCGTGCTGCATCCCCAGTTGCTCTCTCGTCAAACAGCAGACGTTTGTGGCAATACTGCTGGTGCTTCTACTCCATCTGATCCCTCTTCTTCCTGTTGCCCTGGTTCCTGAGCCAGCTGACTGATGGGACTGTCCCTTCCTGCTGCTGAGGTTATTCTTTGAAGAGCCTCATCAATCGCTCTGGCGTCACTGAAGGCTAACATCTTAAATCTGGGGTCAAGTGCAGCGGTTTCTGATAGCACGTGACTATATTCCATTCTGTGGAACTTTCTGTCCATTGATGAACATAGGGTGTCCAACTCTGTCACATGTCCTGTGGTTACATTTGCTTCTCTCTGGCGGCTGGCTGTGATTCGCTGCAGACCCTTACACAGGAGTATCATTTTTGAGGCTGTCACATAGCTGAAAAGAGAAAACAGTAACTTATTAGTTCAGGTTCATGTTTTGTCTACTGATACTACATTCTCATCTGCAGCTCATATACATATATAATACTGGATGAAATAATGATGTATTAATAACTGCTTACTGTACCTCTCTCCACTGATCTCCACAGTGACCTGCTCAAAGGGTTCCAGGACTCTGCACACCTCCTCCACCTCCCATTCCTCTTGGGTCAGAGCATCAACAGGTGCATTGACAATGGCCAGGGTAGAGATGATGGCATCCTTTGACTCAAGAAACCGCTTCAACATATAAAATGTTGAATTCCACCATGTAGTGCAGTCTTGTTTAGGCCTTAGCTCAGGCATCCCCATCATTCGTTGTGTAGACTTTCGTTTTTCAGCACCTACTGTGCTCCTGTGGAAGTATTCCACAGCTGCTTTCGCTTTGTCCACAGTGGGCTTCATCACCTTCAGAGCATCTCTTACAATCAAGTTGACTGTGTGGGCAAGACATTTTGGTTGTGTTAGCTGCATTGTCGCTAACACAACAGACCACTTTTCCATCTACTTGCCATTCTCTGGCCACTCTCAACAGTTCCTCTGCCATGTTCTCTGAGGTATGTCTGTCGCTGAACTCAAAGCAGTCCAGAAGACAGGTAGACATCGAAAAATCTTCAAATAAGTGACATGTAACCGACATGTAAGAAGTGGTTACCCTTGATGTCTAGCGGTCAGTGGTAAGGCAAACTGCAGTATATTTTTTTACTCTTTCCCGCACTGAAGTCTGTGTGCTCTCGTACAGTTGTGGAATAAGTGATTTTCAAAGGGTTTTCCTGCTTGGAATTCTGTACATTGGAATTAGACTATTGCTATAACTTCTAAAACCTCTGTCCTCCACGATTGGAAATGACTGGAAATCGGTGGCAATCATTTTAGCCAATGCAATATCAATTTGGGCTTGTTTTTCTACTGACATAGACTGGTCCATAGAAGACTGCGTTGCTGTGGGTCGTGGAGTAGGCCTACTTGACTGAGTGGATACATCTCCACGTGTGGAGGTGCTGGCTCCACCACTATCACTAGCAAGCCCGCTAGTTTCTCAAAGCTCCGCTATAGCTAGCTTCACAGTTGGGTGCATAGTTTGCATATGCCGGTGTAGGTTGTGCGTAGAACCGGCTGTATATGAGATTTTATTTTGGCAAATTCTACACTGTGCTCTAACATTGTCTACATTATTAAAATACATCCAAATGCTACTGTGCTTCTGACTCATTTTCCAACTGTTGTTTTCACAGCTGGCCTTCCTCTCTCTCCTCAGCTGCTAAGTCTGTGACTGAGTGAGTTGGCTCGGCCCTCCCTCACGCATCTTTGGTTCATTGGTTGACACTGCGTGTCTGATTGACAGGAACAACAGGTGAGGCTGTTAGTCTGAGCAGACAGTCAGAACGAATGTGTGCGCTTAAGCATTTAGGCCTATATTATTATTATATATTTTTTTGTTCTTTGAATTAGTTCATTCTTGTGAGCGGACCAAGTAATTTGGCGTCACTCTAAAGCAGAAAAGTGGAATAAACGAGTCAGGAGTTGGTTTCTTGATTGAACAAAGTTCTCTATTGAGGGATTTTGGTCAATACAAACACTCCAACATAATTAATAAAAATCTCCCAAGGAAAAACATACATCTTCTTTTCCAGATGAAACAGGAACACAATACGATTATCTTTAACCTGTTTGGGATAGGGGGCAGTATTTTCACGGCCGGATAAAAAACATACCTGATTTAATCTGGTTACTACTCCTGCCCAGAAACTAGAATATGCATACAATTAGTAGATTTGGATAGAAACCACTCTAAAGTTTCTAAAACTGTTTGAATGGTGTCTGTGAGTATAACAGAACTCATATGGCAGGCCAAAACCTGAGAAGATTCTATACAGGAAGTGCCCTCCGTTTGAGGGTGGAATATGCTTGTACATATCTGTTGAACCTGATATAACCGACACAAGTCCTTCATCAACCGGTACATGAACGGGGTTCCCTGATCAGTTGGGATCGTCTTGGGAAGGCCCACCCGAGAGAACATCAGGAACAATTCCTTGGCAATTCCCTTTGACGCCATGTTACGCAGGGGTATGGCCTCTGGGAACTTGGTAGCGTAATCTACGACCACTAGGATGTACTCGTGTCCTCTAGCGAATTTTGGGAGGGGTCCCACGAGGTCCATAGCTATGCGTTCAAAGGGGGTCTCTATACAGGGGAGAGGAATCAAAGGGTTACGTAGGTGTGGCCGTGGGGCTGTACGCTGACATTGATCACACGTCCTGCAATACCTGGCCACGTCCCGGGTGACACGGGCCCAATAGAATCTCTGCATGATGCTGTCGATAGTTTTGTCCTGTGCCAGGTGTCCTCCTAGGACGTGGGAATGGGCTAACTGTAGGACTGTATCCCTGTATGGTCTAGGCACCATTAGTAATTCCTGGTTTCCCCCCCTTCGTTGCATGTGTATAACCCTTCGCAGGTGTCTTCATCGGTGGTTTCCTGGAATATCTGTCGTAAACGTTGGGTCGCTATTTCTTCCTCTGCTCCAGAGGACGAGGTCGAGGCTACGTCTCCTTGAAGGACTACTACCTCGGGCTTGGATTTAGTTTTTTTCTTCCTTCCTGTCCCCCTTCTTCCCGTGCATAACGTCATCTGCCGAAGCTCTTTATATAGGGGACAGTCTCTCCCGATCAATAATGGCACCTTCAGCTGGGGTACTTTCCCTGCCCTGACTGTACACCTTCCTTTCAAAGTGAGAATAGACAGATTCACGGTGAGGTAATAGTGGGTGTCTCCATGGATACAGGACACAGCTACTTTGTCTGGTAGCAGTGTTGTGGAGGTCACCATCCGCTCCTCTACTAACGTAACCATACTTCCCGAGTCGAGAATGGCTACCACATCTTGTCCTTCTACTCGAACCGGAATCTCTGGGGCTGGGGCTATTTCTGCTAACCAACAGTGTTGAGCCTGCCCTCTCGAACCGGGATGCTTTGGGATGGGCAGCGGACTCCGTGACCTTGGACTCGTCCTTGTTAGAACATTGTGGGGCATAATGGTCTGGAGACTGACATTTATAACACCGCCCTGCTGGGTGGGGGACGACTTCTCCCACCTCCGGAGGGGGTTTGGACGTTTCGGTGGCGGACGCACCGGGGTGAGTCGTGGTACGGGATTTGTAGAATCCTTCCGTTCCTCCTTGACACCTTTTAACAACTCCCCTTTAGATCAGTATGTTTCTACTGCCTGGGCTATGTCGTCGGCTGACAATGGGTTGGCTTGCCCCACGACCCTTTTTAAGTCATTGGGTAATTCCCTCAATATCTTGTCCACTACGAGGGTCTTGATTACATGTCCTACCCCCTTTCCGGGTTCCAGCCACTGTTTCGTCAGTTGTATTAGTGCGA
Organism: Salmo salar; assembly: GCF_965601325.2. NCBI lineage: Eukaryota > Metazoa > Chordata > Actinopteri > Salmoniformes > Salmonidae > Salmo > Salmo salar. The sequence goes on from NC_138303.1 coordinate 96,295,409, forward strand.
AGATCTGGGCACGGATGGGTTGGTCAGCCGTATAGGTCCATTGATGGAACTTTACGGCTCTATCTCTGGCAGTCAGCTGGTACCGGGACAGGATCTCGGTTTTTAGTCGCCCATAGTCCGCAGCTTCGTGGGAATCCAGGTCAAATATATATATTACTACGAAGTTGCTTAGCAGCTAGAAGCAGAGTTGTCATGTCTGTCGGCGCCATCTTCTTCATTACATATGAAGGCGTCCTACGCCGAAACGTAAGCCTGTTTGTTTGTCCCGTGAATAAAACTCAGATCAATGCAGGCACAGAGTTCTCCTTTTTCTTTATTTTCCTGGATAGTCGCCCGTTGAAGTGTTCTGGAGTAAGGAATATATATATTGTGGCAAAGAAGGGGGTCGAGTGATAAATGGCAGATATGTGAGGGCAGAACTAATAAACGGGCTCTGCCCGATCACTAAACTGACCACCCCGATCAGAACTACAGATCACAAAATGGCCGACTGCCAAAACTACAATTCCCAAAAGCAAGGGGAACCCTCAGAAGGTGGAGCCGACCCACAGATAAAAGGTCAAGAAAAACCAGGAAGAGAGAGAGAGGGCGGGAAGGATCTATGAACCATAGAGAAAGAGAAAATCTACATTGGCTGGATTTACCGTGTACGAGCTGGACTGTTTTGGACTTACCTATTGGCGTTTAGACCTGGACCTACCGAGAACCAGATTTGTGTACCGAACCCTGCTATCCTTGACCTTACCTGCGGCCTGGGTGGACCAGGACAGCGAAACAAACACACAGGTACTGTCATGTTTGAAAGAACTTTCATTCTGGGCTGACTTTGGTGACAGTTTCCCACTTAATTTGTGACAAACGCTCCTAACTTTGAAGAGGTTTGCCACACCACAAAAAAAAAAAAAAAACCTGACTCCCCTTTGGAGTGCTAACTAAACTTTTTTTAATTTAAAAAATAATAATTCTACCTAACCAGCGGTATGCTTAATCCAGTGCCCACATTCTCCACCACGTGTGGCAAACCTCTTCAAAGTTAGGAGCGTTTGTCACAAATTAAGTGGGAAACTGTCACCAAAGTCAGCCCAGAATGAAAGTTCTTTCAAACATGACAGTACCTGTGTGTTTGTTTCGCTGTCCTGGTCCACCCAGGCCGCAGGTAAGGTCAAGGATAGCAGGGTTCGGTACACAAATCTGGTTCTCGTTAGGTCCAGGTCTAAACGCCAACAGGTAAGTCCAAAACAGTCCAGCTCGTACACGGTAAATCCAGCCAATGTAGATTCTCTTTCTCTATGGTTCATAGATCCTTCCCGCCCTCTCTCTCTCTTCCTGGTTTTTCTTGACCTTTTATCTGTGGGTCGGCTCCACCTTCTGAGGGTTCCCCTTGCTTCTGGGAATTGTAGTTTTGGCAGTCGGCCATTTTGTGATCTGTAGTTCTGATCGGGGAAGCCAGTTTAGTGATCGGGCAGAGCCCGTTTATTAGTTCTGTCCTCACATATCTGCCATTTATCACTCGACCCCCTTCTTTGCCACTATATATACTGCTCAAAAAAATAAAGGGAACACTTAAACAACACATCCTAGATCTGAATAAAAGAAATAATCTTATTAAATACTTTTTTCTTTACATAGTTGAATGTGCTGACAACAAAATCACACAAAAATAATCAATGGAAATCCAATTTATCAACCCATGGAGGTCTGGATTTGGAGTCACACTCAAAATTAAAGTGGAAAACCACACTACAGGCTGATCCAACTTTGATGTAAAAGTCAAAATGAGGCTCAGTAGTGTGTGTGGCCTCCACGTGCCTCTATGACCTCCCTACAATGCCTGGGCATGCTCCTGATGAGGTGGCGGATGGTCTCCTGAGGGATCTCCTCCCAGACCTGTACTAAAGCATCCGCCAACTCCTGGACAGTCTGTGGTGCAACGTGGCGTTGGTGGATGGAGCGAGACATGATGTCCCAGATGTGCTCAATTGGATTCAGGTCTGGGGAACGGGCGGGCCAGTCCATAGCATCAATGCCTTCCTCTTGCAGGAACTGCTGACACACTCCAGCCACATGAGGTCCAGCATTGTCTTGCATTAGAAGGAACCCAGGGCCAACCGCACCAGCATATGGTCTCACAAGGGGTCTGAGGATCTCATCTCGGTACCTAATGGCAGTCAGGCTACCTCTGGCGAGCACATGGAGGGCTGTGCGGCCCCCCAAAGAAATGCCACCCCACACCATGACTGACCCACCGCCAAACCGGTCATGCTGGAGGATGTTTCAGGCAGCAGAACGTTCTCCACGGCGTCTCCAGACTCTGTCACGTCTGTCACTTGCTCAGTGTGAACCTGTTTTCATCTGTGAAGAGCACAGGACGCCAGTGGCGAATTTTCCAATCTTGGTGTTCTCTGGCAAATGCCAAACGTCCTGCACGGTGTTGGGCTGTAAGCACAACCCCCACCTGTGGACGTCGGGCCCTCATACCACCCTCATGGAGTCTGTTTCTGACCGTTTGAGCAGACACATGCACATTTGTGGCCTGCTGGAGGTCATTTTGCAGGGCTCTGGCAGTGCTTCTCCTGCTCCTCCTTGCACAAAGGCGGAGGTAGCAGTCCTGCTGCTGGGTTGTTGACCTCCTACGACCTCCTCCACGTCTCCTGATGTACTGGCCTGTCTCCTGGTAGCGCCTCCATGCTCTGGACACTACGCTGACAGACACAGCAAACCTTCTTGCCACAGCTCGCATTGATGTGCCATCCTGGATGAGCTACACTACCTGAGCCACTTGTGTGGGTTGTAGACTCCGTCTCATGCTACCACTAGAGTGAAAGCACCGCCAGCATTCAAAAGTGACCAAAACATCAGCCAGGAAGCATAGGAACTGAGAAGTGGTCTGTGGTCCCCACCTGCAGAACCACTCCTTTATTGGGGGTGTCTTGCTAATTGCCTATAATTTCCACCTGTTGTCTATTCCATTTGCACAACAGCATGTGACATTTATTGTCAATCAGTGTTGCTTCCTAAGTGGACAGTTTGATTTCACAGAAGTGTGATTGACTTGGAGTTACATTGTGTTGTTTAAGTGTTCCCTTTATTTTTTTGAGCAGTGTATATATATATATTACAATTGTAGTAATAGTGTTCCTCTAATTGCTTCAGTAGTTAATTAATTTTCCTGAGAACATCTTCCATCTACTGTAAGCCCTGTTGACTCATTAAGGGTTTGTCCTGTACCATTCAATTGTAATTGTGTTAATGGCAATATGTCATTACGAGACTAAGGGCAAACAGAAGGAGGAGGAGAGAGTGATGACCCTTGACTGTAAGTACTCTTTCCTATTAGTCATAATATTGACCTAAGGTTAATGATGATTCTACATGATTGTGTCAATGTGCCTCTGAATTGTCTTGGTATGATATTCTCAGGTTTTTACTGAGCTGCCTGTATTTTATCTATCATTTTTGAAAGATAAATGGGCACCTTTATTAATAATATTTTTTGACAATTTGTATTAAAATACTTTAAGGTTATGTTTCTTGATTATTTAGCTGTGTAGTACTACTGTTAGAACAATGTAATGCATGATGTTCTGAAGCCTATAATGCTATTTGATTATATAATTATCACCCCAAACTGTAGCTTTAGGGCAGGAATATAATTGCTACATGCATAAACTATATAACAATCAACAAGTTGTAAACTGATAATATACTAAGGATTTTCATCTACAATGGATGGAAACCTTTTCTAATTTCCCCCATTTTTTTTTATTATACTACTTAGAGATGGATAATGTAAAGTTTCACCTCCCTCCTAATCTGATTCCATTGGATTAGGAGCCACCTGTTGGAATTCCGGAATCCCATTTCACATTCCCTGCTTTGAGCATATCCTTCATAGAGTATAATGTAACTACTACTATTAAGATTACCACTGCTTTGCCTTTCCACCTTTATAAACCATAACATTTAATATAATTCTAAAACTGCAGAGTAAATACTGACCTTGAATACATTTTTCTTCTGCACATTATCAGTTTTGACATGCCAAACAGGGCATAAAGGAAACTAAATTACCATAGAGATGGTGTGTTTGTACACAATCTCACTGTTTCAAGTGCAACTAGCATAATGTATCTACTGTAGCCTGATGGAATTGTCTTCTGACGAGTGGCGTCACTCCTACGCATTGCTCGTCTCTCACTGTATCTGACACAAGACAATGACCTGATGAACCACCTTGATAAGAATGTTCGCTTCATCCATAAAGGTAAGTCAAAGACCGTAGAGGTTGTGTTTGAAGTACAATTATACTGTTTTAAATGCCTCTAGCATAACTCATCAATGTGGTCCCTCATGGTTAGTTAAGAATGTTCACTTCCTCCCCTCAAAGTAGTCTATCTATTGTCCCCTCAAACAAGTGACCGTATTGTAAGAATATTTCGAAGATAAATACACAACGCAGAGGACGAGAGGTCAATAGAGTACTAACAATCAATGGAAATAGTGTTTTTTTCTGTAATATCAATGGGTCAGAGACATGGGAGGATTTCAGTCCTGGACTCCTAGATACATGACAAGTTCTCATTGGTCCAAATTGTTTATACGTTGAACCTGAAATAGGATACTTGTTATTTGGCCATTGGCCCAGTTTTACTGCAAGGAATTCTAATTGGTCAACCACAGGCTAGGGCTGGGTTATAAAGTACATCCGGTCCCTTTGTTCTGTGGAGAGAATCACTCTGAAGAGAATCACTGAGGACAGGGGAGAATAAACATCTACCTACCGCATGATTTGTTCTCTTTGAGTAAACCTAGTTTCCTCCCCCTGATTTGCTTTGGGGTCAGTGTTATTGAAGAGTAACATCAACTGCTAACAGTGTGTAGGCCTCACTCATTGGAATGTTTAACTCTGGAACACAATATGACTACGTTAGTGTCCCAAGGACTCAAGGTCTGTTGAGAATGTGGCCTTTTAATCTGTCCGACTCTAAGCATCTGACTGCCTCCCTGGGTTGAGCCCCTCTGACGCTTCCTCAGGTTCCTCTGACGGGGCGCAGGAGGACGGGAGAGGGGTGGCGGGCAGGGCTCCCAAGAGAAACTCTGTGAATTGCCTCAACGTCCCACATGACTGTGGCAGGACGAGCTAGCTAGTGTCAGGAGAAATACAGTATTATGACGTATTATAAACTGAATAACCTTGTTTTCTCAATGGAGATGCAGTCGTATCAGGTGAGAGCCCATGGCTATCAGACATACTGTTCTAGAACTAGTCTTTGTTTTGTTAATAGTGGTTATGGAGTTGGGCAGCTTGGGTATGAGAAACCAAAATACTTTCAGGGCTCATATTCCCATGTCTATCTCAAATAACGTTTTGTTACAGAGACATACTTAATATATTTAATTTAAACTTTCGCCTAATGGGCTGTTTCAATGTTTTATAGAAAATGTACTGTCACCTCTGAAATTATTGAGCAAAAAAGACTGTGTATAAAATAAATAATACAAATACTGAGTTATTCTGTATGCAAAAAAAATATTGAAATATTTTTTGATACTAATACATTTGCTCAGAGAAAAGTATTTTGTTTAAAGGAAAATTCCACTCAAAAACAAAGTCTCAAAATGTTTTGCTTGTCAGCAATCAAGTTTTCACGATACAGTATGTAACTTAAAACATACAGAAATCAACCCGTGTGATGTGTTTTGTTGGAAAGCGGATTGAACCAGGTTTTCTTCTGGGATTTTGCCTGGGCTGTTTGTCTGGCAGTTTAATGTGTTTCATAACCAGTAATGAGAGAGTTTCCTCAGTGTGTCTAGACAGAAGGTTAAATGTTCCTGTTATTTCCACTGGGCTGTTTCTCTCCACCAAGTTGATTGCACAAGATGTTCAGCAATTATTCCAGAAAGCTCAATAGTGACCTTGAACAAGAACAATTATAGAAACCACCTCACTGAGATGTGGACAAAATCCTGAGAGGAACTGGAGTCTCTCAACACCTGCAAAGAATAGGAATGGCATATCCTTACACCTGCAAATACTGAGACGTACGTGTTTAGCCCATACTTCTTTTCAGAAACTGTATATCATTGTTAATTTTCATATCCATGTAGATAGACTGAATTTCTGAAAAGAGGTTGTTTCATTTATGTATGGTAAGCTGGGAAGACCTGGGTCAAGTACATATGTCAAATACTTTAAATATTTTAGCTGTTCTTGTGGATCGAAATGTATAAATTAAAGTAGAATACTACTGTAAATGCATTCGATAAGGGATTGTATTTGCTTTTGCAACAGTATAGTACATAGACCTGACAACCTAACATTTTTGTTTTCAGTGAATGCCTACTTTGTTGTTTGATATCCTCAAAATAGTTTTGCCGGATTTCACCTTCTCTGTAATAATACTGTACAATACAAAGTGTGGCCATTTACAGTACTTTTGTTAAGATGATTATCTCCATTCTTCAACAGTTAGTGCTATTCGGGATCCTTGGGATTTCCTTACCCTAACCCTTGGGGTGTCCCTACCCTTACCCTAACCTTAACACTTACCATAACCATTTAAAATGTCAACATAAATTGGGTAGGGACGTACCAATGATCCCAGATAGCAAGGACCGTTCTTCAACACTGTTGTAAAATGTGATCTGTGATATAGTAAATTGGGATCTGGGATATAATCATAATGCCACTGGGCCGTTATGTGTTAGCTACAGTACAATATATTGTGATTTTCCTACAGTGGATGAAACTAAGCTTTGATGAAAGTTCTTGTATTTCTCTGAGATCAAAACCTAAGCCACAATGCATCTGACAATCCTAATAAGACTTCAACACAACACCCAACTGGGATTTGCTATGTGATTTGTAATCACCAAAACTTGAATGCCGCTGTTTAGGTTTTATTGCCATTGCAATCTGTCAGGCATTTGTTTCTCTCCCATGATAAAGGACATTATTCAGTTTATTTGTGCTCCACTGTGCACAACATGATTATGACAATCTGATTCGCTACAGTATTTATTTTTGATGAGCATGAACACTAAATAACTCTTGTGAAGACTAATACTAATATTTATGCAGTGTTAGATGGGGGGTATTAACATAAAATTGATTAGGAGTTGTTTTTCTAGCCAGACAGTCATGCTGGCAATGTGTTGTTTTTCAGATTGAGTTTCTTTTTTTGAAATGCAAATTGAAAACTATTTCTAATGGAGTTTGGATTTTAAAATGGCCTTTACATTTTGTTCCAACACAATGCATGTGGTTTCAAAACAAACTATTCCCTCCTATGTGGTGAATGAATGGTTGTATTAGCCCCAATCATGCTCTTGATGAAACAGTAAGTATCATGATGATCAAATGTGTTTACATGATATCAAGGTGTTAACAAATCCACTGACTCACTGTTTACCTCAGAAGCCCTGTAATATACACTGAGGGTACAAAACATTAGGAACACCTGCTCTTTCCATGACATACTGTAGACTGACCCAGTGAATCCAGGTGAAAACTATGATCCCCTATTGATGTCACTTGCTAAATCCACTTCAATCAGTGTAGATGAAGGGGAGGAGACGGGTTAAGGAAGGATTTTTAAGCCTTGAAACAATTGAGACATGGATTGTGTGTGTGCCATTCAGAGGGTGAATGGGCAAGACCAAATGCCTTTGAATGGGGTATGGTAGTAGGTGCTAGGCGCACCGGTTTGAGTGTGTCAAGAACTGCAACCTTGCTGGGTTTTTCACGCTCAACAGTTACATGTGTGTATCAAGAATGGTCCACCACCCAATAGACATCCAGCCAACTTGACACAACTGTAGGAAGCATTGGAGTCAACACAGGCCAGCATCCCTGTGGAACGCTTTCGACAGTCTATGCCCCTACAAATTGAGGCTGTTCTGTGTCTTCAAACTAATTGCTGAGGGAAAGACGTACCTCCTAAGGCAAATTAAAAATATTCAGCTGCAATACCCCACCAAAATCAAACACAGAGCATTCAGAAGTATTTCAGTTATTGAAAGTGATATTAATGAGTAATCTGTGACATAACTTGAGATGAAGAGGTATTCTCCTGTCTTTCTCCTCTTTTGCAGCATTAGTACAGGAAAGGTCACTGAAGAAGATATGGGCCATCATCATAGTCATGTTTGGAGTGGTGCTATTTGACTTTGCAGCAAACGTCCTCGATGGGACAGTCAAGGCCTACCTCTTTGATGTCTGCTCGTACATAGACAAAGAAAGAGGACTGCACTGCCACACCCTTCTCACTGGTAAGCAATGGCTGATGACATGCAGTAGCCTCCCTCCCACTTTGTCAGAACCTGGTGTTGGGTTGATTGGCTGACATATATGCTGTCTGGATTGATGTAGGTTTACTTTGATATGTATTTATACTGAACAAAAATACAAACACAACATGTAAAGTGTTGGCACCATGTTTCATATGCACAAAAAAGCTTATTTCTCTCAGCTTTTGCGCACACATTTGTTTACATCCTTTGTCACATAACACAATGCCACAGATGTCTCAAGTTTTGAGGGAGCATGCAATTAGCATGCTGACTGCAGGAATGTCTACCAACGCTGTTGTCAGATCATTTATTTTTAATGTGTCTACCATAAGCTGCCTCCAACGTCATTTTTTGGAATTTGGCAGTACATCCAACCGGCCCACAACCGCAGAGCACGTGTAACCACGCCAGCCCAGGACCTCCACATCCGGCTTCTTCACCTGCGGGATCGTTTGAGACCAGCCACGCGGACAGCTGATGAAACTGAGGAGTATTTCTGTCTGTAATGAAGCCCTTTTTGTGGGGAAAAACTCTTCTGATTGGCTGGGCCAGGCTCAGCAGTAGGCCACCCATGGCTGCGCCCCTAACCAGTCATGTAAAATCTATAGATTAGGCCCTAATGAATTTATTTAAATTGACTGATTTCCTTATATGAACTGTAACTCAGTAAAATCTTTGAAATTGCTGCATGTTGTTTTTTTGTTCAGTGTAGTTTGATTATTTATTATTAAAGAAAAGTACCACTCAAATATTTTGAGTGTTTTATTTCATTAGTGCACTCTCAAAATGTTTTGCTTGTCAGCAGTTAACTTTTCAAGATGCAAAGTGTCACTTCAGCATCATGATGGTGTATTTTGTATCATATGATAGTATGTTTTGCATCATCATGATGGTGTGTATTGCATCATAAACTCAACAAAAAAAGTACTGTCAACTACGTTTATTTTCATCAAACTTAACGTGTAAATATTTGTATGAACATAACAAGATTCAACAACTGAGACATAAACTGGACAAGTTCCACAGACATGTGACTAACAAAAATGTAATAATGTGTCCCTGAACAAAGGGGGGGTCAAAATCAAAAGTAACAGTCAGTATCTGGTGTGGCCACCAGCTGCATTAAGTAATGCAGTGCATCTCCTCCTCATGGACTGCACCAGATTTGCCAGTTCTTGCTGTGAGATGTTACCCCACTCATCCACCAAGGCACCTGCAAGTCCCAGGACATTTCTGGGGGGAATGGCCCTAGCCCTCACCCTCTGATCCAACAGGTCCCAGACGTACTCAATGGGATTGAGATCCGGGCTCTTCGCTGGCCATGGCAGAACACTGACATTCCTGTCTTGCAGGAAATCATGCACAGAACGAGCAGTATGGCTGGTGGCATTGTCATGCTGGAGGGTCATGTCAGGATGAGCCTGCAGTAAGGGTACCACTTGAGGTAGGAGGATGTCTTCCCTGTAAGGCATAGTATTGAGATTAACTGCCTCAGTCCAGCCTCTCTCAGCCATCCTGTACCTGTCCCGCAGGTGTGATTTTTGGATGTACCAATCCTGTGCAGGTGTTGTTACACGTGGTCTGCCACTGCGAGGATGATCAGCTGTCCGTCCTGTCGCCCTGTAGCGCTGTCTTAGGCGGCTCACAGTACGGACATTGCAATTTATTGCCCTGGCCACATCTGCAGTCCTCCTGCCTCCTTGCAGCATGCCTAAGGCACATTCACGCAGATGAGCAGGGACACTGGGCATCTTTCTTTTTGTGTTTTTCAGAGTCAGTAGAAAGGCCTCTTTAGTGTCCTAAGTTTTCATAACTGTGACCTTAATTGCCTTCCGTCTGTAACCTGTTAGTGTCTTAACAACCGTTCCACAGGTGCATGTTCATTAATTGTTTATGGGTCATTGAACAAGCATGAGTTTAAACCCTTTAAAATGAAGATCTGTGAAGTTAATTCATAAAAATCAAAATATCTTTGAAAGACAGGGTCTTGAAAAAGGGATGTTTCTTTTTTTGCTGAGTTTATGATGGTGTGTTTTGTATGGAACGCCATTTGGGTCTTTGCGTGTCAAAAAATATACATGTCAAATAACACTATTTGACGTGTCAAATAAGCTTGTTGACCAATCAGAACCTGCATATGACTGCATATCTTATAATAATTTAATGCGTTCAGACATTTTTTATGTAGTCATTACACATTGATTACACAATCACTCGCATTTCATATGTCACAACAATTCATCATACGTATGCTATGACGCTGGTAAAGTTGACTCGCGCACCTACGGTGCTGGTCATAAAATACTAGACAATGTTCTTCCTCAAAAACATAGCAAAACGACAATCTGTTTCAGTAACTATATAGCTTGGTGTCATCATCTAAAATAACCCTAATTTATAAGACCATTCTTATTTGATTAATGGGGGTCGGACCCATCTATGTGAAGCTAGCCACAATAAGGATTAGCCACAATAGTGACTTTGCGGTTTGTCTTCAAAAGTATGTCATTGACAGTGATGCAAATGAATACAAATAGTAGAATTATGGCATAATTGAATAAATAATGGTAAACGAGGTTGGAATGTTGTTTATATAAAATCAACAAAAGACAATTTGTTAATTTGACAATCTGTTGAAATCACACTGGATGTATTATACTTCAGAATTGCATTGGGGGAATACTTATTTCACTGTACAGCCTTACCTATGGATTGTGGATCAATGACATGGGGTATCAGTCTACTCAGTGACAACCAGAGAACATTAGCATCGTAGCTCTTATTGCGGGACTCTGAAACAACTGTGAATTCAGCCACATTTATTGTCAAGTGTATTGAACACTATTCCAGAGGAAAAACAATACTGCGTGGATGTTTTGGAGTCTGAACTCTGAGGAGGATGTAGGGAATAAATATATTGGGTATTGAATAGACTGATACCCCATTTCATTGATCCCCAATCCTTAGGTAAAGCTGTACAGTGCAATATGAATGTCAATACACACAATAGGCTGACTGGGGAGGCGATTTCACACAGTCACAGTCCCGCGATAAGAGCTACAACGCTAATATTTGCGTAAACTCGTCACAGTTGTGTTCTGTGGGTGTCACCGAGTAGACTGATGCCCCATTTCATTGCTTCACATTCCAACCTTGTTTAACATTATCTAGTCTATATATGGCGTGAATCCACCAATTGTAACCTTCTGCATCACTTTCAAAGAGATACTTTTATTTTGAAGGCAAACTGCAAATTCCCCTATTGTGCCTAACCCTTATTGTGGCTAGCTCCACAACACATAACCCAGTCCGGTTGAGCCTCACTAGCCAGATGAAGCTAGCTGGCTGCTTATAACGTTAGCTTTGGGCAACAGGGTTAAGTAGCTGGCAGGCTATTTATTTTCATGAACTGAAGTTCAATTTCAATAGGTGAACATCAAGTGGCTACCTAGCTAATACTTACACACAAGGATTCCTAAATCATTGCTAAGAATAATGAAAATGACTGCAGTTTCTACTGGTCATTGTTTCCAGGCTCGTTGTATTGGTTCTAGCTAGGAACCAAGCTAAAGCTAGCTAGCTACCCCCGAAGTTGTGGTCGAACAAATAATACTTTATTACCAACGTGGTATTGAAAACACATTGTTTGTGGCTGGTGTTTGCAGACTTCTTATGTACAGCTTTGACAGTGCTACTGTCATGATTATATTTAGGAGAAGTAGAGGAGTCAGGCGCAGGACACAGGGATCAATGTAAACAAACGTGTTTACTTAAATAATCAATAAGTCTTCTCCGAGGACAATACATATCGCGGAGAAAGCACCTCCGTTCACACACAACAGGAAACAATTACCGACAAGACAAACAGGAAATGCAATGGTTTAAATAATAAACATAATTAGGGAAAATCAAAACAGGTGTACACAATAAAGACAAAACCAAACGAACAGTGAAACATCGATCGGTGGCAACTAGTAAGCCGGTGACGTCGACCGCCGAACGCCGCCCGAACAAGGAGAGGGGTCGACTTCGGCGGGAGTCGTGACAGCTACTGATAGTAATGGTGGCGCTTAGTTTGCACGTGCAAATTCAGAACACACAACATTCTATAATAGAACTGTGTTATTTGACGAGTCAAATTAAAAGCTTATTTATTTGACGCGTCCTTCATTTCACGTGTATCTTTGTTGACATGCAAAGACCCAAACGGCGTTCCATAGTTTTGCATCGTCATGATGGTGTGTTTTGAATCATCATGATGGTGTGTTTTGCATCATCAGGATGGTGTGTTTTGCATCATTAGGATGGGGTGTTTTGCATCGTCATGATGGTGTCACATCTGCTCCTGCCACACCCCCTAGTGGACATCCGGTGTCTCCTTGACCTGCAGCCACTCCTCCAGTACACACGCTCTCTCTCTCCCTGTCCCTTTCTGTATGTTTGTGATTGTGTGGTTGGAGACAGGTGTGCTGGAGCCAGAGCAGATCCTCACCAGCTGTAACTCATTCCATAAACGAGACCTCTACAAATACTCAAGTCCTGCCATTTCCACTCTGCCAGATTGTAATCTCTCCTAAGTCAGTTTATGCGTCTAGCTATTTATGATTATTCAAGATCCTGTTACCCTGCTGTGTCTGTTTCCCTACCCTATATACACTGCTCAAAAAAATAAAGGGAACACTTAAAAAACACATCCTAGATCTGAATGAAAGAAATAATCTTATTAAATACTTTTTTCTTTACATAGTTGAATGTGCTGACAACAAAATCACAAAAATAATCAATGGAAATCCAATTTATCAACACATGGAGGTCTGGATTTGGAGTCACACTCAAAATTAAAGTGGAAAACCACACTACAGGCTGATTCAACTTTGATGCAATGTCCTTAAAACAAGTCAAAAATGAGGCTCAGTAGTGTGTGTGGCCTCCACGTGCCTGTATGACCTCCCTACAACGCCTGGGCATGCTCCTGATGAGGTGGCGGATGGTCTCCTGAGGGATCTCCTCCCAGACCTGGACTAAAGCATCCGCCAACTCCTAGACAGTCTGTGGTGCAACGTGGCGTTGGTGGATGGAGCGAGACATGATGTTCCAGATGTGCTCAATTGGATTCAGGTCTGGGGAACGGGCGGGCCAGTCCATAACATCAATGCCTTCCTCTTGCAGGAACTGCTGACACACTCCAGCCACATGAGGTCTAGCATTGTCTTGCATTAGGAGGAACCCAGGGCCAACCGCACCAGCATATGGTCTCACAAGGGGTCTGAGGATCTCATCTCGGTACCTAATGGCAGTCAGGCTACCTCTGGCGAGCACATGGAGGGCTGTGCAGCTCCCCAAAGAAATGCCACACCACACCATGACTGACCCACCGCCAAACCAGTCATGCTGGAGGATGTTGCAGGCAGCAGAACGTTCTCCACGGCGTCTCCAGACTCTGTCACGTCTGTCACGTGCTCAGTGTGAACCTGCTTTCATCTGTAAAGAGCACAGGGCGCCAGTGGCGAATTTGCCAATCTTGGTGTTCTCTGACAAATGCCAAACGTCCTGCACGGTGTTGGGCTGTAAGCACAACCCCCACCTGTGGACGTCGGGACCTCATACCACCCTCATGGTGTCTGTTTCTGACCGTTTGAGCAGACACATGCACATTTGTGGCCTGCTGGAGGTAATTTTGCAGGGCTCTGGCAGTGCTCCTCCTGCTCCTCCTTGCACAAAGGCGGAGGTAGCGGTCCTGCTGCTGGGTTGTTGCCCTCCTACGGCCTCCTCCACGTCTCCTGATGTACTGGCCTGTCTCCTGGTAGCACCTCCATGCTCTGGACACTACGCTGACAGACACAGCAAACCTTCTTGCCACAGCTCGCATTGATGTGCCATCCTGGATGAGCTGCACTACCTGAGCCACTTGTGTGGGTTGTAGACTCCGTCTCATGCTACCACTAGAGTGAAAGCACCGCCAGCATTCAAAAGTGACCAAAACATCAGCCAGGAAGCATAGGAACTGAGAAGTGGTCTGTTGTCACCACCTGCTGAACCACTCCTTTATTGGGGGTGTCTTGCTAATTGCCTATAATTTCCACCTGTTGTCTATTCCATTTGCACAACAGCATGTGAAATTTATTGTCAATCAGTGTTGCTTCCAAAGTGGACAGTTTGATTTCACAGAAGTGTGATTGACTTGGAGTTACATTGTGTTGTTTAAGTGTTCCCTTTATTTTTTTGAGCAGTATATATTTTTTTAACCTTCATTTAACTAGGCAAGTCAGTTAAGAACAATCAATCAATCAAATGTATTTATAAAGCCCTTTTTACATCAGCTGATGTCACAAAGGTCTGTACAGAAACTCAGCCAAATAACCAAAACAGCAAGCAATGCAGATGTAGAAGCACGGTGGCTAGGGAAAAAAAACTCTCTAGAAAGTCCGGAACCTAGGAAGAAACCTAGAGGAACCAGGCTATGAGGGGTGGGCAGTCCTCTTCTGTCTGTGCCGGATGGAGATTATAATAGAACATGGCCAAGATGTTCAAACTTTCATAGACAACTAGCAGGTTCAGATAATAATAATCACAGTGGTTGTAGAGGGTGCAACAGGAGTAAATGTCAGTTGACTTTTCATAGCCGATCATTCAGAGTTAGAGACAGCAGGTGCGGGAGAGAGAGAGTCCAAAACAGCAGGTCTGGGACAAGGTAGCACGTCCAGTGAACAGGTCAGGGTTCCATAACCGCAGGCAGAACAGTTGAAACTGGAGCAGCAGCATGACCAGGTGGACTGGGGACAGCAAGGAGTCATCAGGCCAGGTAGTCCTGAGGCATGGTCCTAGGGCTCAGGTCCTCCGAGAGAAGAGAGAGAGAAAGAGAGAAAAAGAGAGAGAATTAGAGGGAGCATACTTAAATTCACACAGGACACCGGATAAGACAGGAGAAATACTCCAGAAATAACAGACTGACCCTAGCCCCCCGACACATAAACTACTGCAACGTAGATACTGGAGGCTGGGACAGGATGCGTCGGGAGACACTGTGGCCCTGTCCGACGATACCCCCGGACAGGGCCAAACAGGCAGGATATAACCCCACCCACTTTGCCAAAGGACAGCCCCCACACCACTAGAGGGATATCTTCAACCTACAACCCTGAGACAAGGCCAAGTATAGCCCACGAAGATCTCCCCCATGGCACAAACAAAAGGGGGGCGCCAACCCGGACAGGAAGATCACGTCAGTGACTCAACCCACTCAAGTGACGCACCCCTCCTAGAGACGGCATGGAAAAGCACCAGTAAGCCAGTGACTCAGTCCCCGTAATAGGGTTAGAGGCAGAGAATCCCAGTGGAGAGAGGGGAACCGGCCAGCAGAGACGGCAAGGACGGTTCGTCGCTCCAGTCCTTTTCTGTTCACCTTCACACCCCTGGGCCAGACTACACTCAATCACAGGACCTAATGAAGAGATGAGTCTTCAATAAAGACTTAAAGGTCGAGACCGAGTCTGCGTCTCTCACATGGACAGGAAGATCAGGAAGAACATTCCATAAAAATGGAGCTCTATAGGAGAAAGCCCTGCCTCCAGCTGTTTGCTTAGAAATTCTAGGGACGGTAAGGAGGCCTGCGTCTTGTGATCGTAGCATACGTGTTGGTTTGTACGGCAGGACCAAATTGGAAAGATGGGTAGGAGCAAGCCCATGTAATGCTTTGTTGATCAGCAGTAAAACCTTGAAATCAGCCCAAGCAGGAAGCCAGTGTAGAGAGAACAAATTCTTATTTACAATGACGGCCTACCAGAGAACAGTGGGTTAACTGCCTTGTTCAGGGGCAGAATGACAGATTTTTACCTTGTCAACTCTGGAATTCGATCCAGTAACCTTTCGGTAACTGGCCCAACGCTCTAACCACAAGGCTATTTGCCGCCACATCATGATGTGTTTTGCATCATCATGATGATGGTGTGTTTTGCATCATCATGATGATGGTGGGTTTTGCATCATCATGATGATGTGTTTTGCATCATCATGATGATGTGTTTTGCATCATCATGATGATGTGTTTTGCATCATCATGATGATGTGTTTTGCATCATCATGATGATGTGTTTTGCATCACCATGATGGGGTGTTTTGGATCATCATGATGGTGTGGCAAGTGACACTTTGCTTCTTGAAAACTTGCTGGGACTGTATTAACAGTGGACTAAACAAAAGATATTCCTTGACCTTCATTTTGACTACCCTCACAACTCACAAAAATGTAGTAGCCTGTGAATTTAGAGGTGACAACTCAAGTCAATTAGTGGCTAAATGCATGGAAATATACAAATAAAGAAACCAAAACATTTCATATTGTGTTGAAAAAGGCCATGTCCAAGAGCTTTGAAGTATCTATTGATTATTATTTTAGAACTAGAGTTGTTTCCATCTCTAGATGTTTTTAGAGATTAGTGAAATGTATTATTTTTGAGCATGTGGAATGTTAATGGGATTTATGGTCTTTGGTTTTATATCCATTAATTCTCACTCGCTCTGTATCTCCAACGATCAAATTAGAATTCTGTAAAACTTTAATTCCTTGACATATTTCATCTATGACTCTGCATTTTCGGCCGATTTATAAGGGTCTGTACTCCCAAAGTTGTTGACTGTTTTTATTCTTGGCAGTTACTGTAGCTAGCAGTTCAAGACACATTTCAGTTGAATGCATCCAGTTGTACAACTGACTAGGTATCCCCTTTCCCTTTCTCAGCTGTTAGCAGCCATTGGCTAGCAGTTTCTTACTGGCAATAAAAACAGATGATTGCCACCATTTTTTGTTGTTGTAGTTACTCAATTATTTAATGTAACAAATCAAACATACAACCTCAACAATTCATGGTAATTAATGGTAAACTTGTAAACAATTCATGTAGACTGTGTTTATTTGAAACAGGCAATTATTTGCTGAAATGTATGCTGTTGCCCGGTTGTTTGAGACCTTTTTAAAAAAAATTTTTTATGGTAATGCAGATGTGACTTTTTCTAAACTGCTTCTTTAGATTGATACAAAATGGATAAAGTTGTACTAGTTTCTCTGCAATACCATACCATTTACCATAATGGAAGGAAGGTGCTAGGGTTGCAAAATTCTGGGAATGTTCGATAAATGCCATGGTTTTCCTGAAATCCCAGTTGGAGGATTTCCAGATTCAGAAGGGAATAAACAGGAAATCTAGAATTCTCCAACCAGGATTTCTAGGAAACCAGGGAATTTATTGAAAGTTCCCTAGAGGGGGGCAGTGATACTATTTATACAGTACATACATATATAGCCTACGTTGTCTTTCTCTATATATGGCTCTAGAGAGGGTTTTTGATATTATAGTCAGGGAATAGTGCAGTGACATTCGTGGTACACAAAATGAGTAATTTATGAGAACGTTTAATTTGCAAGCAGGTTTCTTATAGGTAGGATGCAACATTTAGGGAACATACTGTGTGTCCAGACTTAATGCAGGCAGATACTTGACATCCAATCCTAATCCTGACACAGTCAAAAGTGCTGCACAATTTATGAGAAAGATTGATTTACAGGTTTCTCATTGTAGGGTGCTGGTGTAAGAATTGAGGGAACATATGTCCAGATTATTGGGATATGTCTAACAGAACAAGCCACTTATCTGTGTGCAGGATCACACATACTACGTGACAAAACATATTTATCATTACTCTCAGGTTCTCTGAGATAACCCAGCCTCAACATTGGATTGTGACATGAGCTTTACGTTCAGATGTAAGAAGCATTCTTTTATAAATCAGACCTTGTGGGTATTAATACAGCACACATCATATTCATGGTACAACCACCACAGGTGGTCATATGCAATCCAGGAATTGTACTGTATTTGAAAACATTTGCCTGAGGTGATTTTGACAATTTCCATGAAGATAGTGTACTCACTATCTGATGATTGCTTACATTTACATAATTTAGCAGACACACTTATCCAGAGCAATTTACAGTAGTGAGTGCATACATTTTCATACCGGTCCCCCGTGGGAACCACGCCATGCTCTACCAACTGAGCCACATAGGACCTGGGCTATGACTAGTGGCCTTGGGCACCCATCACCTGACCTGATAATCAATCGGTATTGTGCCTTTTGTCTGTTGCAGGGCTAGGGGGTGCCTTTGGGTACCTCATGGGAGCCATGGACTGGGGTCACTCGTCCCTGGGCCGACTGCTGGGGTCAGAGTACCAGGTCATCTACTTCTTCTCTGCTCTGACCTGGACGGTATTCCTCATTGTGCATCTCAGCATCCAAGAGACACCCCTGGTCAAGGACGGTAGTTTGGACTCGTTACACCCCAATGCCCTCCTCATCACACACAGTAGCAGTGGTGGCTATGGATCCCTGCATGGTTCCATGTCCAAAGAGTTGGAACCAGACCTCCGGCCTTGTTCATTCTCTGACCTGACGGAGGCCAATTCAGTCACATCCAGCTCCAAACAACCTAACAAAGAGGTCTGTCATAGACACAGGAAGGAGTCTAGTCTGTCTGACATTCTCTACACTGTGGGGGAAAAAAGTTGTTGATTCAATTTACAATTGTAAGGCACCAGCTGCAATAGGATTGTGAGTTTGCTCAACAAAAATGTCACACACCAACTTTTTGTTGTGCGTTTGCTCAAATCTTATTGCAGCTGGTAGCGTTACAATTGTACTTTGCATATTATTATTTGTATTTGTTTTCCAGTGTACAGTATGAAATCCTGACTTCAAATCAAATTTTATTTGTCACATGCACCGAATACAACAGGTACAACCTTACCGTGAGTACAACCTTACCGTGAAATGCTTACTTACAAGCCCTTAACCAACCATGCAGTTCAAGAAATAGAGTTAAAAAATATTTGCTAAATAAACAAAAACATTTTATAAAAAGTAACACAATAACAACGCCCTGACCATAGAGAGCCCTTGGTTCTCTATGGTGTTGTAGGTCAGGGCGTGACTAGGGGGTGTTGTAGTCTTTTCATTTCTATGTTGGTGCTCTTGGTATGGTTCCCAATTAGAGGCAGCTGATGTTCGTTGTCTCTAATTGGGGATCATACTTAAGGTGTCATTGTTCCCACCTGCTTTGTGGGATATTGTTTTGTGTATGTGCATGTTGCACCACTACTTTCACGTTTCGTTGTTGGTTTATTGTTTTGTAGAAGTTTCACTTAAATAAAAGATGTGGAACTCTAATCACGCTGCGCCTTGGTCCGCTCTGTACGACGATCGTGACAATGTGCCTCACCCTAATAATCTTTCCCCTCATCACTTAGCCTACTGTTCTGACTTGGTGATGCACATGTAGCCTATAGCCTGTGTTAGGGAAATGGAATCGTTGAATATTTTAAGAGCTTTCATTGTCTGCTTATATGCCCCTTTATTTATCCTACAGTTCTGACTTGGCGTACAGGGAGAATACTGTAAGAACGGCCCGTGTTCTGAATTCTGTCGCTGTACATTTCAAAAGTCCTGAATAAATAGTTATATTGACTACGTCCTTCCTAGCTCGCTCATTAATGTCTTAGTCAAAATTATGGATTGCCTCTTATCCGCTCGTCATCCCCTTATTCCCCCCCCCCCCCCCCCCCCCCGTACAGGTACATCTCAATTGTCAGTAGAAACCACATTTCTTTAAGCAAGTCAACCATATCAGCTATGTTTTTTACAAGGCCGGTAATTGAGGCTGAATGAACTGTTTCGCTGCCAGACAAGGTTCTGCTGATAGCCAGGTGTACCAGTGGTAAGGATTCACTCCATGGTGCTGAAAAGAAAGCTCTGCTGTGGGACAGCTTTATGTAGGCCCTAACAGTTTGTGGGCACCGTTTGTCACCGTACTAGTCCAAATAATGTATTGTTTAGTGTTGTGTAGTGGCTTCGCTGGCATGCATCAAAAAACATTTTAGGGAGTTTGCCCCACCAAGATTTAGATGCTAAAATCCCCACTGGCACTAACACACGGTTATATTAACAGAATTCCACTTTTCATCTAGACTAATTTTGACCAGCTAATAGCCTAACCACTGATCAAACAACATTATGGACTACATGTTAAAATCCTCTTGCTGCAGGATTATTTTGCTGTTATAATTCAGGTCAAATTAAGATCCTACATGTGTAGCATTGAAATTAGCTCTGGTGTGTGGCAATGGTGACCACTCCCCAGTCATTGCGAGATGGGAGGATTGTTAGAGGACAAGGGTCATGTAGTTATTCTTAGTTACCGGCGGCAGCTGGATTACATGCATGGATACCTTGATGTTGATGAGACCAGGCAGTCATCAGGGTGTAAGACAGCCATTGAAAGTGTAACTCTGTGTTGATGTTTTTGTCGCACTGCTTTGCTTTATCTTGGTCAGTTCACAGTTGTAAATGAGAACTTGTTCTCAACTGGCCTAGCTGGTTAAATAAGGTGAAATAAAATAAAAAAAAGGTTATAATGTCACATCGTACACACAAATAAAGTAATTGAAACGGCCATTATACTGTATTACATGTATAGGTAGCTCATATCCTGGAATTAAATGAATGATATGATCTCTAAGGCCAGACAGTCATTCAAACCAGTGCTCTGAAAGAGTTTCATTGAAACTCAGACTAGCATTCAACAATTCAATTCAGCACCATAGCATTTAACAATGGTAATTTAATGATGATGGATATTTATGCCCAGTGTGTAAATATAGCTGGAAATGAATGATGACTTTGCAGAAGTAATTCAAAATTCTATGAAAAGAGTCAGGAAAGAATTACTATGTATCCTTGCTAAAGGAGACTATTATAGCAGGCAAGGTCCTCCATTATCACAGTAGCCAGACAGGGTACTTTGGTGCAACCATATAGATTCTCATATTCATTTTGATTTTCCAGAAGCATTCCTAGAAAAGGTTTATGGAGAATGTATTTTGGGATGATGATTCGAATAAATGTATGATGTCATGACAATCTGTGTACACTTAAGCAATAGAAAAACGTTGAATCCTACAGAGCACAGAACTACAGTATATTAAACCAGAACATGCTTAAAGAAAGAACACATGGTTTTACATTTTTTTCTCACCCATTTCTTTAAATGTTTTCTTTTTTAAATTCCTTCTCTTCCTGACTTGTTAAAACATCATTTTTACAGCATAAGGCTAGTGTATCTGTCATTAGCTAGTAGCTTTCATCTGACGTCTTTATTCTTATCTGACACCCTGCTGTTCCTTGTTATTTTTTAAATTTCCTCTGTTCTTGACATTCACTGACTCCCTGCTGTCCCATGTGAGACCCTCTGAAGTCTCATGATCTAATGATCTGCCATGTGTGTGTCTCTATCCTGTGTCTGCCTGCAGAAGAAGAGGATAACACTGAAGTCCTGTCTGCTGGCTATGATTAACATACCCAGTCTCTGTGTCACTTACCTGCTGGGATGGACCGCCTTCCTCTGCAGCATGCTCTTCTTTACAGACTTCATGGGACAGAGAGAGAGGGAGAGAGGGAAAGAGAGAGACCATTAAAGGACAAACTAATTATATCACTCGGACTACTAATGATTACCCTTATTTGACAGTGGTCATAAGAGAACATAATGTTTTCACTCCACTATGCGATCGAGGTTCATCACTGTGTTCATTAAAAGGCTTCCTGTCTATTTATTTAGCACCATCACAACATGCCCTGATTGGTGGGTAGTCTCTCGTCACAGCCTTGGCTGATTTGGTTCTGTGTGCCCAACTATTAATTGCTCTGTAATGAAGACATTGACAGACCGGATTGATAGTGATCAGGTCTGATCTGATCTGCATGCTGATGACTGCTCTTACGCAGGCTGCAGTCACACGGTGGTGGTGGTGATTTAGTGGTTGAGACTGAGGCAAACTAAGCAGCAGGTCAGACCTAAACATACCGTGCTTTGACTGTATCAATAGAGAGCAGTGGCAGATGTGGTTTGTGACGTTGACACAGGCTTTGGCAGCTATAGTAACAAATGGGATGGAGCTTGTTAACTGTTACAAGCTACTGTACAGCACATGCATTATAAGATAAATACATCATCGTCCTCCATCACTTCATGCAGGCACTGGCTTTATCTTAACCCTCAACCACCATACCACCACTTATTGATTATATGTCAGAGGAGTGGGTAGAGATTGGAGAGACATATTGAATCGAACACCACATTTACGTAAGTAACTAGTTCAATTCATATTCAGCTGTGGTGGTGACTTTGTCTCCATTGTGCATGTAATTATCATAAAGTGTGTGCAATAATGGTTGAGTTATTGTGTGTGATGACACACACATTGTGTAGGGCAACCCGTATGCCTACCATAACTCCACAGCCTATGAGCAGTATGAGAGACGGGTGGAGATTGGATGCTGGGGTCTCTGTATCAACTCTGTCTCCTTGTCACAGGTGTCGAAATGAGTAGACCAAGGTGCAGCGTGGAATATGTTCATCTTGTATTTTAATGCCAAAAATGAACACTTTACAAATATACTGCTCAAAAAAATAAAGGGAACACTTTAACAACACAATGTAACTCCAAGTCAATCACACTTCTGTGAAATCAAACTGTCCACTTAGGAAGCAACACTGATTGACAATAAATTTCACATGCTGTTGTGCAAATGGAATAGACAACAGGTGGAAATTATAGGCAATTAGCAGGACACCCCCAATAAAGGAGTGGTTCTGCAGGTGGTGACCACAGACCACTTCTCAGTTCCTATGCTTCGTGGCTGATGTTTTGGTCACTTTTGAATGCTGGCGGTGCTTTCACTCTAGTGGTAGCATGAGTCTACAACCCACACAAGTGGCTCAGGTAGTGCAGCTCATCCAGGATTGCACATCAATGCGAGCTGTGACAAGAAGGTTTGCTGTGTCTGTCAGCGTAGTGTCCAGAGCATGGAGGCGCTACCAGGAGACAGGCTAGTACATCAGGAGACGTGGAGGAGGCCGTAGGAGGGCAACAACCCAGCAGCAGGACCGCTACCTCCGCCTTTGTGCAAGGAGGAGCAGGAGGAGCACTGCCAGAGCCCTGCAAAATGACCTCCAGCAGGCCACAAATGTGCATATGTCTGCTCAAACGGTCAGAAACAGAGTCCATGAGGGTGGTATGAGGGCCCGACGTCCACAGGTGGGGGTTGTGCTTACAGCCCAACACCGTGCAGGACATTTGGCATTTGTCAGAGAACACCAAGATTGGCAAATTCGCCACTGGCGCCCTGTGCTCTTCACAGATGAAAGCAGGTTCACACTGAGCACATGTGACAGAGTCTGGAGATGCCGTGGAGAACGTTCTGCTGCCTGCAACATCCTCCAGCATGACCGGTTTGGCGGTGGGTCAGTCATGGTGTGGGGTGGCATTTCTTTGGGGGGTCGCACAGCCCTCCATGTGCTCGCCAGAGGTAGCCTGACTGCCATTACGTACCGAGATGAGATCCTCAGACCCCTTGTGAGACCATATGCTGGTGCGGTTGGCCCTGGGTTCCTCCTAATGCAAGACAATGCTAGACCTCATGTGGCTGGAGTGTGTCAGCAGTTCCTGCAAGAGGAAGGCATTGATGCTATGGACTGGCCCGCCCGTTCCCCAGACCTGAATCCAATTGAGCACATCTGGAACATCATGTCTCGCTCCATCCACCAACGCCACGTTGCACCACAGACTGTCCAGGAGTTGGCGGATGCTTTAGTCCAGGTCTGGGAGCAGATCCCTCAGGAGATCATCCGCCACCTCATCAGGAGCATGCCCAGGCGTTGTAGGGAGGGCATACAGGCACGTGGAGGCCACACACACTACTGACCCTCACTTTGACTTGTTTTAAGGACATTACATCAAAGTTGGAGCAGCCTGTAGTGTGGTTTTCCACTTTAATTTTGAGTGTGACTCCAAATCCAGACCTCCATGTGTTGATAAATTGGATTTCCATTGATTATTTTTGTGTGATTTTGTTGTCAGCACATTCAACTATGTAAAGAAGAAAGTATTTAATAAGATTATTTCATTCATTCAGATCTAGGATGTGTTATTTTAGTGTTCCCTTTATTTTTTTGAGCAGTGTATAACGAAAATGACAGCCGACAGTTCCGTCAGGTACTTACAACAAAACAGAAAGCAACTACCCCCCCCCCCCCCCCCCGCCCCCCGAAAGGTGCAGACTCCTGGCCGCAAACCTGAACCTATTGGGGAGGGTCTGGGTGGGCATCTATAATTGGTGGCGGCTCTGGTTCGGGGCGTAGCCCCCACACCGCCCGCTGATCCCCCCGCTTCTGTGTCGCCGGAGGAACCAGACCGTGGAGCAGCGCCGGAGGCTCTGAACTGCCGACCGCCACTGAAGACTATGGGCTGCAGGCCGCCGCTGAAGACTCCGGGCTGCAGGCCGCCGCTGAAGACTCCAGGCTGCAGGCCGCCGCTGAAGACTCCGGGCTGCAGGCCGCCGCTGAAGACTCCGGGCTGCAGGCCGCCGCTGAAGACTCCGGGCTGCAGGCCGCCGCTGAAGACTTCGGGCTGCAGACCGTCGCTGAAGACTCCGGGTTGCAGACCGCCGGTGGATGCTCTGGACTGGGGAGAGTCGGTGGAGGCTCCGGACTGAGGAGCGTCGCTGGAGGCTCCGGACTGGAGAGCGTCTCCGTAGGTTCCGGACTGGGGACCTTCGCTGCAGGCTCCGTGCCATGGATCTTCACTACTGGTTCCGCGCCATGGATCATCACTGGAGGCTTTGTGCCATGGATCATCACTGGAGGCTCCAGGCCATGGATTATCACTGGAGGCTTCGTGCCATGGATCATCCCTACAGACTCCGGGCCATGGATCATCACTGGAGGCTTCGTGCCATGGATCATCCCTACAGGCTCCGGGCCATGGATCATCACTGGACGCTTTGTGCCATGGATCATCCCTACAGGCTCCGGGCCACGGATCATCACTGGAGGCTTCGTGCCATGGATTATCACTACAGGCTCCGGGCCATGGATCATCACTGGAGGCTTCGTGCCATGGATTATCACTACAGGCTCCGGGCCATGGATCACTGGAGGCTTCGTGCCATTGATTATCACTGGAGGCTTCGGACCATTGATCATCAGACTGGGGAGACGCACTGAGGACTGCGTGCTCAAAGCAGGCACCGGCCATACTGGGCTATGGAGGCGTACTGGAGGAAGAGTGCGAGGAGCAGGCACAGGACGTACTGGGCTATGGTGGCGCACTGGAGGGAGAGTGCGCGAAGCAGGCACAGGGTACACTGGGCCTTGGAGGCGCACTGGAGGTCTGGCGCTTAGGGCTGGCACAACCCATCCTGGCTCGATGTTGACTATAGCCCGGCAAGGGCCGAGCGCTGGTACAGGACAAACTGGGCTGTGCTGGTGAATGAGGGGTACCGTGCGTAGAGCAGGTGCAGGATAACCTGGGCCGAAGAGACGCACTGGAGACCAGATACGTTGAGCCGGTGCACTTCTCCCTGGCTGCCGGCCAACTCTAGCACGGCAACGGTGAGGAGCTTGCACTGAGCGCACCGGGCTCGGTGCAAGTCTTAAACCCTCCTTAGGCAATCTACCCGTGTGCCCCCCAAAAAATATTTTGGGGCGCTGCCTCTCGGGCTTCCGTTGTTGCTTGCCTAGCCGTTCCTCCCAGTATCGCCATTCCGCCTTCGCTGCCTCTATCTCCCATTGCGGACGGCGATACTCCCCAGACCTTGTCCAGGGTCTTGCCCCATCTAGGATCTCCTCCCAGGTCCACTCCTCTGAGCCATACTGCTTGGTCCCGCTCCTCCTCCTGGAGAGTGCACGCTGCTTGGTCTTCTTGTGGTGGGTAGTTCTGTCACAGGTGTCGAAATGAGTAGACCAAGGTGCACCGTGGAATATGTTCATCTTGTATTTTAATGCCAAAAATGAACACTTTACAAATATAACGAAAATGACAGCTGACAGTTCCGTCAGGTACTTACAACAAAACAGAAAGCAACTACCCACAAATAACAAAGGAAAAACAGGCTGCCTAAGTATGGCTTCCAATCAGAGACAACGATAGACACCTGCCTCTGATTGGAAACCATACCAGGCCAAAACATAGAACACAAAACATAGAATGCCCACCCACCTATCACACCCTGGCCTAGCTAAACAGAGAAAACACAGCTCTCCTAGGTCAGAGCGTGACACTCTGTTCTTTATTCCTGTTGTGTCGCAGCATACATAAGTAAGACATTATTGACAGGTAGCCTAGTGGTTAAGAACATTGGGCCAGTAACTGAAAGGTTGCTCGTTTGAATCCCTAAGCTGATTGGTGAGCATGGAGATGTGCCCTTGAGCAAGGCACTTAACCCTAAATGCTCCTGTATGTTGTTCTGGATAAGAATGTTTACTAAATGACTAAAACATAAATGTAATTGTAGTCATCCAATGTCCACAATAGAGCCATAGCTAATATCCTTTGCGAATGTTTATTTTGTTGTAAAGAGACTTACTGTATGCTTCACTCCTCATTCTAAAGCTTATGAGTTCATATCTTGTCTGCTCATGTCCAACCAACACAGGGAACTTTCCACAGAAGTTTGCTCCGAGCCTGCTTGGCGACTGTGGTATATGTTGTGTGACACACACGGATGTAATAACGTATACCCTTAAGCTAAGTCACAGCACAGAACGTATTCCATCATTCACTGCATAAGTGCATAGCAGATGCTTAGAATTTGATTATTGTTCGGTAATTGATTTAATTAAGTAAGACTTACTTGTCTTATAGTTAAACTCCAATCACTGAAAGTAGAGCATGGAGAACAAACAAAATTGATCTTCTGTCTATGGAGAATAATGACACACATTTGCATGCATTAGATCCAATGCCAGTAAGCAGAACAGCAGGTCATCGTCATTCCATGTAACTGAATTACCAATGATGCCGTGTTTGTTTATTCACTGGCATTCACATTTTTGATACAAGGTAAGCAAAGTAATAAGGAGCACTATCTATTTAGTTATACCTGCAGCAGGGGCGGAAATCCCGGGGGGGACGGGGGGGACACGACCCCCCCATCCTGGGAAAAATATGATTTGTCCCCCCCAATATATCACTGAAACATAGCTATGTAATTTAAATAATATTAATAATACGCAATGAAAGCAATTGTGCTGATTATAGACACTTAATAGCGCGTTTTTAAGTTTCAAAAGATTGCGACCCCCCCACTCTTTGCCTCACAATGGTTTGATCCACTGCCAGTTCCTTAGCTTGCTAGGTAGCAGAGAGGTCGTATCTACTGTCTGAAAGGTCTCGTTGCAAAAGCTAAATTGTCGCAAGGGAACTTTTATTTATTTTATTTCAACTTTATTTAACTCGGGTAACAAATATTATAGCAAACACCACTGAAACGGAATTGGTGCTCACTAGCTTTGCAAATTCAGCTATTGTTGGAAGCCAGCCAATATGAAACAAACTATTAAAATTACAAAAGGTTGCAGCATATGTTGTGTAAATGGTGAACTCATACAGCTGTCAACTCTTGTCATTTTAATCCGTTTCACATTTGCTAGCTACCTTTTAGATCGAAGTCCATATAGAATGATAGAAGATAAGATGATAGAAGCCCATCTCCTACTGTAAATAACCTACACACTGTGTGTGTGTGTAGCCAGCCAGCCAGGTAGAAAAATGGCAGAAAAAAGAAAAAAGACGGACATCAGAGTATTTTTCAGTACACCAAAACGCAAAGTAAGAACCCTAGTAGCCTAATATCTCAAAGACTAGTTGATAAAATGTTCATAAGAAAGAAGTGAAATGCTAATAGAAATGTTTCACATTGATGTCATTAGGCAGAGCAGGCAACAGATGGCACACAGACAGCAGAGTTGGGGACAGATATGCAGGGACAGACTGGCAGAGACAGGGAGTCTCAGGTAAGTTTGTTGAGTCTTTGTTTGGCAACATTATGAAAGGTTCTAATTTTTGTTATCTTGTAAAATAGGGAGATAATTGGAAAATGCCATAGATACCCCCACTCTCAACTTAAACTGGTGACTGAACTAAGATTTGTTTAAGGCAATGGTATTGCTGTTTTGATTAATTGTGTAGTTTTGGGTACCGGTAGTTAGGAGTACAGAATGAAATTCTGAACATCATGGCCAATACAGTCATTCAAGGCATTGCAGCTGAGATTAGGTCTCTTCCGATTGTACAATTTTCAGTAATTGTTGATGGAACTCAAGATGTCTCTGGTGCTGAACAGGAGAGTGTCTGCCTGCGTTATGTTGACCATGACCTTGTCCCTCACAAGGAGTTTATTGGGCTATACAGGGTGTCGGAGACAACAGGCGAGGGCATTGCGAAAGTGGCAACTGATGTGTTGTTGAGGCTCAATTTGCCCATGTCTGGCTTACGTGGGCAGAGCTACGATGGTGACTCTAAACATGGCAGGAAAATACACAGGTGCACAGGCAATTGTGAGGAGGCAGCAGCCATTAGCCCTCTATGTGCATTGTGGAGCACACTGTGTAATCTGATTACACAGGCTGGCTGCACAGCCTCCCCACTGATCCGGGATTCCCTTTCTTGGGTCCATCAGTTAGGTGTCCTCTATGGCCAGTCAGGAAAGTTTAAGAGCATGTTTGAATCAATTGCCACGTCCAAAGATACAAATCTGACCACCCTGAAACCCCTATGTCCAACGAGGTGGACTGTGCGGAATACTGCTATTAGAGCTGTGCTAGGGCAGTATGAGCGGGTACTAAGCAGCCTAGAGGAGATGGCAACAACTGCATCCAAGACAGCTTCAACCGCCAGTGGCTTATTCGAGCACTTCAGCAAAGGCAAGACTGTGTTGGGCCTCACACTTGCCTCTGCTGTTCTTGGAGAGCTTGAATGTCTAAACATTTCACTGCAGAAGAAAACTCAGACTGTCTCTGGTATGCAGGCTGCAGTCGAGTGTGTGCGGTCATCTCTTAGGGGCAAGAGAAATGACGAAAGCTACCTTGCACTGTATGAGAAAGCAACAACATTGATTGACTCTATTGAATCCATTGAGACACACTCAAGACGATTTGCTGGCAAAGCAGTGGATCACTATAGGGCAGAATTTTTTTGTGTTGGATGGTGTGGAGGTTCAGTTTGGCGACCGTTCTGACCAGGACAGTCTAAACGTCCTGCAAAAGTTGGAAAGAGCGCTTCTCACGGGGGAGTTGGATGAGTCTCTAGATCAGTACCCAGAGCTAAACATAGATTCTCTTTCAGTGCAGATCCCTCTCTTTCACAACAAATACCCCTGTAGCAGCAGTGGAGAGGCAGCAGAGGTCCTCAGGAGGCTTTAGTACATGACAGTACACTTACTAATTATTTATTTCATGTTATTTTATTTAAAATGTCATACTTTGTGTGACATACTTGTCCATAGCTGCTGTTTGAAGAGTTGAGACACAGACTGAAGGATATTTTGGTTGATTTATTTGGGTTATTCATTGAAGTAGTTATTTTGCTTTTAGAACTGTACTTATTTTTAGCTTTTTGTTCTTGTAAAGCTATTGTAGTAGACTCAGGCCAGTGGCACATATTTAATGACTTTATAAATGTATCAGAAAAAGTAAAATTAAAAGGTCAATTCAATACGGAGAACAACTTTGTGATGTTACTCAATGGAGATTATTTTAGACGAGATCACACCATGTTCATTGTATTTACGAAAACTGCACCCATACATTGTACAGTACCATTGCCACCTACTGGCTTTTCTTGGTATTGCTGGTTGTAAATCCAAATACCTGCAGACATACTGGACTGATAAGGAACACTGCTATAACTATTATTAGTAGTAGTATTATGATGATTTAAACATTTGAACAAGTTGGGACAACCCTTCTGTTAACTACTGTACCTATCAATTATCCAGTAGTAGTAAGTATGGTTCCTCAATATACATTTAACATATTACAACGTAGGCTATGTGTTACAGCACTACTTTTGGTGTCCCCCTCAAGAATTGCTCTTGAGAAAATTTAATGTAATTGTCCCCTCCAAAGTTGATGTCAGATTTTCGCCCCTGACTGAGACAGGCGCAAATCAAACAGGTCTCGTGTGATACTTAACTTGACATTTCTGCCATCCATCGTGACATTGTGGGAGGACAACCAGCCTTTCAATTAATGGTAATGCATTTCTAATATGCAATAAATGCTAGGTTACACAATTTCTTATAATAACAGTCTCCAGTATCATCATTTCCAAGCAAACAAAAACAGGGAGAAGGTCGAATCGGTAGACATGCTGAGATAAAAGAACATGCTCTTTGTGAGAATTCAGCCAGCCTTCACAAGATCATAACATGCAAATGTGTCCCATTATGTGTTTTACACCTTCAGAAGAGGAATTTTTTATATATTTATTTTATTTAACCTTTATTTAACTAGGCAAGTCAGTTAAGAACAAATTCTTATTTAAAATGACAGCCTACACCGGCCAAACCTGGACGATGCTGGGCCAATTGTGCACCGCCCTATGTGACTCCCAATCACAGCTGGTTGTGATACAGCCTGGATTCGAACCACGGTGTCTGTAGTGACACATCACCATAGCTAAAGTTACATGTCAGTTACACTACTAGTTCAGCAGTTACCTTGCCATCTACATCAGTCAAATAAAGAGTAGCCAGTTTCTGCTCTGCTCGCTTTTACAACTAAGAGAAAATGCTCAACACACACAGTGACAGCAGCTGCAGAGTGTCTTTCAGAAGCTTTGCCTTCACACAGCCTATCCGCACGCTCTGTGGTGTCCGCGTGGTACTACATCTGTCCAGCCTGCTGAAACCGGCAAACAGCCTACCCGACTGCTCTGACGCATCTGCATGGTCCTAAAGCACACCAATGGCGCTTCTGGTATCACAGTGCAATGATAAAACTGGGGTAGACAAAAATGCAATTTTAGAATGTGGGGGGTCATGTCCCCCCCCCCCCCCCCGCCCCCTGTCCCCAGCGGAAGTTGCACCCATGTTAATATTAATACTTTAATTTTGAACAAATTAACGTGTAAAATTGTATTTCAGAATGTAGCAATACTCTATATTTTAGAGGACACTATTAGGAGTATAATGACACGAAGGTGCTGTCTGTATCATGTACTGTTCAAGGATCATTGGGTCTTACATGTATAGGTCTAAAAAGGGCCTAAAATGGCTACTTTCATCATGATTTTCTAAAAAACCTGTTCGTTACAAATGTAAAAAGTATATCAAACATCCTTCCTACCCATGAATGTTTCTATGTGAAAATGTTTTTGAGGCCATGCTGGCATAGAATCACCCTATATTATAAGACAAGGAGTGGTGAGGAGTGACATTTTCATCTCTACCCATGGCATAAAAGCTATGCTGGAGTAAATCCAAATGTGTCTTAATACAGTGAGATGACAGAGTGGACCCAAGTGCATCACTAGAGCTGTTCGTGATTACATTGTTACTTCCGATCTCCGTGAGATGGTTGACTTTCTGTCCTTCCAACCCCCATCTCCCCACTCCCAATTCACATGACTATATTAGTCTGGCCATAGTTCAGCGTTACCTGCTGAGCCTGTCAATGCTGAGTGATCAACAATTTGTTGGTCAGTATGTGACCAATGCTAAGAGCAGGTGTGGCCTTCACAACAGACACACGTCCCAAATACCCTCCCCTCTCTACAGACAGACAGGACAACCTCTCCCTCTCCTTAAATCAGCAATCAGCTGTAGAAACAATAACAAAGCCGTCTCCCCGGTCCTGGTTCGGTAAAAAGCTGAGGGATGGGGCTGGAGAAATTTAACCACTTAAATTCATAGACAGAGCTATGGATGATATCACAATTATTGTTTTAACCATGTTTTAAGGCTATTTAGTGTTTGTTAATATTTTCTTTTTTTTAAACGTTGAAATAAAACAAGCTGTTATTTGGGGTTCTGATGGACTACACTCATGAGGCATATATAAGTTATATTCTTCAAGAATCAATGGGTACATATCATTAATTCATAAGTCCAAAAATGTATGTGGCAACTGCTGATTGAACCTTTAACTTTAACGCAGATGGGTCATCCCAGCTCAAAAAGTACAAGAAAGAGGATTTCAACACCCACCATCTCAGATTGTTCTGAAATCGTTTCTGTTAGAAACAGATAAGATTAGCATTCCTGCAACATTATTTTGTCAAAATATAATTAGATCTCTGAGAAATTAAGCTAATTCATTGCACACAAAATGGCCATTTTAATATATAGCATTCATATAATATTTAATAAATATTGTACCTAACATCTAATTTTTCTAACAATGAGTTAGCAATCCAAAGAAATGGTGAAAAGCCACCCACGGACACCCCATGCCAATCCTACCATAACAACGAGTATATGGTATCAGTTCTCTATGTCTGACAAGTAGTATGAAGCTGCAGCTCAGAGTATTATTTCTTCACCCTATGTAACATATTCTCAGTGAATTTGGTGATGTTCAGAGAAATTAGTAATTGAAGTTGTTAGGTTTATGTCCCACCCCACATCCTGATATTACCAGGTTCTGACCAATAGATGGTGGTGGTCCCTCTATCAGGTGAAAATCTGATACTTTTGTTGGCCACTGTTTCAAATGTTGTTTCGCAAGTCAACTGTACATAAAGTGCATTTGGAAGGTATTCAGACCCCTTGACTTTTTCCACATTTTGTTACGTCACAACCTTACTCTTAAATGGATTCAATACTTTCCCCCCTCATCAATCTACACACAATACCCCATAATGACAAAACAGGTTTTTAGACATTTTTGCTAATTTATTAAAAAAAAATGAAATATCACATTTACATAAGCATTCAGACCCTTTACTCAGTACTTTGTTGAAGCACATTTGGCAGAGATTACAGCCTCGAGTCTTCTTCAATATGACGCTACAAGCTTGACACACCTAAATTATATTTGGGGAGTTTCTCCCATTCTTCTCTGCAGATCCTCTCAAGCTCTGTCAGGTTAGATGGGGAGTGTCGCTGCACAACTATTTTCAAGTCTCTCCAGAGATGTTTGATTGGGTTCAATTCCGGGCTCTGGCTGGGCCACTCAAGGACATTCAGAGACTTGCCCCGAAGCCACTCCTGCGTTGTCTTGGATCTGTGCTTAGGCTCGTAGTCCTGTTGGAAGGTGAATCCTTGCCCCAGTCTGAGGTCCTGAGCGCTCTGGAGAAGGTTTTAATCAATGATCTCTCTGAACTTTCCTCTGTTAATCTTTCCCTCAATCCTGACTAGTCTCCCAATCCCTGCCACTGAAAAATATCCCCACAGATTGATGGTGCCACCACCATGCTGCCAGGTTTCCTCCAGTCGTGACACTTGGCATTCAGGCCAAAGAATTCAATCTTTGTTTCATCAGACCAGAGAATCTTGTTTCTTAAGGTCAGAGTCCATTAGGTGGCTTTTGGCAAACTCCAAGCGAACTGTCATGTGCCTTTTACTGAGGAGTGGCTTCTGTCTGGCCACTATACCATAAAGGCCTGATTAGTAGAGTGCTGCAGAGATGGTTGTCCTTCTGGAAGTTTTTCCCATCTCCACAGAGGAACTCTGGACGTCTCTCAGAGTGACCATCAGGTTCTTGGTCACCTCCCTGACCACGGCCCTTCTCCCCCGATTGCTCAGTTTGGCCGGGTGGCCAGTTCTCGGAAGAGTCTTGGTGGTTCCAAACTTCTTCCATTTAAGAATGATGGCGGCCACTGTGTTCTTGGGGACCTTCAATGTTGCAGAATTGTTTTTGGTACCCTTCCCCAGGACTATGCCTCGACACAATCCTGTTTTAGACAGGTGTGTGCCTTTCCAAATCATGTCCAATCAATTGAATTTAACACAGGTGGACTCAAATCAAGTTGTAGAAACATCTCATGGATGATCAATGGAAACAAGATGCACCTGAGCTAAATTTTGACTCTCATAGCAAAGGGTCTTAATACTTACGTAAGTAAGGTATTTCTGTTTAGATTTTTTTTAAATTTGCTCAAATTCATAACCTGTTTTCGCTTTGCCATTAAGGGGTATTGTGTGTAGATTGATGAGAGAAAAAAATAATTGTATCCATTTTAGATTAAGGCTGTAATGTAACAATGTGGAAAAAGGGAAGGGGTCTGAATACTTTCTAAATGCACTGTATATTATTGTGTTTATGCTTCATATACAAATCATCAAAAAGTATTTAAATGTATTGTGTAACTCAATTGTGTTACTTATAGATGATTTGGATATGAAGCACGAAAATGCTAATTTACAGTAGGTATAGTACCATTCACTTGCATTGGATTTGTGCCACGTAAGGAAACCTATGTAATTTTGTAATTTGGGTGAACTATCCCTAATATCAGAATGTAGGATGGGACATAAACATAGTATCTTCAATGACTCATTTCAATGAACAGAGGAAAACAAATCCCACAACTCACTGAGAATACAGGACACAGGATGAAGAAATAATACTATTTGCCACAGCTACATACTACTTGTCAGACATAGCAAACTAATACTACACTGAAGAAAAACATAAACGCAACATGGTAAGTGTTGGTCCCATGTTTTATGAGCTAAAATATAAGGTTCCAGAAACATTCCATATGCACAAAAGCTTATTTCTCTCAAATATTGTGCACAAATTTGTTTACATCCCCGTTAGTGAGCATTTCTCCTTTGCCAAGATAATCCATCCACCTGACAGGTGTGTCATATCAAAAAGCTAATTAAACAGCATGATCATTACACAGGTGCACCTTGTGCTGGGGGACAATAAAAGGCCACTCTAAAATGTGCAATTTTTTTACACAACACAATGCCACAGATGTCTCAAGTTTTGAGGGAGCTCGCAATTGGCATGCTGACTGCAGGAATGTCCACCAGAGCTGTTGCCAGATAAATTAACATTAAATTATCTACCATATGCCACCTCCAATGTCGTTTTAGAGAATTTGGTAGTAAGTCCAACCGGCCTCACAACCGCAGAGCACGTGTATGGCATCGTGTGGGCGAGCGGTTTGCTGATGTCAAAGTTTTGAACAGAGTGCCCAATGGTGGTGGTGGTGGGGCTATGGTATGGGCAGGTATAAGCTACGGACAATGAACACAATTGCATTTTATCGATGGCAATTTGAATGCACAGAGATACCGTGACTAGATCCTGAGGCCCATTATCGTGCCATTCATCCACCACCATCACCTCATGTTCCAGCATGATAATGCATGGCCCCATGTTGCAAGGATCTGTACTCAATTCCTGGAAGCTAAAATGTCCCATTTCTTCCATGGCCTGCATACTCATTACACGTCACCCATTGAGTATGTTTGGATGCTCTGGATTGACGTGTACGGCAGCGTATTCCAGTGCCCCCCAATATCCAGAAACTTCACACAGCAATTGAAAAGGAGTGGGACAACATTCCACAGGACACAATCAACAGCCTGATCAACTATGCTGTGTGAAGTGTGTGTCGCGCTGCATGTGACAAATGGTGGTCATAGCAGATACTGACTGGTTTTCCCAGTCATGTGAAATCCGTAGATTTGGGCCTAATGAATTTTGACGATTTCCTTATATGAACTCAGTCAAATCTTTTAAATGATTACATGTTGCGTTTATATTTTTGTTCAGTGTATATATACTTGTTGTTGGGGTGGGATTGGCATGCAGGGTCCGTGGATGGCTTTTCACCATTTCTTTAGATGCAATGTCTTACTCATTGTCAGAAAAAAGTTTGGCCCAATTCGGATGATAGGTACTATATTTATTGAATGTTATATGAATCCTATTAAAATGGCCAATTATATTTTATATTATATTTCAATAAAATAACATTGCAGAAATGCTAATCTTATCTGTTTCTAACTACAGAAACGATTTCAGAACAATCGGAAGTGGTGGGTGCCATGATTTTCTGAAATGACATGGAACTACCCAGATGTGAAACAGGCCTCGCTAAGACATAATGCTTTTCTATTAGTGTTTTGGTTTAGAAGTGAACACAGCCTTTCAGGATGTAAATAGGGAAAGGTTTGGCTTTGGATGGAAAAAGTGATTAATGAGATTAACTTTAGCCAATCTGCACTTTACTTTATGGTCAACCCTTCCTGTCACCTTCAGTAAGGACATCTCTGGACAGCACTTTTCACTGGTTAGTGAAAATATCTATAAACTTAGGACAGTTTTGATCCAAATCTGAATTTGATCTAAATCATTTAGATTGATTATGGTAATATATCTCAATAAAAAATCATACTTTCCATTTTCTTTTAAATTCAATTAGCATAATCTAAATTATTTGGATCAAATTCAAATTTGGAACAAAACTCTCCTGAGTTTAAAGATGTCTACTATTTTACCCATACTATCTCAAATTATCTGTATTATCCACCTGAGAACATAATGCACCGCAATAAAGTCCCAAATGACTAACTGTAGTCCAGTCTGCCGATGCACGAGGCTGATTAATTTCAGTAGAGATAATCCCTAAAGCACTGCTTTAACTATAAATTGGGGAAATACTAATACTGCATAATAAAACAGATGGAACGATTTAAAAAAAAGTCCATAAGTGACAAAGCAAAAGATTTTCCCACCCTTGTACAAAAGTTTTCCCACCCTTGCTCCCTGGTGGTCAGTGGTTTAAGGCACTGCAGCTCAGTGCAAGAGGCGTCGCTACAGTCCCTGGTTCAAATCCAGGCTGTATCACATCCGTCCGTGCTTGGGAGTCCCATAGTGCAGCGCACAATTGGCCCAGCGTTGTCCTGGTTTGGCCGGGGTAGGCCGTCATTGTAAATAAGAATTTGTTCTTAACTGACTTGCCTAGTTAAATAAAGGTTAAATAAATAAACACAAATCCTCAATTTCACTACCATAGAGCACACATTTGTTAATGTGCCTGTTTTCCACTCTCCCCTCTGATAGATTAGTCAATTACACTGATTTATTTCAAGCTAAACATCTCATCGTGTTTCAGCTCCATTGCCTAGTAATCTATTCTGTTATCAATCTATTTACTCCCTATTGTAATGATGGGGCGGTGAGTCGGAAGCAGGTGAAACATTTTAATAAAACAACAAAACCAAGAACACAACACTAACATAAGGCAGGACATCGATACACAAGAACAATACAAACTGGTAAGTGAAATGGGGACTGACATATAAAGAGGAGGAAATTATGAAGGTAATGGAGTCCAGGTGTGAATCATAATGATAATGATTCCCAGGTACACGTAATGATGAGTGCCAGGTGTGCGTAATGATGAATCCCAGGACCGGTGGTTAATATTCTGGCGACGCCGTACGCCGGAGGGGAGGAACAGGAGCAGATGTGACACCTACAGTATAGAGCAGGACATGAAGGGGATTTGTGTTAACTAGTTTATTGATTTGGAGATGAGGCATTGCTTCTAATTCTGCTTACCAGTCATATTCACAAGACTCTTCCCCAGCCACTCTTATTCAAGTATTGTGTCACCACATCTCCCATTCCCTTCAGTTTTACCACATGCTTTTCACTACATGTTTTATAGTGTGAACTGTGAATACGTTTGTCATGAATACATTTTGTTGAGTGTGCATGTGTGTGTGTGTGTGCATGCTCGCTCATGTGTGCATATTTGTGTGCACACTTGAGTGTGAGAGTGTTTCTTATGGAATTTCTGAAATGAATTCTTTCCTCTTGTGACATTATACGTATACAAATGGCACGTCTTCCATCCTCCCACCAGGTGCAGAGGAACCTGGGGAAAGGTAATCCTGCTGGACAGGATCGAGGCACCGGCGTGGATTGTGCAGCTGGTTCAGACATCGTAGGGGCGGGACTGGGCTGTTGGTCAACATGGCAAGAAGTGTAATTGTGGTGGTCCTCTTCACATCAACAATGTCTCTACTTGGTTGTCTGTTCATCGCCCTCTTCATCAGATATGTAGAATAATCTCTTTTAATAAAGATATTTACGAAGACCCTTAAACCTGGTCTCCCTCTATTCTTTAAAGCCTTTGAAGGGTTTTGTGAATGGCTTCAAAAGCTGCATTATACAGTTGAAGTCGGAAGTTTATGTACACCTTAGCCAAATACATACATGAGTTTGAAGGTAGGCCTTGAAATACATTCACAGATACACCTCCAATTGACTCAAATTATGTCAATTAGCCTATCAGAAGCTTCTAAAGCCATGACATAATTTTCTGCAATTTTCCAAGCTGTCTAAAGGCACAGTCAACTTAGTGTATGTAAACTTCTGACCCACTGGAATTGTGATACAGTGAAATATAAGTGAAATAATCTGTCTGTAAACAAATGTTGAAAAAATTACTTGTGTCGTGAACAAAGTAGATGTCCTAACCGACTTGTCATAACTATAGTTTGTTAACAAGACATTTGTGGAGTGGTTGAAAAACGAGTTTTAATGACACCAGGGGCGAAAATCTGATATCAACTTTGGAGGGGACAATTACATGAAATTTTCTCAAGAGCAATTCCTGAGGGGGACACCAAAAGTAGTGCTGTAACACATAGCCTACATTGTAATATGGTAAATGTATATTGAGGAACCAAAGAAATAAGGTGTTTGCCGTACTCCTAACTACCGGTACCCAAAACTACCCAACTAATCACAACAGCAATACCATTGCCTTTAACAAATCTTAGTTCAGTCACCAGTTTAAGTTGAGAGTGGGGGTATCCATGGCATTTTCCAATTATGTTCCTGTTTTACAAGTTAAAAAAATTGAGAACCTTTCATAATGTTGCCAAACAAAGACTCAACAAACTTACCTGAGACTCCCTGTCTCTGCCAGTCTGTCCCTGCATATCTGTCCCCAACTCTGCTGTCTGTGTGCCATCTGTTGCCTGCTCTGCCTAATGACATCATTGTGAAACATTTCCATTAGAATTTCATTTCGTTCTTATGAACATTTTATCAACTAGTCTTTGACATATTAGGCTACTAGGGTTCTTACTTTGCGTTTTGGTGTACTGAAAAATACTCTGATGTCCGTCTTTTATTTTTTCTGCCATTTTTCTACCTGGCTGGCTGGCTACACACACACACAGTGTGTAGGTTATTTACAGTAGGAGATGGGCTTCTATCATCTTATCTTTTATCATTCTATTTGGGCTTCGATCTAAAAGGTAGCTAGCAAATGTGAAACGGATTAAAATGACAAGAGTTGACAGCTGTATGAGTTCACCATTTACACAACATATGCTGCAACCTTTTGTAATTTTAATAGTTTGTTTCATATTGGCTGGCTTCCAACAATAGCTGAATTTGCAAAGCTAGCGAGCACCAATTCAGTTTCAGTGGTGTTTGCTATAATCTTTGCTACCCGGGTTATATAAAGGTGAAATAAAATAAATAAATAAAAGTTCCCTTGCGACAATTTAGCTTTTGCAACGAGACCATTAAATATATTTAAGACAATGGTAGAAGAGAGTGTAGTTCTGTTCAGTTTGGATTTCAGTTTATCGCTAACCTTATCACAGGGACTTTGAAGCACTAACTTACATCATCTGCATGCTGATCTTGGAATAAATTGACGATAGCAAAGATTCCATCTTTGACGACGCTACATAAATGGAATAGGTACTAGCTAGCTTAATAGTTAATATTTGCGCGCTAGCTCTGCATATTCAGCTAGTGTGTGTGCGCGATTGACTGGATTAACCTCATGTCAGTTATGTGCATTGAGTACCTTTCAGACAGTAGATACGACCTCTCTGCTACCTAGCAAGCTAAGGAACTAGCAGTGGATCAAACCATTGTGAGGCAAAGAGTGGGGGGGTCGCAATCTTTTGAAACTTAAAAACGCGCTATTAAGTGTCTATAATCAGCACAATTGCTTTCATTGCGTATTATTAATATTATTTAAATTACATAGTTATGTTTCAGTGATATATTGGGGGGGACAAATCATATTTTTCCCAGGATGGGGGGGTCGTGTCCCCCCCGTCCCCCCCGGGATTTCCGCCCCTGAATGACACCATCCTAAGTGTATGCAGACATCCGACTTCAACTGTATATGTTACTGAGCAAGGCAGAACTAGCTGTGTGCAGATCAATGATTTCCATTCCACCTCCCTCTCTTCCGGTGTCGATGTTCTCAAAAAGGTCTTGATGAAAACATATGAGACATTCTAATGTTGTGCCCTCAGGCGAGGCTTTTAACCTGACTACTCTCCAACATCAATCCATCTATTAAAGACTAATCCGTGAACCAAGTGGCTCCAGATGAATTCTGCCAAGCACATAAATCGAAATGTAATTAATAAAAATTAAGAAGTTTAACACCTCTGAAAGAGATTTACACAGAAGCATGTATTGTGCAGTTTATTGCATGGTATGCATGCACAGAGATGCAGTATGTCATGCGGTCTGCCCTGAGGGTTATTGTCAATGATGTGCCCCTTGCAGTGCTCTTTATAGTTGGTGCAGAGTGAGTAGGTGTCTGTCAACCCCCCACCTTTTAGGGCTAGGGGGCAGCATTGACACGGCTGGATAAAAAACATACCCGATTTAATCTGGTTACCACTCCTACCCAGTAACTAGAATATGCATATACTTATTACATATGGATAGAAAACACCCTAAATTTTCTAAAACTGTTTGAATGGTGTCTGTGAGTATAACAGAACTCAAATGGCAGGTCAAAACCTGAGAGATTCCTTTACAGGAAGTGGCCTGTCTGACCATTTGTTGAACTTCTTTTCCATCTCTATCATTTACTAAGGATCTCTGCTCTAACGTGACACTTCCCACGTCGTCCATAGGCGCTCAGAGCCCGGGAAAAAACAGAATGTCGTCATTCCAGCCCCAGGCTGAAACACATTATCGCCTTTCTCAAGTGGCCGATCAAGGGACACTGGCTTATGCGCGTGACCCCGACCGCCCCCGCCTTTGGGATTTTTTCCTCTGTTTGCCGAAAAGGAGATTCCCTGTCGGAATATTATCGCTTTTCTACGAGAAAAATGTCGTAAAAATTTATTTTACACAGCGGTTGACATGCTTCGAAGTACGGTAATGGAATACTTAGAATTTTATTGTCACGAATTGCGCCATGCGCGTGACACTTCTTTACTATTTCGGATAGTGTCTGGAACGCACGAACAAAACGCCGCTATTCGGATATAACGATGGATTATTTTGGACCAAACCAACATTTGTTATTGAAGTAGCAGTCCTGGGTGTGTATTCTGAAGAAGACAACAAAAGGTAATGAAACTTTTATAATAGTAAATATGATTATGGTGAGTGCTAAACTTGCCGGGTGTCTAAATAGCGAGCCCGTGATGCCTGGGCTATGTACTTAGAATATTGCAAAATGTGCTTTCACCAAAAAGCTATTTTAAAATCGGACATATCGAGTGCATAGAGGAGGTCTGTATCTATAATTCTTAAAATAATTGTTATTCTTTTTGTGAACGTTTATCGTGAGTAATTTAGTAAAATGTTAGCGAATTCCCCGGAAGTTTGCGGGGGGTATGCTAGTTCTGAACGTCACATGCTAATGTAAAAAGCTGGTTTTTGATATAAATATGAACTTGATTGAACAAAACATGCATGTATTGTATAACATAATGTCCTAGGGTTGTCATCTGATGAAGATCATCAAAGGTGAGTGCTGCATTTAGCTGTCTTCTGGGTTTTGG
Source organism: Salmo salar (assembly GCF_965601325.2). Taxonomy (NCBI): domain Eukaryota; kingdom Metazoa; phylum Chordata; class Actinopteri; order Salmoniformes; family Salmonidae; genus Salmo; species Salmo salar. Next base: position 96,337,346 of record NC_138303.1, read on the forward strand.
TGACATTATATGCTGGCTTGAAAAATGGGTGTCTGATTATTTCTGGCTTGGTACTCTGCTGACATAATCTAATGTTTTGCTTTCGTTGTAAAGCCTTTTTGAAATCGGACAGTGTGGTTAGATTAACGAGAGTCTTGTCTTTAAATGGCTGTAAAATAGTCATATGTTTGAGAAATTGAAGTAATAGGATTTTTAAGGTTTTGAAAATCGCGCCACAGGATAGCAGTGGCTGTTACGTAGGTGGGACGAATTCGTCCCGCCTAGCCTAGAGAGGATAAGCAATTTTACAGGTCACTGCACACCTCTGGCATGCCAATTTTCCTAGAAGCAATTAGCTCAGAATAAAGGACTAACTGCTGGTGTATGCTCTTATAATAGTGCTGATTACAAGTGATGTGAAATAACTATCTCACACACTGCACCTCTAAATTGAACTCTGAAAGACATTGAAGGACAGGACATTCAAATAAATGTGGGGGGAGAGAAAAGGCTAAGATAGCCCACTGTTTGTTTCCACTTCAATTACTGACTTATAACATCTTTGCACAACTTAAATAGATTCTGCACAACTGAATACATTCCCTACCGGTTAGATATATCACAGTAATTGTAAAAAGGCAGTGCAAGTAATGTAAAACCAAGGAGCATGTGTAAGATTTATTTACCACATCACAGTTGTAATCTATCAAGCTGTGTATGTCAAGATGATCCAGGTCTTTATTTTGATGTGCCACACATATACATTAAAGCCCACAATTTACATAAAATTAACCGACTGATTGGTTTTACACATGAATGATGTGCATCTATGAAATACATTTCGAAGAGGGAAATGCCCATTATTCAGTTGTAACACGATTGAGTGGCATTGGAAAAGGTCTCTACAACACATTTCTGAATCTGTCTAGGCAAGTTTTGGCTTCAATCAGTCCAGGGCATGTCACTTCTCACTGATGCGTAAAATTGACAAAAATAGTGTTGATAGAAATAAATAAATACATGTTTACATATTTAATTAATTAATAAATCGATCAACACATTAATACATGCAAACACGTCGACTTGGCACCGTTGACAGCTTGGTAGGCTACATGTATTAAGACAGGCTACGTACTGTTCGGGAGCATATTGTTTCTCCCATTGTAAATGACAACACCAGGTGGATAGAAAACCAAAGCTGGCTCTGCCGGACTTAACGGTACCAACGGTACCAACGCGTGTCCATGCTCGTCTTGCTCTGGCTTGGTCGTCGCCGTAAATGGTCTCATGTTGGTCACGGATGGATAAGTTATTTGCCAAAAAAGTTTTTTCAAAGCCTTTCTGAACTCTCTTCTCATTAGACAATACAATATGGGGTTTAGACAGCTGTTAGAGTGCGCCAAACAGACAGACACTGGGAATACATATGCCTGCGTGGTGTAATATGCCCAACTGAAATGCACAACGTTGAGTTTTATGAGAATCCCCCACGCCGTTAGTGCCTGGTTCGGCAACCAACAGAGGAAGAATGACAGAACCACTATAGTCACAGATCTTGTCACTTTGGAGCGTCTCTTTGCGCTGGAGGTGTTCACATTCCTGGATGTGATGAAGCGCAAAAGCAGCAGGTAGCAGACGGAGATGATCCCCAGCGGGATTAGAAACCCGATCAGTACTTTTTGGCTATGGTAAAGTCCAAGCCAGAATTGTGCGTCAACAGTGTCTGGAAATTTAACAAGGCACAGTTCCTCGTTGGACACAGTCGCCGTTGTGGAGAACACCGCATGGGGCAAAGCTGCGGAAATAGCAGCAACCCATATGACAATGCTCATAAAGCGCGCGGAGCAGCAGCGGTGACGGCGCCGCCTGCTCTTGAGAGCCGATGCAACCGACCAGTACCGTGCCACACTCATAGAAGTCAGGAAAAACACACTTGCGTACATATTCATCGCTGTCACGTAAGACACTATCTTGCACATGGCTTTTCCAAAAAGCCAGGTGAAGTCCAAAGCGTTCTCCACTGCCCAAAAAGGAAGAGTTAATACAAACTGGAAATCAGTCAACGCTAAACTCGTCACGAAAAGGTCAATGGACGATTTCTTCCATACTTGTTTAGACTTCATGAGGTATAAGACAAGGATGTTTCCTATCAACCCCAAGGTACAAACCACAGAGTAAATCACAGAGATGATTATTCTCAGGACGGCGGATCCATCCCCGAATAAATCACTTTTCTCCAAATCAGACAAGTGAGCGTACTCTCCAAAGGACTGGTTCGTTTCGTTAAGCATGAAAGAGAAGTTCAAGTCAGAAACAGGATATAATCCTGAACCTTCCTCGGTTTGTTCCCCATGCATCTCCGACCTCAGCCCCGCACTGCTGCCGCTCAGAAAATCCATCTCATGTCCTGACAGTTGCTTCGGATGTTATGGGTATCCCAAGTGTAGAGACGCACCTGCTGCAGCTTGGTCTCTCTCACAATGTTATGGGTAGTGTTCTTGTTGCGTCTTGCTGAAACACACACAACAACCTACGAGATGCCAAATCCGCTTTGAAATGGTCGAATCGCGATCCCAGATGGCAACTAACAAAAGTAAAAATGTTTTCATACGTGTATCCATTATCAAGTTTTGAATAAAAAAACTAAATTATTCATGTTTTATCAATGAAACATAATGCGTAAAAGCATTAATATTGTGTGAACGGTTATATCATCATGAGGAAATGAAGGGACCCTTCCTCTGTGTGTTAAGTGGGGTATGACTTGAAAGGATCTACCTTGGACGTGTCTTATTTAAACATCTCCGCAGGGATTGGACAATCTGCCTTTTTACGCATGTGCACTTATGGCGCTGTCCGCAGTGCTGGTTTTAGGTAGTTTGCTTACATGAGCGACAATGGATCTATCCAAATCAAATGGATCTATCCAAATCTCTTCTCCCCGCTGCAGTACATCTTTAATGGAACGAAAATGGAGTCATAAACCATTTGAGTTCATGCATTATATCATAGACCCATAATTGTATTACTCTGTCGTTAATCCTGGAGAGCTCCATATCACCTGCAAAACGTTTGAGGTAAACTTAAGTTTGTGGCTTCAATTCCACTGCCACGTGATCTGCAGTTGTGTGAGAGCCATGCCTTCCAGTTAGGCTTTCCAGTACATTACATACATTTATTTTGATTATAAATAAAAATGTTATCTCAATCATCAACTGTAAACCACTTTTTGACAAATGTTGATGCAAAAGGGATTACTACATATAATGTAGTTGATTGATTTGATGAAGTGAGATAATAAAACAATAATTATCTTTATCCTCCTCATGTTTTACCAGGCACGTCGCCCTCCTCTACGTCTCCAACACGTGTCTCGGGACTCGTCTGAAGTCGGTAAAGCTGATATGGCAACTTCTGTCTGTAGCGTATGAACCGTTTGAGCTACAAACTAATATGACCCCACTATGGAAAGGGGAGATTCTCACGAACACGATGGTACAATCCTTCTGAAGGTAATCCATACAAACGAATGGAAATATGGAGGTAGTTTTGTGCCAACAAAATAAAGGGTTAAATATGTGTCCAAGAAAACCCAAACATTTCCTAGATATTGGACAGACACTTCAAAACCTATTTATTTATTTTTTGACTGTCTTTTTAGCCATTTATGAATGTGGTATTCAGGCGAAATTCAATATTTAATTTAATAATTTGTTTTAAAAACTGTTGATACCTGAAGGCTAAATTATCTATGGCATGTATTGAATTTCAGACATTTTGCGGTGGCGTATTCATTTTGACAATAGATATTGTGCCGGTTAAAGCAACTGTGATATTATTCCATCTACTGAGGTCCGATTGAATTGATTTGACTGTTCTGTTAATGTTTCTGGCGGTTTTATCTAAGGAAATCCCGTCCATCTGCGTCTTGAGAAGCAGTAGGGCTTACTTGTTAAGATTCCTTTTATAACTTTTCTTGAGATGAAGCAGCATTTATCTATGCTCTTTAAAGCGTTTGGGAGCGGTTAATATACATTGCCTAGATAGAGTAAAATATCGTCTGCATATAATGAGATAAAGTGATCAGTAGATTTTAAGAAAACTGGATGGCAAGGTTTTGAAAGGATTTAGAAATTTGATAGTAGTCGTACAGCCTTGAAAAGGGAAGATATCAAACGCTGACAACTATAAAATACCATCAAAGGACGTTTTAATCTTCTTTAAGATATTCCATGTTAAATGATTCAACGCTTTATAAAAATGTATCCATTATTTTTATATTGGTGGTTTCATAGCAGCAGGAAGTAGTTTAGAGTTGGGGGTGCTGCGATGCAGAAAACAAATATTTGCCCACGCTGAAGAAGTCTATTGGTCCACCAATATAGACTAGTAAAGGCCCAGTGCACTACTTTTGTGATTTAAAAAAATAAGACATCTATTTGAGTGTTTACCAGCATTTGTAACTTGAGTCTGATAATTATCTGTACAAAACAGTTAATCTGATAATATTTGTGGAATATAAAAATATTTGCTTGATATAGGTTTTCCAGTTTCTTGAAATACTATGCAAATGCAGCTTATTGAAAAATGAAGTGGTCTATTCATTCCTTTTACTAAATACTACTTACAGTAGTGAATGCATATATTTTCATCTTTTTTTGTACTGGCCCCCTGTGGGAATTATACCCACAACCTTAGCGTTGCAAGCACCATGCTCTACCAACTGAGCCACATCATCACATCACATCATCACAAACCACTTGATGTCTCATTGTAGGCCTACTCAATTACTGTATTGTGCATGTTTTTCTTTATGGTGATGGAAAGTCTACAGGTACCAAACCTAGATGACCAGCCAATGTACAATACAGTAATATACATTTACATTAAGTGGTTTGTAATGATGGTAAATTAATACTGCAGAAAAGGTGGTTGTTTTCAATGTTATTTGATCAAGAAAAATATTTAATTTGATGTGGATGTTTTGTGTCTTTGCCCATAACTTTGCACCTTTTGTTGTAAATGTTTGAGGAGAGAGTTTTGTTCATTATGGATTCCATTAGAATGACAATCGCAGAGAAAGTGACAAGACAATAACTCTTGCAATTCAAACTATTGCATCCTGCAAGATATTATTCTTAATTACACAACTACCGTTTTTGCCAAAGTAGAGATGCTGCACATTTTTGGGGGGCCTGCTACAAAGGTATAGCCATTAATACAAGTAAAGGCCCAGTGCACTACTTTTGTGAAAAAATATTTATAAAAAAAATAATTATATATATACACTGCATTCGGAAAGTATTCAGACCACTTGACTTTTTCACATTTTGTCACGTTACAGCTTTATTCTAAAATGGGCAAAAAAAACAAGTTAAAATCCTCAATCTAAACACAATACCCCATAAAGACAAAGCAAAAACAGGTTTTTAGACATTTTTGCAAATGTATGAAATATCACATTTACATAAGTATTCAGACTCTTTACTCAGTACTTTGTTGAAGTATCTTTGGCAGCGAATACAGCCTTGAGTCTTCTTGGGTATGACGTTACAAGCTTGGCACAACTGTATTTGGGGAGTTTCTCCCATTCTTCTCTGCAGATCCTCTCAAGCTCTGTCAGGTTGGATGGGAAATGTCACTGCACAGCTATTTTCAGGTCTCTCCAGAGATGTCCGATCGGGTTAAAGTCCAGGCTCTGGCTGGGCAACTCAACGACATTCAGAGACTTGTCCCGAAGCCACTCCTACATTGTCTTGGCTGTGTGCTTAGGGTCATTGTCCTGCTGGAAGATGAACCTTCGCCCCAGTCTGAGGTCCTGAGTGCTCTGGAGCAGGTTTTCATCAAGGATCTCTCTGTACTTTGCTCCATTCATCTTTCCCTCGATCCTGACCAGTCTCGCAGTCTCTGCTGCTGATAAAACACACCCACAGCATGATACTGCCACCACCACCACCTGGTCTAAGAGTCCTTTAGGTATCGTTTGGCAAACTCCAAGCGGGCTGTCGTGTGCCTTTTACTGAGGAGTGGCTTCCGTCTGGCCACTACCATAAAGGCCTGATTGGTGGAGTGCTGCAGAGATGGTTGTCCTTCTGGAATGTTCTCCCATCTCCACAGAGGAACTCTGGAACCTTCGGGTTCTTGGTCACCTCCTTGACCAAGGCCCTTCTCCACTGATTTCTCAGTTTGGCTGGGCAGCCAGCTCTAGGAAGAGTCTTGGTGGTTCCAAACTTCTTCCATTTAAGAATGATAGAGAGCACTGTGTTCTTGGGTACCTTCAATGCTGCAGAAATTTGTTGGTACCCTTCCCCAGATCTTTGCTTCGACACAACCCCAGTCTCTGAGCTCTACGGACAATTCCTTCAACCTCATGGCTTGGTTTTTGTGGGGCTCAGTTGGTAGAGCATGTGTGTTTGCAATGCCAGGGTTGTGGGTTCAATTCCCACGGGGGACCAGTACGGGGAAAAAAATGTATGAAATGTATGCATTCACTACTGTAAGTCGCTCTGGATAAGAGCGTCTGCTAAATTCTCTGTCTCTAACCCTATTACAGGGGCTGAGTCACTGGCTTACTGGTGTTCTTCCATGCCGTCCCTAGGAGGGGTGCGTCACTTGAGTGGGTTGAGTAACTGACGTGGTCTTCCTGTCTGGGTTGGCGCCACCCCTTTGGTTGTGCCGTGGCCGAGATCTTTGTGGGCTATACTCGGCCTTGTCTCAGGATGGTAAGTTGGTGGTTGAAGATATCCCTCTAGTGGTGTGGGGGCTGTGCTTTGGCAAAGTGGGTGGGGTTATATCCTGCCTGTTTGGCCCTGTCCGAGGGTATCATCGGATGGGGCCACAGTGTCTCCTGACCCCTCCTGTCTCAGCTTCCAGTATTTATGCTGCAGTAGTTTGTGTCGGGGGCTAGGGTCAGTCTGTTATATCTGGAGTATTTCTCCTGTCTTATCCGGTGTCCTGTGTGAATTTAAGTATGCTCTCTCTAATTCTCTCTTTCTTTCTTTCTCTCTCTCGGAGGACCTGAGCCCTAGGACCATGCCTCAGGACTACCTGGCATGATGACTCCTTGCTGTCCCCAGTCCACCTGGCCGTGCTGCTGGTCCAGTTTCAACTGTTCTGACTGCGGCTATGGAACCCTGACCTGTTCACCGGACTTGCTACTGTCCCAGACCTGCTGTTTTCAACTCTCTAGAGACAGCAGGAGCGGTAGAGATACTCTCAAAGATCGGCTATGAAAAGCCAACTGACATTTACTCTTGAGGTGCTGACTTGTTGCACCCTCGACAACTACTGTGATTATTATTATTTGACCATGCTGGTCATTTATGAACATTTGAACATCTTGGCCATGTTCTGTTATAATGTCCACCCGGCACAGCTATAAGAGGACTGGCCACCCCTCATAGCCTGGTTCCTCTCTAGGTTTCTTCCTAGGTTTTGGCCTTTCTAGGGAGTTTTTCCTAGCCACCGTGCTTCTACACCTGCATTACTTGCTGTTTGGGGTTTTAGGCTGGGCTTCTGTACAGCACTTTGAGATATCAGCTGATGTAGGAAGGGCTATATAAATACATTTGATTTGATTTGATCAATAGAAACAGGATGCACCTGAGATCAATTTCGAGTCTCATAGCAAAGGGTCTGAATACTTATGTAAATAAGGTATTTCTGTTTTAGTTTTTTATACATTTGTACATTTTCAAAAAAACTGTTTTCACTTTGTCATGGGGTATTGTGTGTAGACTGCTTAGACATTTTTTTTAAATTAATACAAAAAAAAGATTTAATACATTTTAGAATAAGGCTATAATGTAGCAAAATGTGCAAAAATGTAATGGGTCTGAATACTTCCTGAATGCACTGTAAATAGAGTCATTGAACACTGGTCACTTTAATAATGTTTACATACTGTTTTACCCACTGTTTATGAATATACTGTCGTCTGTCATGGCTCATCCTATATAACTACAGCTGTACACACCTTATCTATTCATATCTGTCCATATTGTCTATACAAACCATTAGGAACACCTTCCTAATATTGACAAGGTGTCAAAGAGTTCTACAGGGATGCTGGCCCATGTTGACTCCAATACTTTCCACAGTTGTGTCAAGTTGGCTAGATGTCCTTTGGGTGGTGGACCATTCTTGATACTCACTGGAAACAGTTGATTCATACCCCGTTCAAAAGCACATAAGTATTTTGTCTTGCTCATTTACCCTCATTATTAATTTAATACATTTTCTAATAAGACTGTGATCTAACAAACTGTAGAACACGCTCCGAATGCACTGTATATATATTTTATATCACGATTTTTCAGGGGTGCTGCAGCACCCTCAGCACCCCTACTTCCCATGGCTATGGGTGGTTTGTCCTTTCTGTTGTACTTTGAGCAGTGATGAAAAGTAAGAGTTGAAGAAGAAGAAAGCAGTTGTTTTTCAAATAAAAGAAAGCGAAAGGTTAACTTATGGGTTAACAGAGAACTGTGCTTTGCTGGTAAAACCTTTGAGCGGCACAGTGTGGTTATATTCACCTCTGAATAAAAAGCTTTGATTTAGCCCCGGGGACAAAAACATGCATGAGACCTGCTCCTCGATGGTATGTCCACATGTCCAAAGTCCATATCAAGACCCCCACATCTCTTTTGCTTTCTCACACACACACACACACACACACACACACACACACACACACACACACACACACACACACACACACACACACACACACACACACACACACACACACACACAAACACTTTGTGTATTGTGTAGGTGTGAGTGTCTCACTTGAAGGCATGTTTGTTATCGTTTACCATCTCCTCTTCAGAATGGGCTCTAACAATAGTTCACATCCAGCAATCCTCTTTTCTGTCACTGTCACCTGCCAACCTCTGTCACATACTCTTGAGGCATTGCAACTTAAAATAAGTCACTTTCCTTCAATTGTACTAGCTTGCTTTGAATACACATACTCAGTCGAATCAATTTGTATTCTGCTTAGTAGGAAATCATTTTTATTTTCTTATTTTTACCACAATACTTATTGAGGGTCTCACATCATTAGACCCAGAATAAGGGCTTTGGCGCTCTTACTTGCATAAAGCCCCTTGTCACCTGTGGAGACATAAGGCCTTTACTGTGACACAAACTGTAAGTGTACACAGGGTTGGGTAGGTTACTTTGTAGATGTAATCTGTTACAGTTACCTGTCCAAAATTGTAATCAGTAACGTAACTTTTGGATTACCCAAACTCAGTAACGTAATTACATTACTTTCCCCTTAAGAGGCATTAGAAGAAGACAAAAATGTATGTTACCAATTGAATGTCATCTATTGCAGGATACATCAATGTTAAAGTTTACATAGCTGGCCATATATGGATGTCACATTTTACTTTATGGGTTGGTTATGTACAGTAGGCTTCTTCTAACCCATCGCTTTCTACTACATATAATAATACGATTAAATAATACGATTAATCTTTACATTAAAATACAAAGTCTATCAGTATTCCAGTCCTTCCAATAAATGTTATACCCCTTGATCTTCAAGAATAGGACTTGGAAATATGTAAGTATAGATTAGCCAAGTTGTTTTACATGAGCATGACCCCAAAATTAAGGACTTATTAGCCAGCCCTACTCTGTTGTTTGTGATTTTGTTGTTATGGAGGACTGATTGGGCTCATTGATTCAAGTTGAAAAATAAATGCTGCGCTCATGGAATGGCATGCTTTGAGCACTACTGAAAAGTGCTATTTACATGTGAAAAAAGAATGCCAAATGCTGCATTTGCTAGAGGCCTATTGTTTACCTTTTTGTTGGTGACACTTTGATATCTTGATAATATGCAGCTGTTTAGAGGGCAAATCCACAAATGAAACAATAACAAAACGATTGTACCGCCTCTGTTTTGGTAAAAAGCTGAGAGATGGGCCTGGAGAAAAGTAACCACTTTCAGATTAATAGGACTGACCATCCATGATATAAAAAGTATTGTTTTAACCATGTTATGAGGCTATACAGTGCTTGTTTACATTTATAATGTTTACAAACATTGGAATAAAACAAGCTTATATTTTGGGTCCTCATGGAGTGTGACAGTTGATCTAAGCTCAAGAGGGATTTGTAAGTTATATTCTTCAAGAATAAATGTATATATATATATATATATATATATAATTTTTTTTTTTTTAGACTTATATATTATATATATGTATATATATGTGTATATGTATGTATATATGTATATATATATATAAGTATATATATATATGTACATATATACATACATACATATACATACATATATATACATATATATATATACATACATATATATACATACATATATATACACTGCTCAAAAAAATAAAGGGAACACTTAAACAACACAATGTAACTCCAAGTCAATCACACTTCTGTGAAATCAAACTGTCCACTTAGGAAGCAACACTGATTGACAATAAATTTCACATGCTGTTGTGCAAATGGAATAGACAACAGGTGGAAATTATAGGCAATAAGCAAGACACCCCCAATAAAGGAGTGGTTCTGCAGGTGGTGACCACAGACCCCTTCTCAGTTCCTATGCTTCCTGGCTGATGTTTTGGTCACTTTTGAATGCTGGCGGTGCTTTCACTCTAGTGGTAGCATGAGACGGAGTCTACAACCCACACAAGTGGCTCAGGTAGTGCAGCTCATCCAGGATGGCACATCAATGCGAGCTGTGGCAAGAAGGTTTGCTGTGTCTGTCAGCGTAGTGTCCAGAGCATGGAGGCGCTACCAGGAGACAGGCCAGTACATTAGGAGACGTGGAGGAGGCCGTAGGAGGGCAACAACCCAGCAGCAGGACCGCTACCTCCGCCTTTGTGCAAGGAGGAGCAGGAGGAGCACTGCCAGAGCCCTGCAAAATGACCTCCAGCAGGCCACAAATGTCCATGTGTCTGCTCAAACGGTCAGAAACAGACTCCATGAGGGTGGTATGAGGGCCCGACATCCACAGGTGGGGGTTGTGCTTACAGCCCAACACCGTGCAGAACGTTTGGCATTTGCCAGAGAACAGCAAGATTGGCAAATTCGCCACTGGCGCCCTGTGCTCTTCACAGATGAAAGCAGGTTCACACTGAGCACGTGACAGACGTGACAGAGTCTGGAGACGCCGTGGAGAACGTTCTGCTGGCTGCAACATCCTCCAGCATGACCGGTTTGGAGGTGAGTCAGTCATGGTGTGGGGTGGCATTTCTTTGGGGGGCCGCACAGCCCTCCATGTGCTCGCCAGAGGTAGCCTGACTGCCATTAGGTACCGAGATTAGATCCTCAGACCCCTTGTGAGACCATATGCTGGTGCGGTTGGCCCTGGGTTCCTCCTAATGCAAGACAATGCTAGACCTCATGTGGCTGGAGTGTGTCAGCAGTTCCTGCAAGAGGAAGGCATTGATGCTATGGACTGGCCTGCCCGTTCCCCAGACCTGAATCCAATTGAGCACATCTGGGACATCATGTCTCGCTCCATCCACCAACGCCACATTGTACCACAGACTGTCCAGGAGTTGGCGGATGCTTTAGTCCAGGTCTGGGAGGAGATCCCTCAGGAGACCATCCGCCACCTCATCAGGAGCATGCCAAGGCATTGTAGGGAGGTCATACAGGCACGTGGAGGCCACACACACTACTGAGCCTCATTTTGACTTGTTTTAAGGACATTACATCAAAGTTGGATCAGCTTGTAGTGTGGTTTTCCACTTTAATTTTGAGTGTGACTCCAAATCCAGACCTCCATGGGTTGATAAATTGGATTTCCATTGATTATTTTTGTGTGATTTTGTTGTCAGCACATTCAACTATGTAAAGAAAAAAGTATTTAATAAGATTATTTCTTTCATTCAGATCTAGGATGTGTTGTTTAAGTGTTCCCTTTATTTTTTTGAGCAGTATATATATATATATATATATATATATATATATATATAATATATATAAGTCTAAAAATGTATGTAGCAATTATGGATTGCTCTTTTAAGTCTATCAAAAGTGTGCAAGTTTGAGCATGAGTCCATTATTATTTCGATCAGCATGAATTAGATAGAGCATGAAAAGCCCCATTTTTATTCCATAGGCTTGGAACCGCACTATGCAGCTGTTGCAAGAGCGCGTTTTTTCACTGGCTGTCCACTGGTGTCAAAAACAATGATTGACAGGCAGCTTAAACTTCTTTAATTCAACAATTATTGTGTTCAAAAACACATTTTGATTTGTGAACAGCCATCCACAACAACCACAATCAGTAATGTGCAAATAGTTAAATGAGAGAGCAGCAGTGTGATTCACATCAGTGCACTACTGTATGTAGTCAGCGGCGGTTCTAGCTTGTATGGCTCCCTGGGCGAACCCCCCCCCCCCCAAAAAACACCATTCTGTACTAACTGTCATTTTTATTCAGACATTTGGAACAACACAAATAATTTAAAACTATACAAATATCAAAAAATATATATACACTAAAAAATATCAAAAAGAAGTAACAAAGACAAATAGGAACAAATATGTGTTGATTAGGCACTCGAGCATCAATACATTACCCATCCCCCAACACTGTCAACCAAGAGTCAAGACTAAAGTAATTCACCTTGGTGGTGTGCAGACTGGTTTTATATTATTCTTCACGATTTCGCACAAACCAGAAAAAAAATGCAGCAATATGTCTGTGAAACTATATATTCACGGTATTATGAATGAATTGTGGTTTATTTGGTATAATTTCGTACTGTGACTGATTTGACTAATTGCATTAGTACTGTACAAAGTTAGAGGTGCGCTATTTGATAGATTCCCCCGCCTACCCTACCTCGGGCTTCCAGTGGGGAGACCTGAGGTCAACCTACCCCCACCCCCCTCCCCATCTCGTACTTCGGAGTGGGAGACCTTCCCAGTCAGTAGCCTGCCTAGCTCACAAACTAGAATCAGGGCGCCTGCTCCGACAGGGTTAATTGACCCACAGTCCCACATGGTGACATGATATCATTGACGTGACATGCAAATGAGCGATAGAAACCGATTGGGCAAATGTCACCATTCCAATTTTTTTTGTGCGGGCACCACGTGCCGCCCCCGGCAAGATGCCACCCCGGGTGGCTGCCCATGTCGCCTATACCTAAATCCGCCACTGGATATCAATAATAAGTGATATCCGTATTGCCGTAGACTAAACCACTGCTTTCATTCATATCTCCAAGCATTTACTCAAGTTGGATAATCTTTGGATGCTGACAGCAGTCGTACCATTGGAAGACATAGCTTGGACTGTAGCCTACAAAAGCCTTTTCCTGTTCTTTTCCCGCGATCCATCAAACACATTTTGTGTGTCATCGTAGTGGTCTTTGACTTGTGGTCAGACTCGCTCAGGTGGAACAAACTTAAAATTGCCCTTTTTTTCAATGCTGATTTGAATGTCATTGAGAAATCAGAGAAGTGTCAAAGATTTTTTTCCGCAGACATCCTTTCTCAATTTAAAAGTAATCTAGTTTTTCAAAACTATCTGTAATCTGATTACAATATTTTTGCTGGTAATGTAATGGATTACAGTTACCGGTTTTTTGTAATCCCTTGTTACGTTCGTCGATGGAAGGATCGGACCAAGGTGCAGCGTGGTAGGCGTAGATTGCCCACCCTAGTCACACCCTGACCTAACCAAATAGAGAATAAAAGGGATCTAAGGTCAGGGCGTGACAGTACCCGCCCCCGAAGGTGCGGACTCCGGCCGCAAAACCTGACTCTATAGGGGAGGGTCCGGGGGGGCATCTAGCCTCGGTGGCAGCTCCGGTGCGGGACGTAGACCCTGCTCCGCTCGCGGATCCGCCATCTTCGTGGCGACTCTGGTGCGGGGATCGTCGCCGGAAGCTCCGGACCGTGGATCATCGCCGGAGGAACCAGACCGTGGATCGTCGCCGGAGACTCCAGACCATAGATCGTCGCAGAAGGTTCCGGACTGGGAACCCCCGCTGGAGGCTCTGGACCGCCGACTGCTGCTGGAGGCTCTGGACCGCCACTGGAGGCTCTGGACCAACGCTGGATGCTCTGGACCAACGCTGGAGGCTTTGGACCACCGCTGGAGGCTCTGGACCACTGACCGTCGCTGTAGGCTCTGGACCGCCGCTGGAGACTCCGGACCTTAGATCGTCGCAGAAGGTTCCGGACTGGGAACCCCCGCTGGAGGCTCTGGACCACCGCTGGAGGCTCTGGACCGCCGCTGGAGGCGCTGGACCGCCGCTGGAGGCGCTGGACCACCGCTGGAGGCTCTGGACCGCCGACCATCGCTGGAGGCTCTGGACCGCCGACCGTCGCTGGAGGCTCTGGACCACCGACCGTCGCTGGAGGCTCTGGACCGCCGACCGTCGCTGGAGGCTCTGGACCGCCGACCGCCGCTGGAGGCTCTGGACCGCAGACCGTCGCTGGAGGCTCTGGACCGCAGACCGTCACTGGAGGCTCTGGACCGCAGACCGTCGCTGGAGGCTCTGGACGCAGACCGTCGCTGGAGGCTCCGGGCCATGGATCTTCAATGGAGGCGCCGGGCCACGGATCATCACTGGAGGCTTTGTGCCATGGATCATCACTGGAGGCTTCGGGCCATGGATGATCACTGGAGGCTTCGGGCCATGGATCATCCCTGGAGGCTTCGTGCGTGGAGCCGGCACAGGATATACTGGGCCGTGAAGGCGCACTGGAGGTCTGGAGTGTAGAGCTGGCACAACCCGTCCTGGCTGGATGCTCACTTTAGCCCGGCAAGTGCGGGGCGCTGGCACAGGACGCAGTGGGCTGTGAAGGCGCACTGGCGACACAGTGCGTAGAGCCGGCGCAGGATATCCTGGGCCGTGGAGGCGCACTGGAGGTCTGGAGCGTAGAGCTGGCACAACCCGTCCTGGCTGGATGCTCACTTTAGCCCGGCAAGTGCGGGGCGCTGGCACAGGACGCACTGGGCTGTGAAGGCTCACTGGCGACAGAGTGCGTAGGGCCGGCGCAGGATATCCTGGACCGAGGAGGCGTACTTGAGACCAGGAGCGCTGAGCCGGCACAACCCGTCCTGGCTGGATGCTCATTTTCACACTGCAAGTGCGAGGAGCTGGCACCGAGCGCACCGTGCTGTGAATGCGCACTGGAGACAGTGCGTATCACCGCATAACATGGTGCCTGAACGGTCACACGCTCCTTAAAGCGGGGATTTGGCTCTGGTCTGAATCCTGGCTCCACCAACTACCCCGTGTGCCCCTCCCCCCACAAAAAAATTGTGGCTGCGTCTCGGGCTTTCGTCGTGGTCATGAACTTCGGAGTCGCTGTTGATCCTCCCTCGCTGCCTCCGTCTGCTCCCATGGAAGGCGATCCATTCCTGCCCGGATCTCTTCCCACGTCCAGGATCCCTTTCCGTCCAAGATATCCTCTCATGTCCAGGATGTCTGCTCCTCCTGGCCACGCTGCTTGTTCCGTTTGTGGTGGGATCTTCTGTTACGTTCGTCGATGGAAGGATCGGACCAAGGTGCAGCGTGATAGGCGTATATCTTACTTTTATTGATGACACCGAAAAAACAACAAATACAAAAAACACAACAGTTCTGTAGGGCTGGAAAGCAACAGTACAAAAACAAGATCCCACAAAC
Organism: Salmo salar; assembly: GCF_965601325.2. NCBI lineage: Eukaryota > Metazoa > Chordata > Actinopteri > Salmoniformes > Salmonidae > Salmo > Salmo salar. The sequence continues at coordinate 96,352,975 of NC_138303.1, forward strand.
TAAAGGTGGAATAAGGCTGCCTAAGTATGATCCCCAATCAGAGACAACGATAGACAGCTGCCTCTGATTGAGAACCATACCCGGCCAACAAAGAAATAGAAAACATAGATTGCCCACCCTAGTCACACCCTGACCTAACCAAATAGAGAATAAAAGGGATCTCTAAGGTCAGGGCGTGACATCCCTTAAATGTAACAGATTACATGTAATCTGTTACTCCCCAACCCCAAACATTTACAAAAATGCCTCTTAGGTGAAAGATTATAAAGTTCATTTACACTTAAATTGAGTTCTGTCCTAATGCCAACCAAAGGTTATCATGAATATGATTTAGAACATTACACTATGCATTACATTTATAACAATTTGATCCTAGTCTCTGTTATATCACCTCATGTTCCTCTGTGCTGCACTCTCTTTAACACTTACATTTTCAGGTGACATCATACCTTCGTTTTTAAATCAAATCAATGTTTATTGGTCGCGTTCATAGTTTAGCAGATGTTATAGCAGGTGCAGCGAAATGCTTGTTACTAGCGCCTAATGCAGTAAAAATGTCAAACAAGTTTTTTTTTCTCCTTCAGACTGCATTATTTATTCAAGAGTATGTCATGACAGCGTGAGAATAGTCAGTGAATTCTGCTACAGCACTGAACACAGGGACGTCTAAGAGCATGTTGTGGAGAGACACCCAGCTGACATGTAAAATTGAAGATTTGTCAGTGTGCTTTTGCTCTACTCGCTATGCAAAATCAACCACAAGTTAATGGGTGTCATGGCTGTTTAAAGGATCGGACCAAGGCGCAGCGTGTTTGTAGTTCCACATCTTTATTAATCCGTGAAACGTAATGCAATACACCAAATACTTGAAATAACAAAACAAACCGTGACGCAGAGAGAAAACACACTACTCAAAATAACAACCCACAAAACCAAATGGCAAAACCCCTTTCATAAATATGATCTCCAATTAGAGACAACGAGAACCGGCTGCCTCTAATTGGAGATCATCCCAACAACCCCAACATAGAAATAGAAACCTAGAAAAACAACATAGAAACAGAAAACAAGAAAACCACCCAAAAACACCCCGTCACGCCCTGACCACTCTACTATAGAAAATGACATCTTACAAGGGTCAGGACGTGACAATGGGTCTGGATATGAGCCCTGGGAAGATGACATTTGGACACCACCATGTTTTGAAAATACTTTCAGTGAGAGAGTTGGAAGAAGAGAAAAAGCAATATAACTTTTTCATTTGAATAGAATGCTTTCTCTGCTGTTTTTATTCAGGTGAGTACAGAAAACTACATTAATAATTTACATGATATGAATTACCTAGAGGCAAATACAGTGTGTGAGGTTTGATTTACTATTTCACATCTTAACTATAATATTTCCATGGCAAAATTGTACCCTAGAGGTAGTTAGCTTGATCTTTTCATATTATTTTTGTTCACTTTTCTCAATTTGTAATATTTCGTTAGCAATTAAGTAACATTTACACATTTTAGTCATTTAGCAGACACTCTTATCCAGAGCAACTTACAGAAGTGAATGCATACATTTCATTTTTATTTGTACTGGCCCCCCATGGGAATCAAACCCACAACCCTGGCGTTGCACACACCATGCTCTACCAACTGAGCCACAGGGAAGACTAACACATTTGGCAGTAGTGAAGAGAAAGTCTAAATGAATTTCAGGTGATACAACACAGGTTACAATAATTGCTTTTTTATTATTATTATTATTATTCACCCCACACACACACACACACACACACACACACACACACACACACACACACACACACACACACACACACACACACACACACACACACACACACACACACACACACACACACACACACACACACACACACACACACACACCTATGTCACATACTCTTGAGGCATTGCAACTTAAAATATGTCACCTTGCTTCAATTGTTCCAGCTTGCTTTGAAAACAGCAGCTTGCTTTGAAAACAGATATTCAGCTGAAACATCTTCAGCTGCCAATTTGTATTCTGCTTAGTAGTTTTTATACTGGACCAATTAAAATAATTGGTATTCTCAACAAAAAAAAGAAAAAAGAATACCCCATCCCCCCGACAGCCTGGACAATTCATTCAGACTATTCTATATATTTTTTTACTTAAAGGCTAACGGATGGCCATGGTAATAGGGTCGGTCAGAGAAGGAGCTGTGTCCCATGGGTATTCAAATGTGTCTCTTATCTTCTTCTTCCAAACGTTGGACTGTTATCCTTCCTGTTCTCTCCTTAGGAATAAATGCATATACTACCGCCCCACACTATTTTTTATTTTTTTATTTAACCTGGCAAGTCAGTTAAGAACAAATTCTTATTTACAATGACAGCCTAGGAACAGTGGGTTAACTGCCTTGTTCAGGGGCAGCACAACAGCACAACCTTGTCAGCTCAGGGATTCAATCTAGCAACCTTTCACTTACTGACCCAATGCTCTAACCACCAGGCTACCTGCCTATTTGTGTATTGCTATCAGTTTCTTATGAGGTATAATGCCAGCTAGCCTCCCCGTGAGATTTTAGTTGTACTGTTATTGTCATCAGATAAAACAGTGAGAGAAAGATACTGTGAATGTTTTGTACACTCTTAGTTTCTATGTGTCTGTCATCTTCAACTCAGAAGTTGGGAAGAGGGTTGATGACCACAAGTTTCTCATACACCCCACATAGTCCCTATACCTTGTTTGAACAGTTAACCTCACACTCTATACTGGTGGCAGGTAGCCTCGAGGTTAGATCGTTGGGCCAGTAACTGAAAGGTCGCTGGTTGAAATGCTGGAGCTGACAATTTGAAAAATGTGTTGCTGTGCCCTTGAGCAAGGCACTTAACCCTAATTGCTCCAGAGGTGCTGTACAATGGAGCCCCTGGGAGTTTAAATATGCAAAGAAAATGTTTTCATTACACTCTTGTGTGTAACAGGACAAATATAAGCACCACCCCAGTTATTATTATCTTTCTGAGTACCAGGTCATCTGACATGTTTTTGTGTCTAACAGCAATTAACATTTGTCCCCTTCAATCGTTCATAAGCAGTTGCAACAGTTATAGAAGTTGCAATTGACTTTCTTCATCTTTTATAAAGGTTGTCTGCAGTACACTTCCTCTAGTGATGTTTCTTCGCCAACCATTGTTCATACACCCGGAGCATCTATAGTTAAAGTAGAACAAAGACATACTGAACTGTAGTTGCTTAGTCATTTCCTCGTCAATGAAGTGTGTGTGTGTGTGTGTGTGTGTGTGTGTGTGTGTGTGTGTGTGTGTGTGTGTGTGTGTGTGTGTGTGTGTGTGTGTGTGTGTGTGTGTGTGTGTGTGTGTGTGTGTGTGTGTGTGTGTGTGTGTGTGTCTGTGTGTCCGTGTGTCCGTGTGTCCGTGGCTACATAGGACAGACATTATATTTCTAATTGCACAAAAACAAAACAGTCCATATCTGTGTCTACAACTGGAAACATTTTCAAGGACAGTTGAGTTGACAATGTCTTAGATGTCAACTTTGAGTGCCCAAGGAACCGGATTGGATGGTGTGCTGTACATCTCTGACACAGCATAAAGAACAATCTGGCCATTAATTGTCTGTTTGCTTGTCTATGATAGAACTAATGGGAAACAAAAATACAAGTGTCTTGAAGTTTAAAAGATCACCACAGAAAGTATAAAGATGAATATGTGTATAATCTGCAGGTATGAGGTAGGCCTAAAACAGAGACAAAGTTAATTAACAATGGATTAAGCAAGACACTTTTATCTGAGGCAGTGCAGCTGATAAGAGATTTGTATACTACCTTCGGGCTACTCTTCTTCAAAGAATTCGGAAATATGATGAAAGGTGATCTACTGTTGCACAAGACCCTTGTCTCTGAACTGATAGAAAGGTAACAACTCAGCCCTAGGTCTAAGTTTGATTGTCAGTGTCAAAAACTTTTAAAAGTGCCACATTTTACAGTGTAAGAGTTGTGTCTTTAAATGTTTGATATCTTGACACAGCGCTAACATTTCAACAATGACAGTGGATTAATTAAGGAAGACAATATATTTAACATGACACATTTGAGATTTAGAAAAACCACTGAGACAGAATCAAATCTTCAAACTCATACTGCATTGCCTTGAAAATAGTACATTACTGTCTGTTTATAAAAATAAAAATAAACATTGTGAGTGAACAGTGTTGACAGGAAGTATCTCTGCTCTGCTGTGTCTGACTGAGAAGCAAGCACTGGGTTGAGTCCACTAGCTTCCATAGCCAAAAAGTCAGATTGCACAGCCAAAAAGTCAACATGTGCTTTTTGGTCTTAATATAAGTTTAGGGTTAGGCATAAGGTTAGCAGTGTGGTTAAGGTTAGAGTTAGGTTTAAAATAATATTTTAAGAACATAAATTGTGGAAAAGGGTGGGGTTTATTCCTTTGTGCACCGGGGAGAAAGCCCTTTTCTCAAAATGCTTTTAACACCTCTTAGATGTAAAGTCCCCTGTTTAGGCGACCTGCGTGATTCTGGTACCGGTTCAGACTGGCATTTTTGCTTTTTAACCAATAAACTGATAAGCTTATAAACTGTGGACACCTTAGATCGAAATGGCTTGCATTGAGCGAAAGCCCTGGTTCCCATTTTTTGCACATGTCTGATGTAGGATGTGAAATCTGAAACCACTTGATGCTGGGATGTCCCTCCTACCATTTCATTTTCTCTTCTGACTGTCCATCAACTCCTGACTGACCCAACTCAACCCTCCCCTAACTCTGACAAAGCTGAGCCAATTGCGGGCTGTCAGGGAAATTCTAAGGAGTAAAACGTACATCATTTTCTTTAGGAATGTAGTGGAGTAAAACTAAAAGTTGTCAAAAAATATAATGGTAAAGTTAAGTACAGATACCCAAAAAAACGACTTAAGTATTTTTACTTAAGTACTTTACAGCACTGCGTAGATTACATTTTAGATGACATGTAGTTACATTTATTAAAACAACAGTGTTAAACCTTAAGTAACAGCCTTAGACAAGTGTTGTTTCAGAAGATCCACCTTAAATCAAACTTTTATCAACTTATCATGTACACTATTTCAATTTGAGTCTGGTCTGAATGAGACAGTGCATTCGGAAAGTATTCAGACCCCTTGACTTTCCTCACATTTTGTTACGTTACAGCCTTATTCTAAAATTAATTAAATGGTTTTATACACACAATACCCCATAATGACAAAGCAAAAACGGGGTTTTAGAATGTTTTACAAATGTATTAAAAATAAAAACTGAAATATCACATTTACATAAGTATTCAGACCTTTTACTTTGTTGAAGCACCTATGGCAGCAATTACAGCCTCGAGTCTTCTGGGGTATGAAGCTACAAAATTGGCACACCAGTATTTGGGGAGTTTCTCCCATTCTTCTTGCAGATCCTCTCAAGCTCTGTCAAGTTGGATGGGGAGCGTCACTGTACAGCTATTTTCAGGTATCTCCAGTCCGGGGCCACTCAAGGACATTCAGAGACTTGTCCCGAAGCCACTCCTGCGTTGTCTTGGCTGTGTGCTTATGGTCGTTGTCGTGTTGGAAGGTGAACCTTCACCCCAGTCTGAGGTCCTGAGTGCTCTGGAGCAGGTTTTCAGCGAGCATCTCTCTGTACTTTGTTCCGCTCATCTTTCCCTCGATCTAGTCTCCCAGTCCCTGACACTGAAAAAAATCCCCACAGCATGATGCTGCCACCACCATGCTTCACCGTAGGGATGGTGCCAGGCTTCCTCCAGATGTGACGCAGGGCATTCAGGCCAAAGAGTTCAATTTTGGTTTCATCAGTCCAGAGAATCGTGTTTCTCATGGTCTCAGAGTCTTTAGGTGCCTTTTGGCAAACTCCAAGCGGGCTGTCAGGTGCCTTTTATTGAGGAGTGGCTTCCATCTGGCCACTCTACCATAAAGGCCTGATTGGTGAAGTGCTACAGAGCTGGTTGTACTTCTGGAAGATTCTCCCATCTCCACAGAAGAACTCTGAAGCTCTGTCAGAGTGATCATTGGGTTCTTGGTCACCTCCTTGACCAAGGCCCTTCTCCACAGATTGCTCAGTTTGGCCGGGCGGCCACCTCTAGGAAGAGTTTAGGTGGTTCCAAACTTCTTCTATACTTCTATACTTCTAAACTTCTTACAAACTTCAATACTATACTGCATTTACGAAAGCTTAGCTTCTCCCTTTGTTCCTCAGTCTTCACGCTCTTTCATTCAAGCCCAACCCCCTCTCTTTGTGTAACCAGCCGTCATACAGGTTCTGTCCCCCAGGGCCGTTTTCTGTATGACATCTTTTGCATTCTGTGTATATATATTTCTGTGTGATTAGTTAGGTATTTAGTAAATAAATAATTAAACCCAATTTTGTATTGCTGATTCAACTTTTTAGCCAGGGTTCGTGAAGATAACCAAGAATTTACAACTTTCAGATGAGACTGAAATAAGGTGATGATTAATATTGACTGCTACTGATGTAAAATATTACTAGGTCTTTAAGAGTTTATTCGGAAGATAACAGCTCTATAAACACTCTTTCGTGGTGCCCCGACTTTCTAGTTAATTACATTTACATGATTAGCTTAATCAGGTAATATTAATTACAGAGAAAGGATTTTATAGAATAGCATGTCATATCACTTAATCCGGCATAGCCAAAGACACGACAGTCACATAGACATATTTAGCAGATGTTATTGCGGGTGTAGCGAAATGATTGTGTTCCTAGCTTCAACATAGCAGTAGTATCTAACAATTCACAACAATACACACAAATCTAAAAGTAAAAGAATGGAATTAATTAATTTATAAATATGAGGATGAGCTATGTCGGAGTGGCATTGACAAAAATACAGTAAAATACAGTAGAAAAATACAGTAGAATAAACATTATTGAAGTGGCTAGTGTTCCATTATTAAAGTGACCAGTGATTCCATGTCTATGTATGTAGGGCAGCAGCCTCTAAGGTGCAGGGTTGAGTAAACGGGTGGTAGCCGGCTAGTGATGGCTATATAATAGTCTGATGGCCTTGAGATAGAAGCTGTTTTTCAGTCTTTCGGTCCCAGCTTTGATGCACCTGTACTGACCTCGCCTTCTGGCTGGTAGCGGGGTGAACAGGCTGTGGCTCGGAAGGTTGATGTCCTTGATGATATTTTTGGCCTTCCTGTGACATCGGGTGCTGTAGGTGTCCTGGAAAGGCAGGCAGTGTGCCCCCGGTGATGCGTTGTGCAGACCGCACCACCCTCTGGAGAGCCCTGCAGTTGCGGACGTTCTAGTTGCCGTACCAGGCGGTGATACTGTAAGGGGTAGGTTAATTGACTGATAGCCTGTATTAACACCATGGTAATACAGTATCGTATTTACAGAGTTCAGGCAAGGACACCATACATACACCGTACTGTAAAAATAATAGTTTTTTTGCTTTCATTTATATTGTGTGTGATTATATACTGCTCAAAAAAATAAAGGGAACACTTAAACAACACATCCTAGATCTGAATGAAAGAAATAATCTTATTAAATACTTTTTTCTTTACATAGTTGAATGTGCTGACAACAAAATCACACATAAATAATCAATGGAAATCCAATTTATCAACCCATGGAGGTCTGGATTTGGAGTCACACTCAAAATTAAAGTGGAAAACCACACTACAGGCTGATCCAACGTTGATGTAATGTCCTTAAAACAAGTCAGAATGAGGCTCAGTAGTGTGTGTGGCCTCCACGTGCCTGTATGACCTCCCTACAACTCCTGGGCATGCTCCTGATGAGGTGGCGGATGGTTTCCTGAGGGATCTCCTCCCAGACCTGGACTAAAGCATCCGCCAACTCCTGGACAGTCTGTGGTGCAACGTGGCGTTGGTGGATGGAGCGAGACATGATGTCCCAGATGTGCTCAATTGGATTCAGGTCTGGGGAACGGGCGGGCCAGTCCATAGCATCAATGCCTTCCTCTTGCAGGAACTGCTGACACACTCCAGCCACATGAGGTCTAGCATTGTCTTGCATTAGGAGGAACCCAGGGCCAACTGCACCAGCATATGGTCTCACAAGGGGTCTGAGGATCTCATCTCGCTACCTAATGGCAGTCAGGCTACTTCTGGCGAGCACATGGAGGGCTGTGCGGCCCCCCAAAGAAATGCCACCCCACACCATGACTGACCCACCGCCAAACCGGTCATGCTGGAGGATGTTGCAGGCAGCAGAACGTTCTCCACGGCATCTCCAGACTCTGTCACGTCTGTCACGTGCTCAGTGTGAACCTGCTTTCATCTGTGAAGAGCACAGGGCGCCAGTGGCGAATTTGCCAATCTTGGTGTTCTCTGGCAAATGCCAAATGCCCTGCACGGTGTTGGGCTGTAAGCACAACCCCCACATGTGGACATCGGGCCCTCATACCACCCTCATGGAGTCTGATTCTGACCGTTTGAGCAGACACATGCACATTTGTGGCCTGCTGGAGGTCATTTTGCAGGGCTCTGGCAGTGCTTCTCCTGCTCCTCCTTGCACAAAGGCGGAGGTAGCGGGCCTGCTGCTGGGTTGTTGCCCTCCTACGGCCTCCTCCACGTCTCCTGATGTACTGGCCTGTCTCCTGGTAGCGCCTCAATGCTCTGGACACTACGCTGACAGACACAGCAAACCTTCTTGCCACAGCTCGCATTGATGTGCTATCCTGGATGAGCTGCACTGCCTGAGCCACTTGTGTGGGTTGTAGACTCCGTCTCATGCTACCACTAGAGTGAAAGCACCGCCAGCAGTCAAAAGTGACCAAAACATCAGCCAGGAAGCATAGGAACTGAGAAGTGGTCTGTGGTCCCCACCTGCAGAACCACTCCTTTATTGGGGGTGTCTTGCTAATTGCCTATAATTTCCACCTATTGTCTATTCCATTTGCACAACAGCATGTGAAATTTATTGTCAATCAGTGTTGCTTCCTAAGTGGACAGTTCGATTTCACAGAAGTGTGATTGACTTGGAGTTACATTGTGTTGTTTAAGTGTTCCCTTTATTTTTTTGAGCAGTGTAGTATTTAGAAATGGCCAGTTCAGAGGAAAGTATACTGCATAATGTGAACAAGAAAAACTATGTCTTGAATTGCAGTTTCTTTGAGGAGTCTAAGAAATCAGCCCTCCATGAAGCTCACTCTCTGACGAGCAGCAAAGACACACAGTGGGTGGACATAGAGGAGTACTATATGCCGGGCACCTACAGTGACAAAACATAGGCAGAAAACATCATGTTGATCAAGCTGAATTAATCACAGCAACTGCAGACACATTAGGGCCTCATTAGTAGAACATGCGGCGTCAATAGTTCTATTCAGGTGGATGTCTGGATGTATTTGTTTATTGAAGATGCCATGAGGACACTTGCATCATGTAGCGCAAGATACACCAATATCCATTTCAGACATAGGATGTGATATAGTATATTACCTTGAAAAAGTCTGGATGTCATCATCACAAGATAATTACCTGATGCTAAACAGTAGGGGGGTATTTTTGTTCTTAAAGCTGAAGACTTAAGTCAAGACAAACAGCAAGACAGTGAAAGTGAAAGAGTTTTCAAAGTCTGGCACAACAGAGTCAAGACAACAAAGGCCAGGTATGGTGTGTGGGGGAACTGATAGATCTAACTCTATTGATTACCACTTTGTTGCAACATACTGTGTGGGCATTTTTCCATGGTTAATTACCTTTTGAACCAGTCAGATGCCATGAGGTCTAGCTACTTTGCATGAAAGGTCAAATGTGCAACTACAATGGTGCCAACTTTTTCCTGACAGTTTTCTTTTTCTTTCTAGAGGATGCAGTTTCAATGAAAAATAGAGAGGCTTTTCAGTGGGCTTTTCAATGCATTCTCAAGCTGACTTGAAAATTAGGCAGGCTACATTAGGTAGGCTACATGGATGAGGTGAGGTAAACATTAAGCATTGGGCTGGGCAGTACATGCTAGTCGCTGCCTTCGTTCACACAGATTTTGGATGCCCATAGCACATATTGACATTATGCAAAGATGTGAAGATTCACAGGGCAAGAATGAACTGCAAAGACCACAGCACAGCAAAGACCACAGCAAGGACAAGCACAATAATAACTTTTAACTTTTGTTTGGTATGCAAAATATATTTCATTATGCAGTAAAACCGATCCTGTCACTTAATAATTTACAAAATCCATAAAACAAGAAAAGCAGCTAGTTTGAAGAATTTATTTTCTCCAACAATAACACTATTCTCGGTCTACCATTATTTATAAAACGAATATAATGGTATTCTTGATTTTCCAAATATTACAACACCAACATCAGACTAAGGATGGATGAAAAGGACTAAAATATTAATGAGAGGAGAGACTCATGGGAGCAGAATTCTCGTTGCTGGAGGACTGCAGCAGGACTTTCAGTACCAATCTTATTCCCAAAAGACCTGTGGAAATTGGGGGAAAATATCAAGATAAACATACAAAATGTTGAAATATGACTGCTGTGATGTCATGAGATCCTTTTCTGTGGATGTGTCATGTCAAAGTAATGCTCCCCGAAAAGGCTTCAATCAATGTAAGAGCAAGAATCACATGAAAGAGCTGACAGTTTATTAAATCCAAGAGTAGAAGCCTAAAGGTGGGTTCAGGCACTATGACAGAAAAGGCTATACGGACACTCCTGACCTGCAAACCAACATTTTATTACCGAATTGGTTCAAATTAAATTAAAGTTAGGATTAGGGTTAGGTTTAGGGTTAAGGTTAGGTTTAGCAATCTCATCTCTAGGCCAAGAGAGGCCATAGAGTGGCCATCTAATAGCCAGATAGACAGGCATCGAGGCATTCAGTTGCTGTATGATGGGACGTTAAAATGAGCAAAACGGGTGACCGAAGTGACTTTGAGCGTGATATGATCGTCAGTGCCAGGCGCGCCGGTTTCAGTATCTCAGAAATGGACGGCCTCCTAGGCTTTTCACACACAAGGGTGTCTAGGGTTTACCGAGAATAGTGCGACAAACCAAAAAACATCCAGTCAGAGGCTGTCCTGTTGATGAGAGAAGTCAAAGGAGAATGGCAAGTATCGTGTAAGCTAACAGGTGAGACACAAACAGCCAAATAACAGCGCAGTACAACAGTGGTGTGCAGACTGGCATCTCGGAACACACAACTCGTTGGTCTTTGTCATGGATGGGTTATTGCAGCAGACGACCACACTGGGTTCCAGTCCTATCAGCTTAAAACAAGAAGTGGCTCCAGTGGGCACGCGATCACCAACACTGGACAATTGAGAAGTGGAAAAACAATGCCTGGTCCAACAAATCCCAGTTCCTGTTGCATCAGGATTTGGCATAAGCAGCATGAGTCCATGGCCCCATTCTGCCTGGTATCAACGGTACAGGCTGGTGGCGGTGGTGTAATGGTGTGGGGAATGTTTTCCTGGCACACGTTAGGTCCCTTGATACCAATTGAGCAACATTTGAACGCCACAGCGTATCTGTAGCTGTTCTGGAGGCAAAAGGGGGTCTGACCCGGTAGTAGATGGGTGCTCCTAATAAACTGTCCACTGAGTGTATATATCTCTAGAGCAGAGCATCTTGCACTTTACAGCCCACACGCCCCTACACGATCTCAGCACCATAGTGAGGATGAATGAGTAGAGAGGAAATTACAGAGCATTACCACCATCTACTGGACAGATTTATAGAAAGCACTTCCCATAGTGTAACAGCACCAACAGTGTAATCCCTGCAGAGCGTGCAACATTGATGCAATCTCACTCTAGGTATTATGCAGTCCTGACAACAAAGCCCACATCGAAGGAGGGTTTTGGTGCAGTAATTGCCCATCTCTGTTAACAGTTAAACAGAATTGGAAAAAAAGGAGTAGACCGATACTATTCAATCCCTTTTTGCTCATGCCCTTCATCAATTGCTAAAGTCTTGCCATAAAACCCTCAGTGGATGATATTTCACTGCTATTACATCATGAATGAGACTGGAGCTATGATGCTCCTTTAATCTCCAGGGTAGAGTTAGCTCAATATGCAACATGCTGAGGCAAAGTTGAGGTCAGACTGGGAGAGGCTGTTCTTCAGTACTGGTCGTTGCGTTGAGACCTATAGGGTGTGCATGTTTTTGTTCCAGCCCAGTATTGTAGGCAGGCCCGGCCCGGCCCTAGCCTTTTCGGGCCCTGAGCGGGATCTACCTTGCAGGCAAAACATTTTAGTGTCCCTCCTGTTGATGACAGAGAGAAAAAAAATGTTTTAAAGAAAATGTCCTTCAATTTTACAATTTTACACCTTTTGCCATGGGACGTAGAGAAAGTGTTGCAGTTTTAAAACAAGCTTTCTGCAGTTCTACACAATTTGCCACGGGGCAGAGAGATTATTTTGCAATTTTATAACACATTTCATGCAATTCTACTCATTTTGCCATGGGGAAGTGAGAAAAAAATGTCAATTTTACAGCTAATTTCTTGCAATTCTACACATTTTGCCAGGACTTATGCCATATTGATGATATCTGAGTGAGAGTGACAAAAATCAATCGGAGCCAACTGGAAGTCCCCTGTGCACGTGCCTTCCGTGCCCAGTTGGTATTTATCCATTATTACTACAAGTTTAGATAGCTGGTTTGACTAATTTACCAATCTAAAATTGTTAGCTGACATACTGTAGCTTATTGAGTGACTGTCAGTGACTGACATAACAAGAGAAAAACTGATGATGAACAACCAAATTCCAACCTTGCACTATTCTAACTATCAACAGTAAGTTGAGAGCCAACTGAGTTCCTAAATATGTATATATATATTATTAAATATATTTATTTTCAAATTGGTCTGGGGCCTCCTAGTGGCCAGGGGCTCGAATAAGTGACCGCTTAAGTCGCTTATGTCTGGGGGCCTTGACTGTAGGACAAAAATCGAACCAGGCTGGTGAAAGCCTTTATGGCAATGTGGATTAGAAGACAGATGTAGGCTACCACTGTCAGAGGCAGCTTTTGTTGTTTCATTAATCCAGCCAAATGTCTTTGTAACATGGCTTCATGCATGATTCAAATGCTGTACGTCAACCATGAAATAGCCTATATATCTGGTGAGGCTAGATTGCACTGATGTATGGTTTCTAAATGTTTGTATAGTATAGTAAACCATTCTGCTGAGCTGAGAGAGCAAGAGCCTGATGATATCACAGATGTTCACGTGGGATAGACAGAGCATTAAAGCAGACAGAAACCATCTCAGAAGTAAAACAATTAATGTTAACAGCGATAGAATAGATTTGCATTGAAGAAAATATGAAAAATAGACAGAAGGGCAGTACACGGTCTATTTGTAGCTTATGCAGTAGTGTTGCTATTTTTGCGCATACCTATGGGGTGCAGCCTTTAGGAGAAATTGAATTCGCAGAAGTGTAGTGTGCTTTTGCGTATATGCTATTGCTGTCTACCTATTAGAGAAGTGTGATCAGTCACGTTGGTGTTGTAAACAGTGTTTACCTGTTGTAATTGTTGTCAAATATTACAATAAACACAAGACTATAATTCAATTGCACATTTAGCCTACAAAATGTTTATTCATGATTGGGAATATGCAGAAATATTTGGTCACGGGGGAGGAATGACGTCACCATTTCAACTCGAGTAACACTCAGAGTGAGCTAGCTTCCGAGCAAAGCGATAGGCACTTGAATAGTCCAACTTTTAATGTATTCAGCCTGAACCTAGCCAGCATAGCCTATCTAGGCGGGCTATTTGTTCACACTAGCTATTCCTTTTCTGTTTGTCGATTCTATTTTAATATATTTCTACCGACTGACAATTTAGTCAACTCTGTAGGCTGTCGAACAGAATATTACTGAGTCCCAACTTTTAAAGGGTAAGTGTGCAGTGTGTTCATACATTATTTACAAAGTTGATGCTAGACTGAATTGTTAGCTTGCTAGCTGTTCCTATCTTTCGCTAACGAGCAAGCGTGGTTGAATGATACAAATGTATCGGAGTAAAAATAAAATATGTTGGCGTTGGACGTTGTGCACTAGTTGTAGCAATTATATACAGAAATCTATTGCTACAGGCTAACGTTACTGTAACCACCTCAAAATAACTTCAAACCTTGCCATGGGACTCGCGATGGATACTTTGTATCAGCCTATACGTTCTGTCCCATAGTTTGTTTTTATTCATTAGTGCTGGGTAGGCTATTGCGCGGATGAGTGCAAGACACGTTTATATTGCAAATGGTTAATATTACACAGTTACACATGCATAATAATAAGGGCCAACTCTCAAATAAGTTACCATGAAATCAGAGAAAAGTGTTACATTTGCACATGTTACCTCTCCCTGTTGCACTTTAGAGACTAACTTAATTTTCATCAGTTAGACTTATTAAAAGTATAAGATGTGTAACTCATTTTTTTTGTTTCAGAGGCTCACCTGGACAAGTGGGAAACTGTATGGACCAGGCCTAAGATGAAGAGCTTTAAAGCAAAGTTTAGGAAGAGCGATGTAAGAACATGCATTACTTTTCAATGGGGTTTTGCGGTGGTGGTGGTATGTTCTTGCCTGACAGAATGCATTAATTCATTCATCGATCCATATGGCTCTGTGACTGTCATAGCAATGAAGCCCTCTGCCATAAAGTTATTTCAGTAATAGCCTCCATGGGTAGTTTCTCCATAGTTGTGACTGAATCATTTGGGAGTGACTTTTCCAGGCTGCGTTTCCTAAATATCCTACAGGGAGTGACTAACTTCCACTGAGTGTGACTCATCAGTAGTCACAGTTAAATAGTTGCCTACTTAAATAAAGTTTAAATAAAAAATTAAAACAGTGACCATAATCAGACGGCATCAGTGCCAGAGAGGAAGTGTGGCTATGAAGGGGGCGATTTAAACACTTTAAATTGGGTACATCTGTCATCTTGGATGATTATGTACCTAATGTGGAAGCTGGGGATAAACCAAAAGTCAGGCAACTAGAGTTTGTTTTCTTTGAACACATTACATTTCATAAATCAATGTACATTTCAGAACTGTTACAATGTTATTGACAGACAGATTTTTGAGGCAGAATACCTTCACTGAAATATGTAGGAGTTGAAGATTCCTTCTGAGTCACTGGAATACTTAGAGTTTTCAAGAGGCCCAAGGCAGTTTCGGGGTGTGATTGTCTATAGGAAAAGTACTCTGTTTAGTACTATTAATGTGCCCATATGACATACGGAAGATAAGACATACATAGATTAGAAACCTTTATTAGCTTGAAATTATAAAAGTGAGAGACTATATGCAAATATTATTTCCACAAATAACAGGGTATTGTATCTGATGCTGTTGTTGTAAAACATAACCATTGCTTATGGCTGACTAATGTATTTTAACAGTGGGAGTTGCAACCTGTGGGTGTTTTTCACATTTAGGTTGCTTAGGAACAGTCCGTCCGTATGTCTGTAACCATCTACTTTGATAGTTCACACCCACATAACCACTTCTCACACTTGCTTTGCTATTAAGAAAAAAAACATATTCTGTCCACAAGATTGGCTACGGTTTACTGTTTCCACTGGTGGCCTTAGTGTTAGTAGATAGAAAATGACCTAAACTGTGATCCGATAGTCTACTCTCATTCTCCCCGGGCGAAATATGTTATTGCCGGTTGTGGAAGAGTCTAGGACTGGATACATTAAAACACATTTTCCAAAATGTTCACTCATGAAAAAAACCCATCTGAACCAGTTGAAGACCTGCCTTTTTAATACGGATTTATTATGTTTTGGTTGAATTCTGGTTTTGCATAGAATTCACCCCATCATATGAATTTACTAGTTTTGAAAAGTGGCTCATGAGAGGTTTTCAAGTTGAGCTATTAGCCCATACATATTCTATGTGGCCTATAGATGGACAGCCTTAGTCAATACCATACCCATGTGTCATTATGTCTATTGACTGAGAAAACCCTCCTCATATACTGTATTAGTGGGATTACTGTGGATCACCTAGCGCCACAGACCACGTTCATTTTGCTTTCAGCAATACCACATACTGTGCTTTTTATAAAGAGCTCATCAAGAGCAATAGAAAGAAAATATCCTGATTCTATTTTAGGGCTATGTGTCAGCCTGACCTTGCAGTGGAATTCATTCCAGAGCCAGACATTCATTCTTTTCACAAAACAAGGAGATCTGGAATGCCAGTATAAATAGTTTTATGAAGTCAGCCATTTGCCAAATAGCCCTTATAATATAATAGTTATTTTATCCAAGGACTACCACAATGTTAGTGTCAAATCAATGCTAAATGTCTTTCAGGATCCCTTTAATCTACAACGATGTACCTGCAATAGGGATTCAAGTTAATGAGCAACTCAGCTGAGAATTTTAATTTAATATATATATATTTTTATTTCACCTTTATTTAACCAGGTAGGCTAGTTGAGAACATGTTCTCATTTACAACTGTGACCTGGCCATGATAAAGCAAAGCAGTGCGACACAAAACAACACAGAGTTACACATGGAGTAAACAAACATACTTGATCAAGAATGATCAGGAATTAAGTGGAGTTGTGTCTACAGTAATTAAAAAGTCTTGCTCAGCGCTTCCAGCTGTGTCTTTATAGTTCATTCAGTACATCCTGGTGCCAGCTACCCTTCCCTCTGCACCTCCTCCCCGCCCCCCTGTTTCTCACGGCCCAAGTGCATCTTTTTATGTTTTGAAATAGGAGACAGACCAGACAGTAATCCCCTAAAGGCATGTCCTCACCTGACACCTCCAGTCTGTTACAGGTTAGCCTATGCTCCTGCAACTTTATCTTACTGGTTAGGCTAGAATGTGTTGCAACTGTTTCATACAGGTTAGACAGTGTTGCATTGACCTGAGGCTGTTACGAAATGCAAGCGCCTTCAAAACCCAAATTGGAACTGGATCATTTATTGTAGACATGTATTGACAGGGCCAGGTGGTGTAAATGTACTCTCCCAGTTTAGTATTAAACACATTTAATGTTGCATGAAGGAAACTGTTATATCAGGAAGCAAGCCATGTCTAAAAAGAAGTTTCACTGGTAAAGAAAAAACAACAAAAAACAGAAGCAGGTGTCTTACAGTTTCTAGCTATACAAGGTCATACTAAAGGAGAAAAGCTCCTGCATTTTTTGTGTGTCTGTGAATACATTGTTAGCATTTTAGTCTAAGCCTATTTGGCGATAGCAACAAAAGTGAGAGCCCTGTTTTTCTGTCTCAGTAAGTCCGTCTGTGGTTAATGGCCAAGCACATTCCCAGAAACCAGGTTATATCCAGTCTGCTCCATCCTAGGCACCAATCAGAAATCCACAGCTGCATCTTGACCACAGAGCCAATCAGGAGAGAACTTGAGACCTGGCCAAACTGCAGGTGACCAGTCATAGAATCTGTTAGTGGTTCAGCAAAAGGAATGAGACTGGCTGGGTGCATCAATGGGACAGGGAGGAGTTCAAGCCTTTTGAAGTACTATGATATTAGAGTCCTTGTAGAGCCCTATTCCCGAGGTCTCTTTGATTTACAGCAGCTAGCTCCCTTCTGGTCTGGCTAAGTTATCATGCACCACACACCTACACATTTCACAATATTCCTTATTTGAAATATTAGTGAAATATAAATCTTGGGAGTGTAGTCAAGGTCGTTCCATTAATTAATATGAGTATCGTGCTTTTCCATCTAGACTTACCCCCACACCAGGGTCGCCAGTGTTTTATGTTAATCTGAGCTCTAGTGTTATTGTGTTTCCTAAAGACTTGTGGTGAGCAGTATCAACAACCTCTGCATCATTCAAGACTGTTGCTTTGTGAGGAGGTGTTAAAGTTCATAGTTAGCCATTGTTATGTAAATGACAGCTGAAAAGTACCCAGGGCCTTGCCTTGGCTCCAAGTCAGAGCAGGTCGTCATCTTGGCCAGTGAGACACGGGTGCTGGTCCACGTAGATGGAAACAGAAATGTCACTTAAAAACACTTTGGTAAATCCTCAGTGGAAATGTCCCATAGAGTGTTCTTACATTACCCTTCTCCTTCCCAGACAGACTCTTTAGCTTACTACCATACTCCTACAGTACAGTTTATACGTTACACTGCTCCCAGCTGCCCTGCATTGGCTGCTCAGAGGGATTAAGTAAGGCTTGTCCCAACACACCGCCCCCTCCAACCCTCTCCAGCCTCCAGACTGTGCCTAATTCATGTGTGTGGTGGATTATGCATCCTCGACTCACCAAACACAGCTGTCTGAATGGCTTAGAATGATCTCAGAGCAGACTGTCTCTTATCGCTGTCATCTCACTGAAAGGCCTCTTAATGGGGGACAATGACAGTAAACCAGTGTAGTAGGGCATTAATCTGGGCTGCCTGGAGGGGTGTGGGGGGATGGATCCTGGAGGGTTGTTTTAGGGGGGTCCCAGAGACAGACCAAACACTGCCATTGAGTCTATTAAAAATAGGACCATGCGATTTCTTTATCTGTTGTTTACAGAAGCAGAGAGACAGTAGGGGAACTTCTGGTCAACAACAGATGGCTTGACTCAGTAATTGTAGGTTGAGCTGACTCTGACCTTGAGCATGGTATATAATGTGGATGTTGGAGATGTTTAGGGTGGCACTAATTATGTCTCTGAACACAATAATGAAAAAAATGTGGTAATAAATCAAATGTTCCTTGCCTCCCTGGGCTCAGGCTGGTGTCGGTTACTTTATCGGCAGGAACGAGGTAATGGTACATGCCAATTATCACAGGTACTAGAGCAGAGGAAGAGAGACGTGTAAGCAGTGGGGAGCAGAGAAGTCAAGGAAGGCCTCACTTTAACGTTAACTTGGAGCATATTGTGTTACTGGATCCATGGCAAGTGAACTGAAAGAGTTCAGGTGAAAAGCTTGGCATGAGATCAATGACAAGGTCATACTGCTATCTGTAAAGATTGGCCAACCTTGTGTTCATTTGTTGTTCTCATAACATTCCTCAGTCATCTGATTTAGCTGGTATTTTCTCAGTTGCTCCTCCTACTGCATAGATTCAGGGTAAGAAGAAGATATTCACATGCCTTACAATAACCATGTTACATGTATGAATGTGTGTCTGTGAGGGAGAGGTGTTTTTTCCACAACCCTAATTTCTGAACAGGCATTCAGTCTTTTCATTTACATTTTAGTCATTTAGCAGACGCTCTTGTCCAGAGCGACTTACAGTAGTGAATGCATACATTTCATACATTTAAAAATGTTTCTTCCCCCCCGTACTGGTCCCCCATGGGAATCGAACCCACAACCCTGGCGTTGCAAACACCATGCTCTACCAACTGAGCCACACGGGACCTTTTCAGAAATGTTTATTTATAGAACAGGCTATTTTTGTTAAAGGAAGTGTAGTACTCTGGCTATTTTTTATATATGCTTCAAAAGTGACAATTAGGCCTCTGCTCTGGGACGTAAATGTAAGGAAACTCCTGCAGAATGAACCTCACTCCACCAACTGCAATGGTTCAGAAAACCAACATCTTCACCAAGATCACATATGAGGGAAAACATGATGTTGTTCTTACTCTTCAACCCATAGCATATACATAGATACATATTCCACGTTATGTCTCTGACTTTGTGTTGTTTGGCTCTCTGCTCTCTCTCTGACTCAGTGCTCCGTCCAACAACAGTCCCTTGTCTGTACTCTGCCTTGGCCTACTCAGCACCTTCACAATAAGTGAAGGCCATCTAGCCAAGCTCAGAGTCAGCTCTGTGGTGATGGGAGGGAACAACTGGGGGACTTGAGGCAAAAGAAAATGTTGAAATTATAATATATAGCAGTTGTTTATATAGCAGCTGTTGATGCCATAGCAATACTGTATACAGTAGAGTGTGTTTGCATGATTTTAATACTCCACATGTTTATATGCTGCAATTGCTAGTCTAAATAGGCTCTAAAGTTAGTTTGACTAAATATGTGGGTGTGCATTCAAACACATTTTAGATGTTTAATACCACGAGGTGATACATGGGAAAATGTATAATTTTGTATGAAAAAAGAACACTGTTGTGCTGTAGTATCTGAGAGTGGAAGTCTGTCTGAAACTTACCATATGGTCTTTGTTTAGCCATGATTTCTCTGTGGTTTCCAGTCCCTTATGTTGGTTAGAGTTTCAGTCATGTAAACGGCTCAAGTCTATTTGAGACTGCTTAAGCAGTTTCAGCTGTTATTTAGTAGAACGGAGGCATTGTTTGGGGACATTGTGAATATGCTTTGTATTAGGAAGTGCTTGAAATGAACATTTCATTCTTTATCGTAAGGCTGTAGATACTATACTTGCCACACTTTCTACACAAACATGCATCGTTGTGGTGGTAGACAGACAATACCCATAGGGACACATTGGAATTGGTGTCAGAACTCGGGTCATCAGCTGTTCCTCTGATCATTGTTTTGTACAGTTTTCTTTGCTGAGACTGAGAGACATACAATATTGCCTGTAGCAAGTTGTTGCTCCAGTATAAAACTTTACTCACATTTCAATTATGAAACGCATACTAGTCTACATACAATAAGGCATACACTAGATCATGGCTCTGGGGTTTCGGTTGTCTTTGGGGGTCCAGAGCAGAGAAAGAGAGAGTGACTTTTACAGTTGCTCTCTGTCTGCACTTACTGGTATCAGTATAAATCTAGGCTGATGATTTCACCAGCAGGCCGTAGTTGAAGTCGTTCAGACCAGACCCCAGACCTGGATGCTACTGTAGTATAGTGAGGGTACCAGAAGCAGCAGCTATGTCTTACAGTATGTTGCTCTTATTGTGTGGAGAAGTTATCATTGAAGAATTGGCACGGTCCAGTATAGTGAGAATACCAGAAGCCGGCTCAGTTACACAACCGTGAGCATTGGATTGAGAACAAGTCTACATATTGGAAAAGTTGGGTGGAATGGCAATCCAGAACAGAACACCCCATATACTTTAGTATTGTGTAGAAAGTATATGCCTTGTTTCACAGTATTTACAGGAATACTGATGTTGAAGGAACACACTTTCCATGGACTGCTTGATGTTGAGTTTGTCCCCCACACAAGCTCCATGATCCCTCTCTCCCAGGTCACTGCCTTCTCCCTCTGTTATGGATTTCATCAATATGTAGAGCAGAAGAAAATCTATTGGGCTGCAGATTATGGCTTTAGTGTACATTTGCCCTCAGGAAATTGCATCCGGGATAGAGCTTTGCAAGATGTCCTCATCTTTGTTGAGTGGAAAACAACAACAGTGCAATTGAAGCAGTTTCCAGAAATGCTGCATCTGCATTTCTCATAGTTAATCTCTGCTATCCAGGGAAAGCTGTGCTGCTTAACTGGTGTGACCCAGTGAGCATCATTTACAGTGTGTTTATGATGTTGGCCCAGTTGTCTGCTGTACTGTAATGTAAGTGGTACGTTATGTTTATTACGTACTTGGTACAGCTAGCAGACCCAGGTGCTTGCATGACCTGTGCCTAAATAACTTCTGCATTATAGTTTTTTTAGACAGACGGCACTCAGTCTTTTGATGCGTTATTGTTATTATGTAATTAGCAACATTGGTACGTTTTTTTTGTTTTAGCCTCATACTCAGGTTACTGCTTGAGAGGATGTGGAAGTCTTCTGATGTAGACATTTCCTTTTTGATCTCCCTCTTCCTAATTTATTAAGTGGGTAAAACTAAACAAATACGTTGAGTGTAGCTGAAGGAATTACAACTTTGCGGACCGGGTTTGTTTTTTCTTTTGGAGACAGGAAATGGACTCTAGGACAGATTTGGAATAACATTTGATGTGAACATTTACGTTCCCCTAATTAATGTCTATTTTCTTTTAATTCTCCAGGCTTCTTAGCAAAATGCTTATGATGATTTGTGATGCATTTGTATATATGTGTTGCATTCAAAACTTATTTTGATATTTGCTATGAGGATAAGCATTTAAAGTGATACAATCTGTCACCTAAATGTCTCCCAGAGACTAAATTGATAACCTGTTGGGGTTTTGACAGACACGTCCAGTGAGGTTTACAGTTCTCACATAAAGTAGTCCCTCTGGACACCATACTGTAACCGGACTCACTAGGGATAGAGCTGTTCGTGGAAAACATGCTCGGATACATTACAATAATACAATTTCAAAAATACTGTCAGGCTAATTTATGGCAAATTTAGTAGGGATGCATGATATATCGGTGAACATATCGGAATCGGACGATATTAACTAAAATGCCAACATCTGTATTGGCCAATGTCTAGTATAACGCCGATGTGCTAAACCGATGTCAAAGCGGACGTGCATACCTATATAACTTAGGTACATGCCGTAATGACGCCACATAAAATGTTGCGCTATACGTGCAACACAGCATTCATAACCTAGCCCACAATGTCTGCTGTGTGGATCGAGCAGTCAACAAGTCGAGCAGTCATTTTAAAGAGTAAGAACATTTCAGCGAGACAACTCAAAAAGCGAAATCCATTAAAGCCAAGATAATGGAATTCATTGCCATTAAAAATCCATTAAAGCCAAGATAATGGAATTCATTGCCACACCAGCCACGAAGGATGTGTTTACAATACCGTGTTGGTATTAAAGCATCATTTGTTCGACCGCAACTTCTGGGGTAGCTAGCTTTAGCTTGGTACCTAGCTAGCACCAATACAACCAGCCTGAAAACAATGACCAGTGGAAACTGCAGTAATTTTCATTATTCTTGGCAATGATTTAGGAATCCTTGTGTGTAAGTATTAGCTAGGTTACCACTTGCTGTTCGCCTGTTGAAATTGAACTTCAGTTCATGAAAATAAATAGCTAGCCAGCTAGCCTGTTGCCCAAAGCTAACATTATAAGAAGCCAGCTAGCTTCATCTGGCAAGTGAGGCTCGACTGGACTTGGCACAATAGTGGAATTTGTGGTTTGCCTTCCAAATAAAAGTATGTAATTGATAGTGATGCAAATGAATACAAATAGTAGAATTATGCCATACTTTTATTTTGAAGGCTAACTGCAAAGTCCACTATTGTGGATAATCCTTATTGTGGCTAGCTTCACATAGATGGGTCCGACCACCATTAATCAAATAAAAACTGTCTTATAAAATTTAGATGATGACACCTAGCTATATAGTTAGCTAGCTAACTAGTTAGCTACTGAAACAGATTATGTCATTTTGCTATGTTTTTAGGGAAGAACATTGTTTGCATCCATGAGCTAGCTAGCTTTTTTATGACCAGTTGTCACGGTTGTCGTCGGTGAAGGAGGACCAATACGCAGCAGGTACGTGTATGCTCATCTTGAGAATTTATTAACTTCAAAAAATGAACGTACAAAATCACAAAACAAAAGGAACGAACGAACAACTACAAACAGTCTGGCTAGCATAGGCTCAACACAGAACAATCACCCACAAATCACAAACACAAACACACCCTAATATATGGGACTCTCAATCAAAGGCAGATAGACAACACCTGCCTTCAACTGAGAGTCCCAACCCCAATTAACCAAACATAGACATACACTCACTAGACTCCACATAGAACTACCTAGACATAAACCAAAACCCGGAAATACTAAACCAAACACCCTTTTAACAAACACACCACCCCGAACCACATAAAACAAATACCCTCTGCCACGCCCTGACCAAACTACAAAACAATTAACTTTATATACTGGCCTGGACGTGACAGTACCCCCCCCCCCTTAAAGGTGCTACCCCGGAAGCACCTTAACACAAAAAAATAACCCCAAACAATACCCCAAAGAAAAATTCCCCCTTACTAAAGGGAGGGAAGGGAGGGTGGCTGCCGTCAACGACGGCACTGTGCTACACCCCCCCTCCCCAACCCACCTATTTTTTGGAGGTGGCTCCGGCTCAGGCCGTTCCAGGCTGTCTGGGCAGTCTGGCAGCTCGGGACAGTCTGGGCAGTCTGGCAGCTCGGGACAGTCTGGCAGCTCGGGACAGTCTGGGCAGTCTGGCAGCTCGGGACAGTCTGGGCAGTCTGGCAGCTCGGGACAGTCTGGGCAGTCTGGCAACTCGGGACAGTCTGGGCAGTCTGGCAGCTCGGGACAGTCTGGGCAGTCTGGCAGCTCGGGACAGTCTGGGCAGTCTGGCAGCTCGGGACAGTCTGGGCAGTCTGGCAGCTCGGGACAGTCTGGGCAGTCTGGCAACTCGGGACAGTCTGGCAACTCGGGACCGTCTGGGCAGTCTGGCCACTCCGGCAGTTCAGGGCAGTCTGGCCACTCCGGCAGTTCAGGGCAGTCTGGCCACTCCGGCAGTTCAGGGCAGTCTGGCCACTCCGGCAGTTCAGGGCAGTCTGGCCACTCCGGCAGTTCAGGGCAGTCTGGCCACTCCGGCAGTTCAGCGCAGTCTGGCCACTCCGGCAGTTCAGCGCAGTCTTGCCACTCCGGCAGTTCAGCGCAGTCTGGCCACTCCGGCAGTTCAGCGCAGTCTGGCCACTCCGGCAGTTCAGCGCAGTCTGACCACTCCGGCGACTGTTGACTGACGGGCAGCTCCGACGACTGTTGACTGACAGCAGCTCCGACGACTGTTGACTGACGGGCAGCTCCGACGACTGTTGACTGACGGGCAGCTCCGACGACTGTTGACTGACGGGCAGCTCCGACGACTGTTGACTGACGGGCAGCTCCGACGACTGTTGACTGACGGGCAGCTCCGACGACTGTTGACTGGCGGGCAGCTCCGACGACTGTTGACTGGCGGGCAGCGCCGACGACTGTTGACTGGCGGGCAGCTCCGACGACTGTTGACTGGCGGGCAGCTCCGACGACTGTTGACTGGCGGGCAGCTCCGACGACTGTTGACTGGCGGGCAGCTCTGATGATGACTGTTGACTGGCGGGCAGCTCTGATGATGACTGTTGACTGGCGAGGCTGGGTTTACGCACTTGCAGTTTAGTGCGGGGAGCGGGAACAAGACGAGTCGGACTGGGTGGACGCACTTCCGGGTCCGCACGAGAGACAGGAGCTGGAAACCCAGGGCTATGGAGGCGCACAGCCGGTCTAGATCTTACCTCCTGCACAACCCGCCTTGGCTGGATGGAACTAGTAGCCCTGTACGAGCGGGGTGCTCGTACAGGGCAGACTGGGCTGTGCAGGGGCCTGATGGTAGCCATGCGTAGAGCGGGAGTTGGGTAGCCTGATCCTCGGAGGCGTACCGGCGACCAGATGCGCTGCGCAGGCATCCTCCTACCAGGCTGGATGCCCGCCCTAGCACGGCACCTGCGAGGGGCTGGAATAACTCGCACCGGACTGTGCATGCGTATGGGTGAGATAGTGCGCTTCTCAGCAAAACATAGCGCTCTCCACCCCATACGCTCCTCCATATAACCACGGGTAGCTGGCTTCCGGCTCTTCTTACGCCTAGCCAAACTACCCGTGTGCCCCCCCCCAAAATTTTCTTGGGGGTGCCTCTCGTGCTTCTCCATCAGCGCGTCCACTCTGGCCTCGTACCACCGCCTCTCTGCCTTGGCTGCCTCAATTTCCCACTGCGGGCGGCGATAATCCCCAGCCTGATGCCAGGGTCCGGCCCCGTCCAGAACTTCCTCCCAAGTCCACTTCTCCCGCCAGTCCAACTCGAACTCCGTCTGCTCCTTCCTCTGCTGCTTGGTCCTTTGGTGGTGGGTGATTCTGTCACGGTTGTCGTCGGTGAAGGAGGACCAATACGCAGCAGGTACGTGTATGCTCATCTTGAGAATTTATTAACTTCAAAAAATGAACGTACAAAATCACAAAACAAAAGGAACGAACGAACAACTACAAACAGTCTGGCTAGCATAGGCTCAACACAGAACAATCACCCACAAATCACAAACACAAACACACCCTAATATATGGGACTCTCAATCAAAGGCAGATAGACAACACCTGCCTTCAACTGAGAGTCCCAACCCCAATTAACCAAACATAGACATACACTCACTAGACTCCACATAGAACTACCTAGACATAAACCAAAACCCGGAAATACTAAACCAAACACCCTTTTAACAAACACACCACCCCGAACCACATAAAACAAATACCCTCTGCCACGCCCTGACCAAACTACAAAACAATTAACTTTATATACTGGCCAGGACGTGACACCAGTACTGTAGGTGCGCGAGGCAACTTTACTAGCGTCATAGCATACGTATTGATGAATCGTTGTGACATGAAATACAAGTGATAGTGTAATCAATGTGTAATAACTCCATAAAAATGTATGAACGTGTTAAATTATTATGTGACAGAGCAGTCATATTCAGGTCCTGATTGGTCAACAAGCTTTTTTGACATGTGAAATAGTGTTATCTACTGGTCATTGTTTTATTTTTTGACACGCAAAGACCCAAATGGTGTTCCATAGCAAAGACCCAAACGGTGTTCCATAGCAAAGACCCAAACGGTGTTCCATAGCAAAGACCCAAACGGTGTTCCATAGCAAAGACCCAAACGGTGTTCCATAGCAAAGACCCAAACGGTGTTCCATAGCAAAGACCCAAATGACCTTCCATAGCAAAAACCCAAACAGGGTTCCATAGCAAAGACCCAATCGGCGTTCCATAGAAATCCTGGTTGAGAATGAAACGACTGAACAAATGAACAACGAAACAGCGCAGCAAGTAAGTTTTATTTTTATTTAAAAAATAAAAACAAATTCACCTTTATTTAACCAGGTAGGCTAGTTGAGAACAAGTTCTCATTTGCAACTGCGACCTGGCCAAGATAAAGCGTAGCAATTCGACACATACAACAACACAGAGTTACACATGGAATAAACAAAACATACAGTAGAACAAAAGAAAACAAAAATTGTATATACAGTGAGTGCAAATGAGGTAAGTTAACTTCTATGGGCTACGTGGGACGCTAGCGTCCCACCTGCGGGACACAGCCAGTGAAATATCAGGGCGGCAAATTCAAAAACAACAAAATGTCATAATTAAACTTTCTCAAACATACAACTATTTTACACCATTTTAAAGATACACTTCTCCTTGATGTAACCACATTGTCCGATTTCAAAAGGGCTTTACAGCGAAAGCAAAACATTAGATTATGTTAGGAGAGTACATAGACAAAAATAATCACACAGCCATTTTCCAAGCAAGGACATGTGTCAATAAAACCCAAAACACAGCTAAATGAAGCACTAACCTTTGACGATCTTCATCAGATGACAGTCCTAGGACATTATGTTACACAATACATGTATGTTTTGTTCGATAAAGTTCATATTTATATCCAAAAACAGCATTTTCCATTGGCGCGTGATGTTCAGAAAATGTATTCCCACCAAAACCTCCGGTGAATGTCCACATCAATTTACAAAAATACTCATCATAAACGTTGACAAAATATATAACAATTATTTAAAGAATTATAGATAGATTACTCCTGGATGCAACCGCTGTGTCAGATTTTAAAATAGGTTTACGGAGAAAGCACATTTTTCAATATTCTGAGTACATAGCTCAGCCATCACAGCGAGCTATTCAGACACCCGCCAAGTTCGGGCAACCTAAACTCAGAATTAGTATTTGAAATATTGTCTTACCTTTGCTGATCTTCGTCAGAATGCACTCCCAGGACTGCTACTTCCACAACAAATTTTGTTTTTGTTCGAAATACTCCATATTTATTTCCAAATACCTCCGTTTTGTTTGTGCGTACAGATCACTTATCCAAAGGCATAACGCACGAGCGCGGAACCAGAGATGAAAAGTAAAAATGTTCCATTTCCGTACTTAGAAGCATGTCAAACACTGTTTAAAATCAATCTTTATGGTATTTTTTACGTAAAATTGCAATAATATTCCAACCGGACAATAGCATATTCATTCAAGAAGAAACAGAAGGAACGGCGCGCTCGCATGACCGCGCATATCTCTTTGTTGCCAGGCAGGCCACTCAGTAACTGAGCTCCTATTATCTGCCCAGTGACAGGAGAATGCTCAAACCACTTTCTGAAGGCTGTTGACAGCCAATGGAAGCCTTAGGAAGTGTAACGTCACCCCACAGACACTGTAGTTTCGATAGAGAATCAAAAGAAGAACTACAATTCTCAGACTTTCCACTTCCTGCTTGGAATTCTCTCAGGTTTTTGCCTGCCATATGAGTTCTGTTTTACTCACAGACACCATTCAAACAGTTTTAGAAACTTCAGAGTGTTTTCTATCCAAATCTACTAATAATATGCATATTCTAGTTTCTGGGCCAGAGTAGTAACCTGTTTAACTTCTATGGGCTAGGTGGGACATTTGCGTCCCACCCTAGTCAACAGCCAGTGGAATCGCGTGGCACGAAATACAAATACCTAAAAAATGCTACAACTTTAATTTCTCAAACATATGACTATTTTACACCATTTTAAAGACAAGACTCTCGTTAATCTAACCACATTGTCAGATTTCAAAAAGGCTTTACAGCGAAAGCAAAACATTAGATTATGTCAGGAGAGTACCCTGCCAAAAATAATCACACAGCCATTTTCAAAGCAAGCATATATGTCACAAAAACCAAAACCACAGCTAAATGCAGCACTAACCTTTGATGATCTTCATCAGATGACACTCATAGGACATTATGTTATACAATACATGCATGTTTTGTTCAATCAAGTTCATATTTATATCAAAAACCAGCTTTTTACATTAGCATGTGATGTTCAGAACTAGCATACCCACCGAAAACTTCCGGTGAATTTACTAAATTACTCATGATAAACGTTGACAAAAAACATAACAATTATTTTAAGAATTATAGATACAGAACTCCTTTATGCAATCGCGGTGTCACATTTTAAAATAGCTTTTCGGCGAAAGCACATTTTGCAATATTCTGAGTACATAGCTCGGCCATCACGGCTAGCTATTTTGACACCCACCAAGTTTGGGGCTCACTAAACTCAGAATTACTATTACAAAAATTGGATTACCTTTGCTGTTCTTCGTCAGAATGCACTCCCAGGACTTCTACTTCAACAACAAATGTTGTTTTGGTTCCAAATAATCCATAGTTATATTCAAATAGCTCCGTTTTGTTCGTGTGTTCAGGTCACAATCCGAAGGGCGCATTTCGTGACCAAAAAATTTAAAATATTCCATTTCCGTACTTGGAACGATGTCAAACGCTGTTTAAATTGGGTACGTTTTTCATCCGACCGTGAAAGTACTGCCCCCTAGCCCAGACAGGTTAAGGCAATAAACAGGCCATGGTGGCGAAGTAATTACAATATAGCAATTAAACACTGGAATGGTAGATGTGCAGAAGATGAATGTGCAAGTAGAGATACTGGGGTGCAAAGGAGCAAGATAAATAAATACAGTATGGGGATGAGGTAGGTAGACAGATGGGCTATGTACAGGTGCAGTGATCTGTGAGCTGCTCTGACAGCTGGTGCTTAAAGCTAGTGAGGAAGATATGAGTCTCCAGCTTCAGAAATTTTTGCAGTTCGTTCCAGTCATTGGCAGGAGAGAACTGTAAGGAAAGGCGGCCAAATGAGGAATTGGCTTTGGGGGTGACCAGTGAGATATACCTGCTGGAGCGCATGCTACGAGTGGGTGCTGCTATGGTGACCAGTGAGCTGAGATAAGGCAGGACCTTACCTAGCAGAGACTTGTAGATAACCTGTAGCCAGTGGGTTTGGCGACGAGTATGAAGCGAGGGCCAACCAACGAGAGCGTACAGGTCACAATGGTGGGTAGTGTATGGGGCTTTGGTGACAAAACGGATGGCACTGTGATAGACTGCATCCAGTTTGTTGAGTAGAGTGTTGGAGGCTATTTTATAGATGACATCACCGAAGTCGAGGATCGGTAGGATGGTCAGTTTTACGAGGGTGTGTTTGGCAGCATGAGTGAAGGATGCTTTGTTGTGATATAGGAAGCCGATTCTAGATTTTATTTTGGATTGGAGATGCTTAATGTATTTGTAGTTGTCCACGTATTCTAAGTCAGAGCCGTCCAGAGTAGTGATGCTGGACGGGCGAACAGGTTTGGGCAGTGATCGATTGAATAGCATGCATTTAGTTTTACTTGCGTTTAAGAGCAGTTAGAGGCCACGGAAGGAGAGTTGTATGGCATTGAAGCTCGTCTGGAGGTTAGTTAATACAGTGTCCAAAGAGGGGCCAGAAGTATACAGAATGGTGTTGTCTGCGTAGAGGTGGATCAGAGAATCACCAGCAGCAAGAGCAACATCATTGATGTATACAGAGAAGAGAGTGGCCCGAGAATTGAACCCTGTGGCACACCCATAGAGACTTCCAGAGGTCCGGACAACAGGCCCTCCGGTTTGTCACACTGAACTCTATCAGAGAAGTAGTTGGTAAACCAGGCGAGGCAATCATTTGAGAAACCAAGGCTGTCGAGTTTGCCAATAAGAATGTGGTGATTGACAGAGTCGAAAGCCTTGGCCAAGTCGATGAATACGGCTGCACAGTAATGTCTCTTATCGATGGCGGTTATGATGTCATTTAGGACCTTGAGCATGGCTGAGGTGCACCCATGACCAGCTCTGAAACCAGATTGCATGGCGGAGAAGGTACGGTGGGATTTGAAATGGTCGGTAATCTGTTTGTTAACTTGGCTTTTGAAGACCTTAGAAAGACAGGGTAGGATAGATATAGGTCTGTAACAGTTTGGGTCTAGAGTGTCTCCCCCTTTGAAGAGGGGGATGACCGCGGCAGCCTTCCAATCTTTGGGAATCTCAGACGATACGAAAGAGAGGTTGAACAGGCTAGTAATAGGGGTTGCAACAGTTTAATAATTTTAGAAAGAGAGGGTCCAGATTGTCTAGCCCGGCTGATTTGTGTGGGTCCAGATTTTGCAGCTCTTTCAGAACATCAGCTATCTGGATTTGGGTGAAGGAGAAATGGTGGGGGCTTTGGCGGGTTGCTGTGGAGGGTGCCGGGCAGTTGACCGGGGTAGGGGTAGCCAGGTGGAAAGCATGGCCAGCCGTAGAGAAATGCTTATTGAAATTCTCAATTATAGTGGATTTATCGGTGGTAACAGTGTTTCCTAGCCTCAGAGCAGTGGGCAGCTGGGAGGAGGTGCTCTTATTCTCCATGGACTTTTCAGTGTCCCAGAACTTTTTTGAGTTAGTACTACAGGATGCAAATTTCTGTTTGAAAAAGCTAGCCTTAGCTTTTCTAACTACCTGTGTATATTTGTTCCTAACTTCCCTGAAAAGTTGCATATCACGGGGGCTATTCGATGCTAATGCAGAACACCACAGGATGTTTTTGTGCTGGTCAAGGGCAGACAGGTCTGGAGTGAACCAAGGACTATATCTATTCCTAGTTCTACATTTTTTTGTGTGGGGCATGCTTATTTAAGATGGTGAGGAAGGCACCTTTAAAGAATAGCCAGGCATCATCAACTGACAGGCTGAGGTCAATGTCATTCCAGGATACCCCGGCCAGGTCGATTAGAAAGGCCTGCTCGCAGAAGTGTTTTAGGGAGCGTTTGACAGTGATGAGGGGTGGTCGTTTGGTCGCAGACCCATTACGGATGCAGGCAATGAGGCAGTGATCGCTGAGATCTTAGTTGAAAACAGCAGAGGTGTATTTGGAGGGCGAGTTAGTTAGGATGACATCTATGAGGGTGCCCGTGTTTACGGATTTGGGGTTGTACCTGGTAG
This sequence comes from Salmo salar, assembly GCF_965601325.2. Lineage (NCBI taxonomy): Eukaryota > Metazoa > Chordata > Actinopteri > Salmoniformes > Salmonidae > Salmo > Salmo salar. The sequence goes on from NC_138303.1 coordinate 96,384,668, forward strand.
GTTCATTGATAATTTGTGTAAGATTGAGGGCATCAAGCTTAGATTGTAGGATGTCCGGGGTGTTAAGCATGTCCCAGTTTAGGTCACCTAGTAGCACGAGCTCAGAAGATAGATGGGGGCCAATCAATTCACATATGGTATCGAGGGCACAGCTGGGGGCAGAGGGAGGTCTATAGCAAGCGGCAACAGTGAGAGACTTGTTTCTGGAAAGGTGAATTTTTAGAAGTAGAAGCTCAAATTGTTTGGGTACACACTTGGATAGTAATACAGAACTCTGCAGACTATCTGCAGTAGATTGCAACACCGCCCCCTTTGGCAGTTCTATCTTGGCGGAAAATGTTATAGTTAGCGATGGAGATTTCAAGGTTTTCGGTGGTTTTCCTAAGCCAGGATTCAGACACGGCTAAGACATCCGGGTTGGCAGAGTGTGCTAAAGCAGTGAGTAAAACAAACTTAGGGAGTTGTCTTCTAATGTTAACATACATGAAACCAAGGCTTTTACGGTTATAGAAGTCAACAAATGAGAGCACCTGGGGAGTGGGAGTGGAGCTAGGCACTGCAGGACCTGGATTAACCTCCACATCACCAGAGGAACAGAGGAGAAGTAGGATAAGGGTACGGCTAAAGGCTATATGAACTGGCCGTCTAGCACGTTTGGGACAGAGAGTAAAAGGAGCAGGTTTCTGGGCACGATAGCATAGATTCAAGGCATAGTGTACAGACAAAGGTAAGGTAGGATGTGAGTACATTGGAGGTAAACCTAGGCATTGAGTAATGATGAGAGAGATATAGTCTCTAGAGACGTTTAAACCAGGTGTTGTCATCGCATATGTAGGAGGTGGAACAACATGGTTGGTTAAGGCATATTGAGCAGGGCTAGAGGCTCTACGGTGAAATAAGACAGTAATCACTAACCAGGACAGTAATGGACGAGGCATATTGATATTAGAGAGAGGCATGCGTAGCCAAGTGAACGCGGCAAGAATGTCATACCCTTTTTGACCAGACAGAATTGGATAGATGGCCTGCCTACACGCTCACTTGGATGCTTTCTCTGGTGAGATACAGTTGAAGTCGGAAGTTTACATACACTTAGATTGGAGTCATTAAAACTTGTTTTTCAACCACTCCACAAATTTCTTGCTAACAAACTACAGTTTTGGCAAGTCGGTTAGGACATCTACTTTGTGCATGACACAAGTAATGTTTACAACAATTGTTTACAGACAGATTATTTCACTCATAATTCACTGTATCACAATTCCAGTTAGTCAGAAGTTTACATACACTAATTTAACTGTGCCTTTAAACAGCTTGGAAAATTCCAGAAAATTATGTCATGGCTTTAGAAGCTTCTGATATGCTAATTGACATAATTTGAGTCAATTGGAGGTATACCTGTGAATGTATTTCAAGGCCTACCTTCAAACTTAGTGCCTCTTTGCTTGACATCATGGGAAAAACAAAATAAATGGTAAAATCAAAAAACATTGTAGACCTCCACAAGTCTGGTTCATCCTTGGGAGCAATTTCCAAATGCCTGAAGGTACCACGTTTGTCTGTACAAACAATAGTACGCAAGTATAAACACCATGGGACCACGCAGCCATCATACCGCTCAGGAAGGAGACGCGTTCTGTCTCCTAGAGATGAACGTACTTTGGTGCGAAAAGTGCAAGTCAATCCCAGAACAACAGCAAAGGACCTTGTGAAGATTCTGGAGGAAACAGCTACAAAAGTATCTATATCCACAGTAAAACGAGTCCTATATCGACATAACCTGAAAGGCCGCTCAGCAAGGAAGAAGCCACTGCTCCAAAACCGCCATAAAAAAGCCAGACTACGGTTTGCAACTGCACATGGGGACAAAGATCATACTTTTTGGAGAAATGTCCTCTGGTCTGATGAAACAGAAATAGAACTGTTTGGCCATAATGACCATCGTTTTGTTTAGAAGAAAAAGGGAGAGGCTTGCAAGCCGAAGAACACCATCCCAACCATGAAGCACAGGGGTGGCAGCATCATGTTGTGGGGTTGCTTTGCTGCAGGAGGGACTGGTGCACTTCACCAAATAGATGGCATCATGAGGGATGAAAATTATGTGGATATATTGAAGCAACATCTCAAGACATCAGTCAGGAAGTTAAAGCTTGGTCACAAATGGGTTTTCCAAATGGACAATGACCCAAGCATATTTCCAAAGTTGTGGCAAAATGGCTCAAGGACAACAAAGTCAAGGTATTGGAGTGGCCATCACAAAGCCCTGACCTCAATCCTATAGAAAAATTGTGGGCAGAACTGAAAAAGTGTGCGAGCAAGGAGGCCTACAAACCTGACTCATTTACACCAGCTCTGTCAGGAGGAATGGGCCACAATTCACCCAACTTATTGTGGGAAACTTGTGGAAGGCTACCCAAAATGTTTGACCCAAGTTAAACAATCTAAAGGCAATGCTACCAAATACTAATTGACTATGTAAACTTCTGACCCACTGGGAATGTGATGAAAGGAAGAAAAGCTTAAATAAATCATTCTCTCTACTATTATTCTGACATTTCACATTCTTAAAATAAAGTGGTGATCTGAACTGACCTAAGACAGGGAATTTTTACTAGGATTAAATGTCAATAATTGTGATAAACTGAGTTTAAATTTTTTTAAATGGCTAAGGTGTATGTACACTTCCAACTTACAATTCTTGCGAATTTAAGGAAAATGATGAAACACAGATGTCTGACTCGGATCAGGCTCTAAATTGTTTTACTTCTTTGCTAAACTGTATTGCAGACAAGCATGTACCGTTCAAGAAACTAAGGTTAAAGGATAGAGCTAATTCCTGGTTCACACATTAACTATCAGAGAAACTTCAGGAGAGAAATTCAGCTTGGGGTGACTGATTCTACGTCTGACTGGCAGTCCTTCAGACGCTTGAGAAATAGATGTCTATCCCTGATTAGAAAAGCTGAATGAAAATACTTCTTGAAATATCTGAGAATGGTGTGAATCCAGCTGCCTTCTGGAAGATAGTCAAATCATTGAAACAATACTCCACCCCCTCATTGCCCCAGCAGGTTTTGACGGCCTCTGGTCCAATAACAGATAAGATGGACATTTTGTGGTGCTTTTAATAAACACTTTGCCTAAGCAGGCCACTTATTTAAAAAAAATTGCTTCTGAAAACTCTGATTCCAGTAGAGGGAGTCCTTAGCTCACCCCAGGTTGCAGAGAACAATAGAGTTAGACTTTGGAGAGAGGGGAGCTGGCCAGGCAGAGACAGCAAGGGTGGTTCATCATGGATACGCAGACCATTCTATAAAAATTGAGCTCTATTGGAGAAAGCCCTGCCTCCAGCTGTTTGCTTAGAAATTCTAGGAACAATAACGAGGCCTGCATCCTGTGACTGTAGCATACGTGTAGGTATGTATGGCAGGACCAAATTGAAGAGATATGTAGGAGAAAGTCCATGTAATGCTTTGTAGGTTAGCAGTACAATCTTGAAATCAGCCCTAGTCATAACAGGGCTAGCTTTGGAGTAATATGGCATTTTTGGGGGGTTCTAGTCAAGATAGCAGCTGAACTTTAGCACTAGCTGAAGTTGATTTAGTTCCTTATCCAGGTAGCCGGAGAGTAGAGCATTTAAATAGTCTATAGTCTTGAAGTGACAAAAGCATGGATTAGCTTTTCTGTCAAGGCTGTGGGTAACTGGTGAAAGGAGTCAGGCACAGGAGAGCTGAGATGCGTGGACAAGGTATTTAATACAAGATAACACCAGTATAAACACAATACTATGGTGCAGGAAAAATACCGGTACCACGAAATAAACAGGCGTAAATAACAAAACCCGGCAACAAATAACCAGCCATCAGTAACAGCCTGAACAATAGAACAAACACGCACACAAACATGGGGGAAACCAGAGGGTTAAATAATGAACATCTAATGGGGTAATTGAAACCAGGTGTGTAGAAAACAAAGACAAAACAAATGGAAAATGAAAAGTGGATCGACGATGGCTAGAAGGCCGGTGACGCCGAACGCCGCTCGAACAAGGAGAGGGACCGACTCCGGTGGAAGTCGTGACAGTACCCCCCCCTGACGCGCAGTTTCGCAGTGCGCTGACACCGGCCTCGGGGATGACCCGGATGGCGAGGCGCAGGGCGATCCGGATGGAGACGGTGGAACTCCCGCAGCATCGCAGGGTCCAATACGTCCTCCACTGGCACCCAGCATCTCTCCTCCGGACCGTACCCCTCCCACTCCACGAGGTACTGAAGGCCCCTCGCCCGATGTCTCGATTCCAGTATGGATCGGACTGCATACGCCGGGGCCCCCTCGATGTCCAGAGGGGGCAGAGGAACCTCCCGCACTTCAGACTCCTGGAGTGGACCAGCCACCACCGGCCTGAGGAGAGACACATGGAACGAGGAGTTAATACGGTCATCTGGGGGAAGCTGTAAACTGTAACAAACCTCGTTCACTCGCCTCAGGACTTTGATTGGCCCCACAAACCGCGGGCCCAGCTTCCGGCAGGGCAGGCGGAGGGGCAGGTTTCAGGTCGAGAGCCAGACCCGGTCCCCCGGTGCAAACACCGGGGCCTCACTGCGGTGGCGGTCTGCGCTGGCTTTCCGACGCCTCACGGCCCGCTGAAGGTGCACATGAGCGGCGTCCCATGTCTCCTCCGAGCGCCTAAACCAGTCGTCCACCACAGGAGCCTCGATCTGGCTCTGATGCCACGGCGCCAGAACAAGTTGGTACCCCAGTACGCACTGGAAGGGGGAGAGGTTGGTAGAGGAGTGGCGGAGTGAGTTCTGGGCCGCCGAACGCCGCTCGAACAAGGAGAGGAACCGACTCCGGCGGAAGTCGTGACATTTTCTGCATAATATTTTGACAAAAAGTTTTGGATTGTTGCAATGTTACGAAGATGGAAAAAAAAGCAGCTATGGATTTAAAATATATATACACTACCGTTCAAAAGTTTGGGGTCACTTAGAAATGTCCTTGTTTTTGAAAGAAAAGCAACTTTTTTGTCCATTAAAATAACATCAAATTGATCAGAAATACAGTGTAGACATTGTTAATGTTGTAAATGACTATTGTAGCTGGAAACGGCAGATTTTGTATAAAATATCTACATATGCACACAGAGGCCCATTATTAGCAACCGTCACTTCTGTTAATCATTTTAAAAGGCTAACTGATCATTAGAAAACTGTTTTGCAATTATGTTAGCACAGCTGAAAACTGTTGTGCTCATTTAAGAAGCAATAAAACAGGCCTTTAGACTAGTTAAGTATCTGGAACATCAGCATTTGATAACAGGCTAAAAATGGCCAGAAACAATGGACTTTCTTCTGAAATTCGTCAGTCTATTCTTGTTCTGAGAAATTAAGGCTATTCCATGCGAGGAATTGCCAAGAAACTGAAGATCTGGTACAACGCTGTGTATTACTCCCTTCACAGAACAGAGCAAACTGTCTCTAACCAGAATAGAAAAGGAGTTGGAGGCCCCGGTGCACAACTGAGCAAGAGGACAAGTACATTAGAGTGTCTAGTTTGAGAAACAGACGCCCCACAAGTCCTCAACTGGCAGCTTCATTAAATGGTATCCGTAAAACACCAGTCTCAATGTCAACAGTGAAGAGGCAACTTCGGGATGCTGGCCTTCTAGGCAGAGTTCCTCTGTCCAGTGTCTGTGTTCTTTTGCCCATCTTAATCTTTTCTTTTTATTGGCCAGTCTGAGATATGGCTTTTTCTTTGCAACTCTGCCTAGAAGGCCAGCATCCCGGAGTCACCACTTCACTGTTGACTTTGAGACTGGTGTATTCTTGATAGACAAGATCTAAACCAGGCAGGAACTTGTCCGCGTAGATCAATTAGGGTTTTCAATCTCTTCAAAATAATGTGGTGAACGATGGGGTCAAAAGTGGCACTAGGCACGAGGACAGACGCAGAGCCTTGGTCTGACGCCAGAGCCTTGGTCTGACGCCAGAGCCTTGGTCTGTGTCTTGATCTGGCTCACTCCCTCACTGAACTGACTGTTAGGACTGGCACAATAATCGTATAATAGAAAATTATGTGCAATAATCGCGAACAAAAAATGTATACATAGATTGGGGGTAAGGACCTGCGTTAGACTAGCGTCCTGGCCAGTGGGTGTACTTGTACATCAAGCTGCCACACGCTAGAGAAACAGGAGATAGGTTCCTGCCCTATGAGCCGTCCCAGCTCACACAAGCCAACGCTCGTGCAAGGCTACTTACTTAATACATTTTAGGAGGGGTGGGATTCAACTTTATTTTCAAGTAGATATAGTTTAGAATAGCAGTTTTTTTATTAATGTAAAATGAGTTATAATTTTATGAACAGAACAGCGTGGTCAGGAGAATCTTAATTTCCAAAAGTTCCAAGTTGTCAAAACCATTTTATTTTTGAGATGTCACCAAAGTATTCATTATGTATGTCGTAGATACTTTTCAAAGATGCATTATGATTCATTACAAGCTCAAAGATGTTTTCAACAAAAATGACAATTAGCTATGACAATAACCGTGGTAATTTGCATGACAATTAATCGTTACCCCAAAACAATAATCTTCACAGCCCTACTGAATGTCTGTCTGTCTGTCTTACTCTACCCTCTCTGTCTATCCTGTAACACTCACCGTATCAGAGATTTAATTACCAGGAAATTGCGTGTGATGAGCTGCTGGATTTTACGGCTTGACTTTCCCCTACCCTCAACTAGCTGGCTGTAGTTAGCCTAGCCGACTCGAATATCGCTGGCTATTTCCAAAGCTCTTGCAGAGCTGTGTCTCATTACGCTGCATACCAAAAATAGTGACAGAGACTATAACAGCCAGCAGACACCCAGCCCCTCTACAGTATCTATCAAGAGCTGACCTCGCTGCTCTACTTGCCCCTGGCCCCTGCTGTGACCCTGCTGTGTACAAACTGCAGGTCACAAGGTCCTTCACCAGCACGGCTCAGATAGTGCTACAACAGCAAGGGATACATTAATTTATAAACCAAGCACTGTCAGCAGTAAGCAGTGAACACCACTGTTCAATCACACCACATGGACAAATCCATGCGGTATAAAAGCATTTTTGTGAGTACATACAGTGTCTTCAGAAAGTATTCACACCCCTTGACTTTTTCTAAATGTTTTTTTTACAGCCTGCATTTAAAATGGAGCCTACACACAATACCCCATAATGTCAAAGTGTAATTTTGTTAGTTTGACATTTTTACAAATTAATCAAAAATGAAAAGCGTAAATGTCTTGAGTCAATAAGTATTTATAACCTCTTTGTTATGGCAAGATTCGTTTTGAATGACTACCTCGCCTCTGTACCGCACACATACAATTATCTCTAAGGTCCCTCAGTCGAGCAGTGAATTTCAAACACAGATTCAACCACAAAGACCAGGGATGGTTTCAAAAAATCGAATCAAACTTTATTTGTAACATGCGCCGAATACAACAAGTGTATACCTTACCGTGAAATGCATACATACAAGCCCTTAAGCAACAGTGCCGTTCAAGAAGAGTTAAGAAAATATTTACCAAATAAACTAAAGTAAAAAATAATAAAAAGTAACACAATAACATTACAATAACAAGGCTATATACTGGGGTACCGGTACCGAGTCAGTGTGCGGGGGTACAGGTTAGAGGTAATTTGTACATGTAGGTAGGGGTGAAGTGACTATGCATAGATAATAAACAGAGAGTATCAGCAGTGTATAAAACAAATGGAGGGGGGCGGGGCACGTCAATGTAATAGTCCGGTGGCCATTTGATTAATTGTTCAGCAGTCTTATGGCTTGGGGGTAGAATCTGTTAAGGAGCCTTTTGTTCCTAGACTTGGCGCTCCGGTACTGCTTGCTGTGCGGTAGCAGAGAAAACAGTCCTCTGACACTGCCTATTATATAGGTCCTGGATTGCAGGAAGCTTGGCCCCAGTGATGTACTGGGCCATATGCACTACCCTCTGTAGCACCTTCAGATGCCGAGCAGTTGTAATACGAGTCGGTGATGCAACCGGTCAGGTTGCTCTCGATGGTGCAGCTGTAGAACCTTTTGAGGATCTGGGGACCCATGTGTTTTGTCATGCCCTCTTCACGACTGTCTTGGTGTGTTTGGACCATGATAGATCATTGGTGATGTGGACACCAAGGACCAAGGAAACTCTCGACCCACTCCACTACAGCCCCATTGATGTTAATGGGGGCCTGTTCATCCTGCCTTTTCCTGTAGTCCATGATTGTCTTGCTCACATTGAGGGAGAGGTTGTTGTCCTGGCACCACACTGCAAGTTTTCTAACCTCCTCCTATAGGCTGTCTCATCGTTGTCGGTAATCAGGCCTACCACTGTTGTGTCCTCAGCAAACTTAATGATGATGTTGGAGTCGTGTTTGGCCACACAGTCATGGGTGAACAGGGAGTACAGGAGGGGACTAATTACACACCCCTGAGGGGCCCCAGTGTTGAGGATCAGCGTGGCAGACGTGTTGTTGCCTACTCTTACCACCTGGGGCGGCCCGGCAGGAAGTCCAGGATCCAGTTGCAGAGGGAGGTGTTTAGTCCTAGGGTCCTTAGCTTAGTGATGAGCATCATGGGCACTATGGTGTTGAATGCTGAGCTGTAGTCAATGAACAGCATTCTCACATAGGTGTTCCTTTTGTCCGGGTGGGAAAGGGCAGTGTGGAGTGCGATTACAATTGCGTCATCTGTAGATCTGTTAGGGCGGTATGCAAATTGGAGTGGATCTAGGGTATCCGGGAGGATGCTGTTGATGTGAGCCATGACCAGCCTTTCAAGGCACTTCATGGCTACTGACGTGAGTGCTACGGGGTGGTAATCATTTAGGCAGGTTTTAGGCTGGCCCCGCGGGTTTGTGAATGTTGACCTGTTTAAAGGTCTTGCTCACATCGGCTACCGAGAGCGTTATCACACAGTCATCCAGAACAGCTTGTGCTCTTGTGCATGCTTCAGTGTTACATAAAAGCCATTTAGCTCGCGTCACTGAGCAGCTCGCGTCTGGGTTTCCCTTTGTAATCCGTAATAGTTTTCAAGCCTTGCCACATCCGAAGAGCGTCGGAGCCGGTGTAGTAGGATTAAATCTTAATCCTGTATTGATGCTGTGCTTGTTTGATGGACCGTCAGAGGGTATAGCGGGATTCCTTTTAGGTGTCTGGATTAGTGTCCCGCTCCTTGAAAGCGGCAGCTCTAGCCTTTAGCTCGATGCAGATGTTGCCTGTAGTCCATGGCTTCTGGTTGGGATATGTACGTACGGTCACTGTGGGGACGACGTCGTCAATGCACTTCTTGATCAAACCGATGACTGAGGTGGTATACTCCTCAATGCCATTGGATGAATCCCAGAACATATTCCAGTCTGTGCTAGCAAAACAGTCTTTTAGCGTAGCATCCGCGTCATCTGACCGCTTACGTATTGAGCGAGTCACTGGTACTTCCAGCTTTAGTTTTTGCTTGTAAGCGGGAATCAGGAGGATAAAAAAATTGTCATATTTGCCAAATGGAGGACGAGGGAGAGCTTTGTATGCATATCTGTGTGTGGAGTAAAGGTGGCCCTCTGGTTGCACATGTGAAAACCTGGTAAACCTGAAAACCTGGTAAACCTGAAAACCTGGCCACTAGGAGTGCCGTTTCTGGGTGAGCATTTACTTGTTTGCTTATGGCCTTATAGAGTTGGTTGAGTGCGGTCTTAGTGCCAGCATTGGTCTGTGGTGGTAAATAGACGGCTACGAATAATATAGATGAGAACTCCTTTATTAGATAGTGTGGTCTACAGCTTATCATAAGGTACTCTACCTCAGGCGAGCAATACCTCAAGACTTCTTTAATATTAGACGTCGCGCACCAGCTGTTATTGACAAAAAGACATCCCCACCAGACATAGCTTCTCTGTTCTGCCGGTGCATTGAAAATCCCTCCAGCTCTATATTGTCTTTGTCGTCGTTCAGCCACGACTCGGTGAAACATAAGATATTACAGTTCTTAATGTCCTGTTGGTAGTGGTAGGTTCTTATTTTTCAGAGTAAATACCCACGGACACTAGAGAAGCTTTAACCAAGTTTAATTCTTTCCAAAGGTTCTGTACAGCTGTAATCAGACAGCAAAACATTTCTCTCCATTGGTTATATACATCCTACTTAAGACACTCCCTCTCTCCAATCCTTAGTTTATGCCCAAGAGAAAGAAGGTAACCAGATACTAACCCTGATTACTCCCTTAAGGGGAACTGACCTCACACCTCACCTCCTGACCTCAACCCCTCCTTCACCTAATCCACAGATATCCATCTGTCTTCCCTATATCAATACATCGCTCTCCTCTCCTCCATCAAACACATTCCAAAGCCTTCTGGCTTTCTACAGAGAACCCTTAACTTCTGACATAAAACCCAGTCTCTTCCACTCTTTCTATTCAAGGATTCTTCTCTATAATTTATTTAATATCTCAATGTTCAAAGTTTAGCCGATTCCAACAGTAGGATAATCGTAATCGTACGTCATCAATCTTATTTTCCAATGATTGCATGTTATCAAGTAGAATTGATGGAAGTGGGAGTTTACTCGCTCGCCTACGGATTCTCAAAAGGCAACCGATCTGCGTCCTCTTGGCCTCCGTCTTTTCTTCACGCAAATGACGGGGATCTGGGCCTGTTCCCGGGAGAACAGTATATTTTTCTCATTGGACTCGTTAAAGGAAAAATCTTCTTCCAGTTCATTTTGAATAATCCCACTTCTGATGTTCAAAGTTATTTTCGGTCATAAGAGACATTATGTACAAAATAAGTAAAACAAATAAGTTACAAACCACGCAAAAAAATATATTTAAAAAATAGCACAATTGGTTATGGGCATTTAAAACGTCAGCCATCCTCTTCGGCGCCATCTTAATAGATCCTGTGTGTTTTCCAATGCCTCGCAAAGGGCACCTATTGAATATTCCTTTGAGCATGGTGAAGTTAATTACACTTTGGATGGTGTATTAATATACCCATTCGCTATTTATTTGATTTATTTATTTGAACCTTTATTTAACTAGGCAAGCCAGTTAAGAACAAATTCTTATTGACAATGACGGCCTACCAAAAGGCAAAAGGCCTCTTGCGGGGACGGGGGCTCAGATTAAAAATAAAAATATAGGACAAAACACACATCACGACAAGAGAGACACCACAACACTACATAAAGAGAGACATAAGACAGCAACAGAGCATGGCAGCAACACATAACAACACAGCATGGTAGCAACACTAAAAACAGGTGTCCTTCCTAACTCAGTTTCCAGAGTGGAAGGAAACTGCTCAGGGATTTCACCATGATGCCAATGGTGACTTTAAAACAGTTAGAGTGTAATGGCTGTGATAGGAGAAAACTGAGGATGGATCAATAATATTGTTGGTACTCCACAATACTAACCTAAATGACAGAGTGAAAAGAAGGAAGCCTGTACAGAATTCACCTTACAGCAGATCAATTACTAAAACAAAAGGCCAAATACTGGAGTTGCTTACCAAGATGACATTGAATGTTCCTGAGTGGCCTGGTTACAGTTTTTACTTAAATCTGCTTAAAAATCTGTGGCAAGACTTGAAAATGGTAGTCAACTTGACAGAGCTCAAAGAATTTGAAAAATAATAATGTGCAAATATTGTACAATCCAGGTGTGCAAAGCTCTTAGAGTTTTCACTTTATCATTATGAGGTATTGTGTGTAGATGGGTGATAATAAATATATATATATATATATATATATATATATATATATATATATATATATATATATATATATATATATATACTGCTCAAAAAAATAAAGGGAACACTTAAACAACACATCCTAGATCTGAATGAAAGAAATAATCTTATTAAATACTTTTTTCTTTACATAGTTGAATGTGCTGACAACAAAATCACACAAAAATAATCAATGGAAATCCAATTGATCAACCCATGGAGGTCTGGATTTGGAGTCACACTCAAAATTAAAGTGGAAAACCACACTACAGGCTGATCCAACTTTGATGTAATGTCCTTAAAACAAGTCAAAATGAGGCTCAGTAGTGTGTGTGGCCTCCACGTGCCTGTATGACCTCCCTACAACGCCTGGGCATGCTCCTGATGAGGTGGCGGATGGTCTCCTGAGGGATCTCCTCCCAGACATGGACTAAAGCATCCGCCAACTCCTGGACAGTCTGTGGTGCAACGTGGCGTTGGTGGATGGAGCGAGACATGATGTCCCAGATGTGCTCAATTGGATTCAGGTCTGGGGAACGGGCGGGCCAGTCCATAGCATCAATGCCTTCCTCTTGCAGGAACTGCTGACACACTCCAGCCACATGAGGTCTAGCATTGTCTTGCATTAGGAGGAACCCAGGGCCAACCGCACCAGCATATGGTCTCACAAGGGGTCTGAGGATCTCATCTCGGTACCTAATGGCAGTCAGGCTACCTCTGGTGAGCACATGGAGGGCTGTGCGGCCCCCCAAAGAAATGCCACCCCACACCATGACTGACCCACCGCCAAACCGGTCTGTGAAGAGCACAGGGCGCCAGTGGCGAATTTGCCAATCTTGGTGTTCTCTGGCAAATGCCAAACGTCCTGCACGGTGTTGGGCTGTAAGCACAACCCCCACCTGTGGACGTCGGGCCCTCATACCACCCTCATGGAGTCTGTTTCTGACCGTTTGAGCAGACACATGCACATTTGTGGCCTGCTGGAGGTCATTTTGCAGGGCTCTGGCAGTGCTTCTCCTGCTCCTCCTTGCACAAAGGCGGAGGTAGCGGTCCTGCTGCTGGGTTGTTGCCCTCCTACGGCCTCCTCCACGTCTCCTGATGTACTGGCCTGTCTCCTGGTAGCGCCTCCATGCTCTGGACACTACACTGACAGACACAGCAAACCTTCTTGCTACAGCTCGTATTGATGTGCCATCCTGGATAAGCTGCACTACCTGAGCCACTTGTGTGGGTTGTAGACTCCGTCTCATGCTACCACTAGAGTGAAAGCACCGCCAGCAGTCAAAAGTGACCAAAACATCAGCCAGGAAGCATAGGAACTGAGAAGTGGTCTGTGGTCCCCACCTGCAGAACCACTCCTTTATTGGGGGTGTCTTGCTAATTGCCTATAATTTCCACCTGTTGTCTATTCCATTTGCACAACAGCATGTGAAATGTATTGTCAATCAGTGTTGCTTCCTAAGTGGACAGTTTGATTTCACAGAAGTGTGATTGACTTGGAGTTACATTGTGTTGTTTAAGTGTTCCCTTTATTTTTTTGAGCAGTGTATATGTGGAATAAGTCAATGGGTTTGAATCCTTCCTGAAGGCACTGTACATGCTAGAAATGTTGTATTGATATTTGATTTAACAATTCACTTTTTATGTTCCTGCAGTGCACAATATGTCATATTGTACATCTATAGGCGCTTTAAAAGGGCCTTTCTCCAGACTATATACATATCAGGTTATCTACAGATCACAGCTTTCAGGTGAGATGACTAGTCTGCTGTTACATTACTTGAGCTTGATGTTTATAAGAGGATTCATCTCTACATATAACAACAAAGTCAGATCATCCTGACAGTATATCTCCTTCACCACTTAAGCACTACTAAGAGCAGGAGTTCTACAGGGCAGAAACATGCGTTCACAAATTGGTACCTCTAGACTTGTCTCATCTAATGCTGTAACAGAGACTTGTCTGAGTTTATCAAAGAAAACCTGTTTTCTAAATCCAGATGCCCTTCTATTGCCATGTATGGGAAGTTGGAAACCAGTCAGCTGTAGAGAGGTTTCAGATTTCTTTACATATTTGTCCACTTAGGTATGTTAGTTTTTAGATACCCTGCTGTGTTTACCAGGTCAAATAGTGCCTTTTGCCGGTGTGGAGTTGGGTAAGGTTTGTTATTCCCGGACTGTCTGTGAGTTGGCTTCTGTTACAACATTCCCAAAATTGAATGTTGTAACATAATTTTATATTTTTATTAGTCATATGTACAGGATACACACGGTATACACCATCCAACGAAATGCATACTTGCAGCTTCTTTCTTCGACAATGCAACAACAATAAGAAATAATAAAAGATTAGAATACGAATTTAAAGTAAATTGCTCAGTGGAATAGGATAATCATTTTTGCAGAGTATAGTGCAGGAAGGCACAATTTATAGTAAAATATTTATACATGTATCAGGGAATGGGGTATTGGGGGGCAAGTGTTTAAAGGTAAAAGGGGTGATAGACTTCAAAGGGGTGTGAGATCATGATCGTCTTGGAATTTTAGGTTATGTTAATTGGCCAGGCCAATGTACATGGTCACCAACTGAACCGTTGGGGGGGATCGGCACATATCAGACTCAAAAGAAACACTTGGTTTTTCTCTGCAACTTCGCTATTAACATTACACTTCGTTATTATCAGTAGCGTTTCATTATTATTATTATTATTATTATTATTATTCAAGTTATTACCTCTAAATATTAGTCTAGTATACAAATTAAGGAATGTCAGATAGGAGAGGAATTCCGAAAAAATACAGATCCCGATATTGACGCACTAAACCGTTCACACCAAGTTCTATGCGTTTTTCCCTCCCCTTTTCTGAACAATTTGCATAAGGTCACCAACATTTCTACGGTCATTCTCTGTGGCAATTCGTTGTTCAAAGTGGCTAGAGAGGATGGATGCAGTAATGAGAGAAAAATCATATACTGCTGGAAAAATAATATGCTGCTGAAAAGACTAGAATATGGGCTATGCATCCTATAGGATGAATCATGAAAGGAGTTTGGCTACGTTTCAGTCTGTTGCACCCCATTTAATAAGAGAAGAAATGCAAAACTGGCTCCTGTCATCATTCCTAGCACATATGCTGACAAGACACAGCTTTTTTTCTATCTGATTAAAGAGAAGTCCAGACAGTCTAGGCCTATTTCAGGGAAACTTTCTGAATGGATATAGAGAATTAGTGAACTCATACATGCTCACCCACCCACCTAAAATTACCCATCAATCAAAGCCACCTGCAGCACATCTCACTCAGACACGTAAGCAAATAAAATGTGTCCTTTCCGAAAAATGTATTAAAAACTTAGCTTCAAATCCTTTCTGTAGGATAGGAAAAACATTCTCTACATTATAGGATGATGCTACATCAATGTAGCCTATCATATAAATTGCAGAGAAAAGTTTTTAGGGTGATATTCACCGAGTGTACAAAAGATTAGGAACACCTTCCTAATATTGAGTTGCACCCCCTTTTGCCCTCAGAACAGCCTCAATTCATCGGGGCATGGACTCTACAAGGTGTTGAAAGCGTTCCGCATGGATGCTGGCCCATGTCGACTCCAATGCTTCCCACAGTTGTGTCAAGTTGGCAGGATGTCCTTAAAGTGGTGGACCATTCTTGACGCACCATCCCCCATTCAAAGGCACTTCAATATTTTGTCTTGCCCATTGGCTTGCCACAGCCTGTGCACACAATCCACGTCTCAGTTGTCTCAGAGCTTAAAAATCCTTCTTTAACCTGTCTCTTCCCCATTATCTACACTGAGTGAAGTGGATTAAACAGTTGACGTCAATAAGGGATCATAGCTTTCACCTGAATTCACCTGGTCAGTCTATGCCATGGAAAGAGCAGGTGTTCCTAATGTTTTGTACACTAAGTGTATAGAGGCAACTGTGATAGGCATGAAGATGAAATTGACAACCATTCCAAAATAGAAACGCATGGATGCAACCTGATGATCAGCCTGTCCATAGCTTAATGATCAGCCTGTCCATAGGTTAATGATCAGCCTATCCATAGCTTAATGATCAGCTTGTCCATAGCCTAATGTTCAGACAGTCCATAGCCTAATGATCCGCCTGTCCATAGCCTAATGATCAACCTGTCCATAGCTTAATGATCAGCCTGTCCATAGCTTAATGATCAGCCTGTCCATAGCTTAATGATCAGCTTGTCCATAGCCTAATGTTCAGACAGTCCATAGCCTAATGATCAGCCTGTCCATAGCCTAATGATCCGCCTGTCCATAGCCTAATGAGCAACCTGTCCATAGCCTAATGACCAGCCTGTCTATAGCCTAATGATCAACCTGTCCATAGCCTAATGATCAACCTGTCAATAGCCTAATGATCAGCCTGTCCATAGTCTAATGATCAACCTGTCCATAGCCTAATGACCAGCCTGTCTATAGCCTAATGATCAACCTGTCCATAGCCTAATGATCAACCTGTCAATAACCTAATGATCAACCTGTCCATAGTCTAATGATCAACCTGTCCATAGTCTAATGATCAACCTGTCAATAGCCTAATGATCAGCCTGTCCATAGCCTAATGACCAACCTTTTCATAGCCTAATTATCAACCTGTCCATAGCCTAATGATCAACCTGTCAATAACCTAATGATAAACCTGTCCATAGTCTAATGATCAACCTGTCCATAGTCTAATGATCAACCTGTCAATAGCCTAATGACCAGCCTGTCTATAGCCTAATGATCAGCCTGTCCATAGTCTAATGATCAACCTGTCCATAGCCTAATGACCAGCCTGTCTATAGCCTAATGATCAACCTGTCCATAGCCTAATGATCAACCTGTCAATAGCCTAATGATCAGCCTGTCCATAGTCTAATGATCAACCTGTCCATAGCCTAATGACCAGCCTGTCTATAGCCTAATGATCAACCTGTCCATAGCCTAATGATCAACCTGTCAATAACCTAATGATCAACCTGTCCATAGTCTAATGATCAACCTGTCCATAGTCTAATGATCAACCTGTCAATAGCCTAATGATCAGCCTGTCCATAGCCTAATGCCACCTTCAAGCCTTCCCTGTCCATAGCCTAATGATCAACCTGTCCATAGCCTAATGATCAACCTGCTCCATGATACCGCCGCTAATGATCAACCGCCTGTCGACACCGTCAAGCCTAATGATCAGCCTGTCCAAGCCTAGCCCCTTCGCTAATGATCAACCTGTCAATAGCCTAATGATCAGCCTGTCAATAGCCTAATGATCAACCTGTCAATAGCCTAATGATCAGCCTGTCCATAGCCTAATGATCAACCTGTCCATAGCCTAATGATCAACCTGTCCATAGCCTAATGATCAGCCTGTCAATAGCCTAATGATCAGCCTGTCCATAGCCCAATGACCAACCTGTCCATAGCCTAATGACCAGCCTGTCTATAGCCTAATGATCAGCCTGTCCATAGCCTAATGATCAGCCTGTCCATAGCCTAATGATCAGCCTGTCCATAGTCTAATGATCAACCTGTCCATAGCCTAATGACCAGCCTGTCAATAGCCTAATGATCAGCCTGTCCATAGCCTAATGACCAACCTGTCCATAGCCTAATGACCAGCCTGTCCATAGCCTAATGATCAACCTGTCCATAGCCTAATGATCAACCTGTCAATAACCTAATGATCAACCTGTCCATAGTCTAATGATCAACCTGTCCATAGTCTAATGATCAGCCTGTCCATAGCCTAATGACCAACCTTTTCATAGTCTAATGATCAACCTGTCAATAGCCTAATGATCAGCCTGTCCATAGTCTAATGATCAACCTGTCAATAGCCTAATGATTAGCCTGTCCATAGCCTAATGACCAACCTTTTCATAGTCTAATGATCAACCTGTCAATAGCCTAATGATCAGCCTGTCCATAGTCTAATGATCAGCCTGTCCATAGCCTAATGACCAACCTTTTCATAGCCTAATTATCAACCTGTCCATAGCCTAATGATCAACCTGTCCATTGATCAACTGGATCAGTTTTAATAAAGCAATGGCTGGTTATGTTGACACTACATTTTGAGTGAGTACTTTATCTAAATCTGTGCAACCACTTATTGATAAGGGTAAACTCCAGCTGATATTTATTTTATTCTGTCTTTTAGAGTTGCCTATAGCACAGGTGGTCTAGGCCTAGATTCAATTTAGCAGGCCTATAATATATAGCCTATTATAAACTAGGTGGTTTGAGTCCTGAATGCTGATTGTCTGACAGCTGTGGTATATTTAAGCAATAAGGCCCAAGGAGGTGTGGTATATGGCCAATATACCACGGGTAAAGGCTGTTCTTATGCACGACGTAACGCAGAGTTCCTGGACACAGCCCTTAGCTGTGATATATTGGCCATATACCACAAACCCCCGAGGTGGCTTATTGCTATTATTAACTGGTTACCAACGTAATTAGAGCAGTAAAAATCTATGTTTTTTTCATACCCATGGTATACGTCTGATATACCATTTCTGTCAGCCAATCAGCATTGAGGGGTCGAACCACCCAGTTTATAACAGACTGTATACCAGACAGTATACTAATGGATTAGCTGCTGGTGCATCAAACACATGTTGGAAAGAGGAGGAGATGTAGACAGATTAAGTTAGCAAATCAATTGCTTATAATCATTAGTAAACACTCCCGCTATTAGGTCAAGTTTATCTACATGTTAATACATTTTATTTTTTTATGTAGGCCTATTTAAACGGTTTTGACTGTTATTTTATTTTCATGGCGGTCTTTATCCGTAACCGTCAGTTACACGGTTATTCAATACCCATCACAGCCCGACCCCTCTGCTCTTTCTGCAGCTCATCTATGCATACCTGAGTTTATAGGCCCCTTCCTCTGCTCACGTGGCAGTGTAGAGATGGTAGAACCCATAAGAACTAACAACATAGCTTAACTTTGAAATAGCTTAGGAAAGGACACCATGGAATAGCACCTCCTACCATTCATATACTTCAAAACCTCTTGGCCTTGTGAAATGTCTGTCTCTTATAGAAATCTTGACTTATGATGACACTTCTATTGAAGGATCATGGCCCTAAAAAAACTGAATTGATGCGAGCTACCAGGCCAGACAGTTTATTTCAAAGCAGCACATACAGGTGCGCTATCTTAATTTGACCCTGCTTCTCACAGCAGGAAAAGAATCCTGCAGCAACAGGAAATGTAAATTATTATGTGGATTATTACATTTTTGTAGGGGTTGGGGCAAATCAAGTCATTAGGGCAAATTTTTAAGTGGAAATTACAAACTTTAGAATTTGCATTTCCTACTGTGCAGGAAAATTCTATGTGACAAAAGTAGAGGTCGACCGATTAATCAGAATGGCCGATTAATTGGGGCCGATTTCAAGTTTTCATAACAATCGGAAATCGGTATTTTTGAATTTAAAAAATATATATATTAAAATGTACACCTTTATTTAACTAGGCAAGTCAGTTAAGAACACATTCTTATTTTCAATGACAGCCTAG
Organism: Salmo salar; assembly: GCF_965601325.2. Classification (NCBI taxonomy): domain Eukaryota; kingdom Metazoa; phylum Chordata; class Actinopteri; order Salmoniformes; family Salmonidae; genus Salmo; species Salmo salar. Next base: position 96,403,993 of record NC_138303.1, read on the forward strand.
GAACGGTGGGTTAACTGCCTTGTTCAGGGGCAGAACGACAGATTTTTACCTTATCAGCTCGGGGATTCAATCTTCAACCTTACGGTTAACTAGTCCAACGCTCTAACCACCTGCTTTACATTGCACTCCACGAGGAGCCTGCCTGTTACGCGAATGCAGTAAGAAGCCAAGGTAAGTTACTAGCTAGCATTAAACTGATCTTATAAAAAACAATCAATCAATCATAATCACTAGTTAACTACACATGGTTGATGATATTACTAGTTTATCTAGCCTGTCCTGCGTTGCATATAATCGCTTAGGTACACGTTGCTCCAATGTGTACCTAACCATAAACATCAATGCCTTTCTTAAAATCAATACACAAGTATATATTTTTAAACCTGCATATTTAGTTAATATTGCTTGCTAACATTAATTTCTTTTAACTAGGGAAAATGTGTCACTTCTCTTGCAACAGAGTCAGGGTATATGCAGCAGTTTGGGCCGCCTGGCTCATTGAGAACTGTGAAGACTATTTCTTCCTAAAAAAGACAGCCGACTTTGCCAAACGGGGGATGATTTAACAAAAGCGCATATGCGAACAAAGCACAATCGTTGCACGAATGTACCTAACCATAAACATCAATGCCTTTCTTAAAATCAATACACAGAAGTATATATTTTTAAACCTGCATATTTAGCTAAAAGAAATCCAGGTTAGCAGGCAATATTAACCAGGTGAAATTGTGTCACTTCTCTTGCGTTCATTGCACGCAGAGTCAGGGTATATGCAACAGTTTGGGCCGCCTGGCTCGTTGCGAACTAATTTGCCAGAATGTTACGTAATTATGACATAACATTGAAGGTTGTGCAATGTAACAGGAATTTTTAGACTTATGGATGCCACCCGTTAGATAAAATACGGAACGGTTCCGTATTTCACTGAAAGAATAAACGTGATAGTTTCCGGATTCTACCATATTAATGACCTAAGGCTCGTATTTCTGTGTGTTATTATGTTATAATTAAGTCTATGATTTGATAGAGCAGTCTGACTGAGCGATGGTAGGCACCAGCAGGCTCGTAAGCATTCATTCAAACAGCACTTTTGTGCGTTTTGCCAGCAGCTCTTTGCAATGCTTTAAGCATTGCACTGTTTATGACTTCAAGCCTATCAACTCCCGAGATTAGGCTGGTGTAACCCATGTGAAATGGCTAGCTAGTTAGCGGGGTGTGCGCTAATAGCGTTTCAAACGTCACTTGCTCTGCATGGGTATCGCTGCTTCGAGGGTGGCTGTTGTCGATGTGTTCCTGGTTCGAGCCCAGGTAGGAGCGAGGAGAGGGACGGAAGCTATACTGTTACACTGGCAATACTAAAGTGTCTATAAGAACATCCAATAGTCAAAGGTATATGAAATACAAATCGTATAGAGAGAAATAGACCTATAATAACTACAACCTAAAACTTCTTACCTGGGAATATTGAAGACTCATGTTAAAAGGAACCACCAGCTTTCATGTGTTCTCATGTTCTGAGCAAGGAACTTAAACGTTAGCTTTCTTACATGGCACATATTGCACTTTTACTTTCTTCTCCAACACTTTATTTTTGCATTATTTAAACCAAATTGAACATGTTTCATTATTTATTTGAGGCTAAATTGATTTTATTGATGTATTATATTAAGTTAAAATAAGTGTTCATTCAGTATTGTTGTAATTGTCATTATTCCAAATAAATAAAAAAAAATTGGCCGATTAATCGGCATCGGCTTTCACCCCCTGGCCTCCAATAATTGGTATCGGTGTTGAAAAATCATAATCGGTCGACCTCTAGACAAAAGAGTGATCAAATGAAGATGTCAGAGCTGTAAAGCTCAGTACATGCACCTTACTTTCCCTCCTCCTTTCTCACTCTCTGTGTTGTGTGTGTGTGTGTGTGTGTGTGCGTGCGCGTGGGCGCACACGGAGAGAATAGATACTCTTTGCCCCCGGTTCATAACTCTTCTCTTTCAGACTGAGCCTCCCATCATCCTACGAATAGATGGAAGTGAATGGGTGCATGGCTGCTATAATCAAGCCTGTGTGTATGAGCATGCCAGGCAGGGTAGGACAGAGTCAGTGAGGCCAGCCAGTAACCTCCAGAAGGAACTCACAGCCCCCACTATGAGGTCAGGCTGGAGCCCTATATGTCTTGATTACAATGAGGGAATGAGGGAAATTAGGGAAATTCGTTGTGAAAATGGACTGCAACTGAGTTTAGGACATTAGTCATTTTCGGTGCATTTCAACCATTCATGGGCTCTGGTGAAATTCATGCCCATGTAAATCTCTGCAGAGAAGCTTTCATTTGAGGAATTGATTTCATGGTTTAGGTGCAGGGGGATGCTGGCTTCCTTAGGCATTGTGTTATCACAGAAATATGATCCAATGGTTTCAGGTGAGAAAGCAAAGGACAGGCATAAGCGTTTCGAACTGAATGACTGTCATGTCATGACTGGCCATGGTCTTCAAGGTTGAAAATATGTTGAAAGTGAAACAATCTTCTGTTGATGGTGTTGAAACAGAGCCCTGGTGCAGCATGCCTAATGCCTATATGCCATAGTGAAACGTGTGTTCCTCAGGTTATGTAATGGGAAGCTCCCTACTTAAGGATTAAGCCTAAATGGGATTATCACCCTCTAGACTAGAGGTTACCAGAGAGGCATGGCTGGCCGCGTTCACAGGCTGAATTGCGTTAGGTTCACGGTGGAGTAAAACCAACAAACAGCTATGACGTCTTTCATCTTTTATGCTAATTGTCTACAACGGGTAAGGGGCTGTGGTTTTCGCCACACAGGATTTGAACAGTAATGATTCAGTAATAGATATATTAAACTGTGAATGAGAAGCATTAACCTCTGTAATGTTTTATATCTCTCTCTTCTCAGGCCCATGAATGGAGCAAAAATGATGAGCGACTCATGGCAGCTGTGGAACATGGGGAGGTAGAGAAGGTGGCCTCCCTCCTCACCAAGAAAGGAGCCAGCGCGTTCAAACTGGACAGTGAGGGCAAGTCAGCGTGAGTATCAAGGGTTGAGGGACAGGGTTTGGTCAGACACAGATTAGAAACAGGGAATTGGGACCACTTAGGATGTGTGTTGTGCAAACTGAATTAAGGGACAATGTGGAATATCAGTATAGTAATGTTTATTGTTAAAATCAATCACATTTCTGCTCATCTTCCCTGAAACATCTAAAATTCCAATATTGATACCATTTCAGTGCAGCAGTGAAGTTACAGTACTTAGATATTCCCTCAAAGTTCTATGATGACACATCTACAATAGTTGATAGTGAGAATTGCCCCCAGGCAACTGTTCAGATCGATAAGCCATAGTCCCTGTCACTATTGGAGATGCTACTGTACTGAACTGAACTGCCCTAGATACAGTACCTTGAAATTACTTCTGTTGAAGGAGGAATCAGTCATGTGGAGTTAGATTAGTTTGAGATTTTATCATGGTTAGAGAAAGTAAACATATATATATTTTTAAAGTTAGGCAAATCACTGGTTCTTATTAACTGCACCTTGACCGACAATGAGTTGCTAAGTATAGCACAATATAAATATAATGATATGCTATTTAACTACTTGAGTCACGTCATCAGTCATCTCCTTTATTCCTTCTCCATTTGTCCATCTTTAATCTGATGATGTGGGTTTTTGCTTTGCCCTTCCTCTTATTCCATAATGAATATGTGCTAAAAGCTAAATTGCATTATATTGTAACACTTTTGATTGTCAACAGGAATTCCTGTTCTATTTTAGTGTCTTACTCCATGTGCACAGACCTGTGATGGTCAATGGCCTTTCATTGATAGCCTATAAAAAATATATACAAGTCCCATAATGTACATGGTCTCCTTTGTGTGTTTAAGAAGCTCCCAATTATCACACAGCGTGATTGTGTCATGATATTTTCCTGATTTCTATAGGCTCTGAATGGATGTGACCGCCATGCTTCCTAACTGGACCTGATAATGTTCATGTTTGACCTCTTTCTGACTGCTACAGATAGAGCAGCACTGCCAGAGACTAGTGAAAGTCAACACCACTGACCTAGATATATTTAGTGATTTACTTTGAGGGGGAATCGCTCACAATGGCCAGCCACACAATGTGTCTTTTAAGTCACCCGTATGAAGAGACCATTGTTTACATCCCTGACCTTCCCAGGTTTCCCAGAAGGACACACACTGACTGGCATGGCAGGGTAGCCTAGTGGTTAGAGCATTGGGCTAGTAACTGCAAGGTTGCAAGTTCAAATCCCTGAGCTGACAAGGTACAAATCTGTCATTCTGCCCCTGAACAAGGCAGTTGTTCCTAGGCTGTCATTGAAAATAAGAATTTGTTCTTAACTGACTTGCCTAGTTAAATAAAGGTAAAATCAAATGGCATTCCCAAATGCAGGTTGCCTTTTATTGGGATGATTCTTGTCCGAGAGGCAGCACTGAGCGACTTCCTCTAGATGGGTCAAAATTGGCTATATATTCTTAAAAATCATGAAAACAAAAATTAGGAATTAAGTTAGCAGTGTGGTTAAGGTTAAACTCAGATTGTACGACTCAGAGGCTGTGCCAGCTAGTGACTACCCTGCAGAGCTGCCTCCAATGCATGAGTCATCCCAATAAATGCCAATCTGCTTCGCAAACAGCCAGTGTCACCATGGAGAATTGGTGGATAATGATTGGAATGTATGGAAACTGCTGGTTTCTAAAAGCACAATACATTTCATGATTATTATTACAAAACACACATGCACACACACAGACAATTAGACAAAAACACAGTAATCATGCACGTCACCAATGTAGTCTGAATCATTAGGAAAATGTGCCTAATTCCATTCATTGCATGATGTGTTATTGCAAGAACAAAGACATCATCTTAAATTAATACTGATTTATTGTCTTCTAGGAGTTAAATTGCGTCTTTCCACTAGTGCTTGTTATTATAAATTAATCATAGTTTCAAATCAAATTGTATTAGTCACATGCGCCGAATACAACAGGTGTAGACCTTACTGTGAAAAGCTTACTTACAAGCCCCTAACCAACAATGTGGTTTAAAAAAATACGAATAAGAAATAAAAGTAACAAGTAGTTAAAGAGCAGCAGTAAAATAACAATAGCGAGGCTATATACAGGCCGTACCGGTACAGAGTCAATTAGCGCGGGCACCGGTTAGTCGAGGTAATTGAGGTAATATATACATGTAGGTAGAGTTATTAAAGTGACTATGCATAGATAATAACAGAGAGTAGCAGCGGCATAGGGGGGCGGGGGGGCAATGCAAATAGTCTGTGTAGTCATTTGATTAGATGTTCAGGAGTCTTATGGCTTGGGGCTAGAAGCTGTTTAGAAGCCTCTTGGACCTAGACTTGGCACTCCGGTACCGCTTGCCGTGTGGTAGCAGAGAGAACAGTCTATGACTAGGGTGGCTGGAGTCTTTGACAATTTTTAGGGCCTTCCTCTGACACCACCTGGTATAGAGGTCCTGGATGGCAGGAAGCTTGGCCCCAGTGATGTACTAGGCCGTACGCACTACCCTCTATAGTGCCTTGCGGTCGGAGGCCGAGCAGTTTCCATACGATGGTGCAGCTGTAGAACCTTTTGAGGATCTGAGGACCCATGCCAAACTTTTCAGTCTCCTGAGGGGGAATAGGTTTTGTCGTGCCCTCTTCACGACTGTCTTGGTGTGCTTGGACCATGTTAGTTTGTTGGTGATGTGTACACCAATGAACTTGAAGCTCTCAACCTACTCCACTGCCGCCCTGTCGATGAGAATGGGGGCGTGCTCGGTCCTCTTTTTCCTGTCGTCCACAATCATCTCCTTTGTCTTGATCACGTTGAGGGAGAGGTTGTTGTCCTGGCACCACACGGCAAGGGGTCTGCCCTCTTCCCTGTAGGCTGTCTCATCATTGTCGATGATCAGGCCTACCACTGTTGTGTCGTCAGCAAACTTAATGATGGTGTTGGAGTCGTGCCTGACTGTGCAGTCATGAGTGAACAGGGAGCTTTGAGGGCACTATGGTGTTGAATGCTGAGCTGTAGTCAATGAGCAGCATTATCACATAGGTGTTCCTTTTGCCCAGGTGGGAAAGGGCAGTGTGGAGTGCAATAGAGATGGCATCATCTGTGGATCTGTTAGGGCGGTATGCAAATTGGGCTGGGTCTAGGGTTTCCGGGATAATGGTGTTGATGTGAGCCATGACCATCCTTTCAAAGCAATTCATGGCTACAGACGTAAGTGCTATGGGTCGGTAGTCATTTAGGCAGGTTACCTTAGTGTTCTTGGGCACAGGGACTATGGTGGTGTGCTTAAAACATTTTGGTATTACACACTTGGACAGGGAGAGTTTGAAAATGAAGACAAAATGAAGACAATGTCAGTGAAGACATTTGCCATTTAGTTGCGCATGCTCGCAGTACACGTTCTGGTAATCAGTCTTGTGAATGTTGACCTGTTTAAAGGTCTTACTCACATCGGCTGTGGAGGGCGTGATCACACAGTCATCCAGAACAGCTGGTGCTCTCATGCATGTTTCAGTGTTATTTCCCTCGAAGCGAGCATATAAGTAGTTTTGCTCATCTAGTAGACTCGTGTCACTGGGCAGCTCTCGGGTGTGCTTCCCTTTGTAGTCTGTAATGGTTTGCAAGCCCTGCCACATCCGATGAGCTTCGGAGCCGGTGTAGTACGATTCGATCTTAGTCCTGTATTGACACTTTGCCTGTTTGATGGTTCGTCAGAGGGCATTGCAGGATTTCTTATAAGCTTCCAGGTTAAAGTCCCGCTCCTTGAAAGTGGCAGCTCTAGCCTTTAGCTCAGTGCGGATGTTGCCTGTAATACATTGCTTCTGGTTGGGGTATATACGTACGGTCACTGTGGGGAGGACGTCGACGATGCACTTATTGATGAAACCAATGACTGATGTGGTGTGCTCCTCAATGCCATAGGAAGAATCCCAGAACATATTCCAGTCTGTGCTAGCAAAACAGTCCTGTAGCTTAGCATCTGCTTCATCTGACCACTTTTTTATTGACCGAGTCACTGGTGCTTCCTACTTACATTTTGCTTGTATGCAGGAATCAGGAGGATATAATTATGGTCAGATTTGCCAAATGGAGGGCGAGGGAGAGCTTTGTACGCATCTCTGTGCGTGGAGTAAAGGTGGTCTAGAGTTTTTTTCCCTCTGGTTGCACATTTAACATGCTGATAGAAATTTGGTAAAGCAGATTACAATTTCCCTGCATGGACCTTGCAATTGATGTACTTGAGGAAGTGTAATTGGTGTTGAAATGTGGGCTATCTGAGGAATCTGTTGTAGAATACTGAATTACCCCTGAAAGTTATCGGTCTGTGCCAGGCATATCAAACATGTTCGTCAGGCAAGTGTGTTTTAAATTGCTTTCCATTCTGAGGGGAATACATTTCATGAGAAAGGTCAATGAAATAGTCTAAACACTTGCTTATCTCAGTATTCCTATATTAGATAATCCCTGTTCATTAAATAAGTGACAACAACTATTTGGAAGAAATAGTTTTGTTTTCTCTTCCAAATCTGCTATGTTGTTTCCTGTTTCAATGTCTGTTCAGTGTAGTGAAGACATCCTCTATAGCAGTGGTAATTGCTCTGTTTTCGTGTTCTTCAGTGGAGTGGTCCTATGGATCACCCGGCTGCCTGTGTTAGCTCTGTGTGTGTGTTAGCTCTGTGAATCTACGTGATGGCCTAGAGAGCAATGCTCATTGATCGACAGCAGTGCACTAACCCTGTTCTAACAACACATACGAAAGGCAAAGCTCAGAACATAATCAATACATTGGCGGATGCTGAATAAACTCATTCTCTAGCACAGAATTCAATAGTCCCCACACTACTTAACCTTTTCTTGATGTTTCCACTTTAAAGATGCAGATCTAGCCAGTGAAAATTATATTGACTGATGTCAATGACCTTTATTTACTTTTTGTAGAAGGAATTGTAGGGATTTCTTTTTACAGAATTGATTACTGTACTTTCTGTTTATTCATCCAATGACCTGTTGAATCTCCCCTGTGTTAGACTGATCATGTTGTTGCTCTGTGCTGTCTCTCTCCCCATATAGTCTCCATGTGGCTGCCACCCGTGGTCAAACTGAATGTCTGGCAGTCATGCTGGCCCATGGAGCGGACACATCTGTCATAGACGCCTCAGGTTAGTGGACTACAAACCTTGTACTGTGCCTGCCCAACAATGAATCAAATGGCCACCCGGACTATTTGCGTTTACACCCCCCCATTTGATTTTAAACTGCTGCTATTCGCTGTTTATTATCTATGCATAGTCACTTTACCCCTAACTGCATGTACAAATTACCTCGACTAACCTGTACGCCCGCACATTTACTTTGTACTCTGTATATAGCCTCGTTATTGTTATTTTATTGTGTTACTTTTTATAATTTTTTACTTTAGTTTTTTTGTAAATATTTTCTTAGCTCTTTCTTGAACTGCATTGTTGGTTAAGGGCTTGTAAGTAAGCATTTCATGGTAAGGTCGACACCTGTTTTATTCGGCGCATGTAACAAATAAAGTTTGATTTGATTTGAGATCCAGATGAATATTTGAAGGCAGAGCTACTTACATAACGTGAATATATCCTGAGCATACTGTAGGTGAACATTCCCTGTAGAACTAATCTGCTCAAAAAATGTTCTCAAGTATGATTTTACTACTAGTTGTTACATATATTACTGCTAGTGGTTACAGATATGACTGCTAGTTGTTACATATATTACTGCTAGTGGTTACAGATATGACTGCTAGTTGTTACATATATTACTGCTAGTGGTTACAGATATGACTGCTAGTTGTTACATATATTACTGCTAGTGGTTACAGATATGACTGCTAGTTGTTACATATATTACTGCTAGTGGTTACAGATATGACTGCTAGTGGTTAGAGGCTAGTGGTTACAGATATGACTGCTAGGGGTTATAGATATGACTGCTAGTTGTTACATATATGACTGCTAGTGGTTATAGATATGACTGCTAGTGGTTAGAGGCTAGTGGTTACAGATATGACTGCTATGGGTTATAGATATGACTGATAGTGGTTACAGATATGACTGCTAGTGGTTACAGATATGACTTCTAGTGGTTATAGATATGACTGCTAGTGGCTACAGACATGACTGCTAGTGGTTACAGACATGACTGCCCAGGGGTTATAGATATGACTGCTAGTGGTTATAGATATGACTGCTAGTGGTTATAGATATGACTGATAGTGGTTACAGATATGACTGCTAGTGGTTACAGACATGACTGCTAGTGGTTATAGATATGACTGCTAGTGGTTACAGATATGACTGATAGTGGTTATAGATATGACTGATAGTGGTTATAGATATGACTGCTAGTGGTTATAGATATGATTGCTAGTGGTTATAGATATGACTGATAGTGGTTATAGATATGACTGATAGTGGTTATAGATATGACTGCTAGTGGTTATAGATATGACTGCTAGTGGTTACAGACATGACTGCTAGTGGTTATAGATATGACTGATAGTGGTTATAGATATGACTGCTAGTGGTTACAGATATGACTTCTAGTGGTTATAGATATGACTGCTAGTTGTTACAGACATGACTGCTAGTGGTTATAGATATGACTGCTAGTGGTTACAGATATGACTGCTAGTTGTTACAGACATGACTGCTAGTGGTTATAGATATGACTGCTAGTTGTTACAGATATGACTGCTAGTGGTTATAGATATGACTGATAGTGGTTATAGATATGACTGCTAGTGGTTACAGATATGACTGCTAGTGGTTACAGATATGACTGCTAGTGGTTACAGATATGACTGATAGTGGTTATAGATATGACTGCTAGGGGTTATAGATATGACTGATAGTGGTTACAGACATGACTGCTAGTGGTTACAGACATGACTGCTAGTGGTTATAGACATGACTGCTAGTGGTTATAGACATGACTGCTAGTGGTTACAGACATGACTGCTAGTGGTTATAGACATGACTGCTAGTGGTTGCAGATATGACTGATAGTGGTTACAGACATGACTGATAGTGGTTACAGATATGTAATCGCACTCCACACTGCCCTTTCTCACCTGGATATAACCTGCCTCAATGACTACCGACCCATAGCACTCACATCTGTAGCCATGAATTGCTTTGAAAGGATTGTCAGGGCTCACATCAACACCGTTATCCCAGAAACCCTAGACCCACCCCAATTTGCATACCGCCCTAACAGATCTACAGATAATGCAATCTCTATGGCGCTCCACACTGCCCTTTCTCACCTGGACAAAAGGAACACCTATGTGAGAATGCTGTTCATTGACTACAGCTCAGCGTTCAACACCATGGTGCCCACGAAGCTCATCACTAAGCTAAGGACTCCCTCTGCAACAGGATCCTGGACTTCCTGACAGGCCACCCCCAGACTCCCTCTGCAACTGGATCCTGGACTTCCTGACAGGCCACCCCCAGGTGGTAAGAGTAGGCAACAACACGCCTGCCACTCTGATCCTCAACACTGGGGCCCCTCAGGGGTGTGTACTTAGTCCCCTCCTGTATTCCCTGTTCACCCACGCCTGCGTGGCCGAACACAACTCCAACACCATCATTAAGTTTGCTGACGACACAGCAATGGTAGGCCTGATCTCCGACAACGATGAGACGGCCTATAGGGAGGAGGTCAGAGAACTGTCAGTGTGGTGCCAGGACAAAAACCTCTCCCTCAATGTGAGCAAGACAAAGGAGCTGATCGTGGACTACAGGAAAAGGCTAGCCGAACAGGCCCCCATTAACATTGACGGGGCTGTAGTGGAGCGGGTTGAGAGTTTCCTTGGTCCTTGGTGTCCACATCACCAACGAACTATCATGGTCCAAACATACCAAGACAGTCGTGAAGAGGGCACGACAAAAGATTTTCCCCCTCAGGAGACTGAAAAGATTTTGCATGGGCCCCCAGATCCTCAAAAGTTTCTACAGCTGCACCATCGAGAGCATCCTGACCAGTTGCATCACTGCCTGGTATTGCAACTGCTCGGCATCTGGCCGTAAGGCGCTACAGAAAATAGTGCGAACGGCCCAGTACATCACTGGGGCCAAGCTTCCTGCCATCTAGGACCTATATAATAGGAAGTGTTAGAGGAAAGCCCATAAAATTGTCAGAGACTCCAGTCACCCAAGTTATAGACTGTTTTTTCTGCTACCGCATGGCTAGCAGAACTGGAGCACCAAGTCTAGGACCAAAAGGATCCGCAACAGCTTCTACCCCCAAGCCATTTACACAATTTACATTGACCCCCCTTGTACACTTCTGCTACTCGCTGTTTGTTTGTTACCTATGCATGGGCACTTTGCCCCATCTATATGTACAGATTACCTCAACTAGCCTGTACCCCTGCACACTGACTCGGTACCGGTGCCGGTGCCCCTCGTTATTGTTATTCTTATTGTGTTACTTTTTGTCATTGCTTTTTATTTTAGCCTACTTAGTACATTTTTTCTTCCTCTTGAACTACACTGTTGGCATTTCACGGTAAAGTCTACACTTGTTGTATTCGGTGCATGTGGCAAATACAGTTTGATTTGATTTGTACTTGGGAGTTGAATTCAACGAAAATATGTCTTACCTGGATGTCTTTTTCTCCTCAGGTTTTAGTGCTTTACACCTAGCTACCAAAAACAACCATCAGGAGTGTGCCAAAAAGCTTATACAGGTAAGATGGAGCTACTGAATGAATGAAACTGCAAACATAAATGGTGACCGATAACTCACTCACTGGCTGTATCGGATGAAGTCATTGATTTGTTCTTGGGTAGTTCATTATCACCCTTATTAATGGATCATTTCTATGCCGGAGAGCTAAAACAGTTGTGCTTGTTGTTGAATCACAATTTAAAAATGCACACTTACCATTGTGAAGATGGGTTCACTGACTGACTGTAACACAGTCTTGTGATGGGAGGCATGTGATATCTGTCTGCGTTCTGTCTGGTGATCCTCCTGTCTGTCCTGGTGTATCTGCTGATCTAACACATGACCTCCTCTCTATCCTCCACACAACCCTGATATGACCTCAGTTTAGCCATACATAAGATCACACTATAAAAGGCTTCTGCAGGAGCAATATTGATAGCTTGTGGAAAACAGTACAGTACAGTACAGTACAGTACAGTACAGTACAGTACAGTGGACAGCTGGTTCAAGTCCTATTGTAGTTCAGTCATTTTTGTGTAGTTCAGATATTAAGAATACATTATCTGTGCATGAACTGTTGTTAGTTAGTATTATTCAGCATGTCATAACTGTGTGGATAAAATGATTTATGAAGCTGTCAGACTCAAGGCTGCACCACACTCACTGTGCATACAAGATTATACTTAGCCATCAATCAGAATGGCTGTCTCTTAATATGATCTGAGTGAATGGTTTCATCTGCTCAATGCTAATATCAGTCATCCTTATACCTTGTTTAGAGAATGGATCGAACTTTTTGAGCGGCTCTGTGGTACATGAAATTCAACTTTGGCGTAGCAATTATGTACTAAAGCTATTTTTGTGATTGATATGTAGCCTATTTTCAGTGGGTTAATTTTATGTCTATCTATGCTGAGATTGAGACCATTTTCTGAACAGTTGGGAAGCTGAAGTCAGATGTAATACATATCCTTCCCTCTCTGGTAATACCTGTCAAATTAATGGCCAGCTAAGCCATTGCCCATACAGATTGACTTGACACACAGTCGGAAATCTGATGAAAGGGCACTCTCATTAACTCCAAATTAAAATGCATCTCAAAAACATCTGACATACTCTTAGCAAACACAGTTCATTAAGGCTCAGTCACATTTTTCAGATCAACCATCACAGTGATAAAAAAATAATATGGTCATATAGATGTTGACCTAAACCTGTGTATTCCCACCAGAGTAAATGTGTGTTGGATGCTCTGGACTGCTCAGGGAAGACAGCCCTTCACTACGCAGGTAAGACTTGGTTAGAAATAACTTAATGAGTGTTTTACCTATAATTAAGGGCTCTATAATGCCTACATAAAAGTATGAAAGTTATGGCTGGGAAATTGTAATGTAGCCATTAATTAAAGATTCAACCTGAAATTAGATTAATTTGTATTACTTAAGTTGACACCCATCAAACTAGGAGGATAACACGTCTCAATGATTCTTCTTCTTAGGCGCAAAGCAGCAGATAGCATATCTACTAAGCACCTGATCCCCATTCCCCTCTTTCAGTCGCGGTCCTCCAGCTGCAACTATGACAGTACCAATCTATCTCACCATCCATCCATTGCACCCTGCTGTACCTCAGCTAAAAGGCCTGCTGATGATTACAGAAGATTAGCTACAGCTCTAACACCAGACTACCCATTATGTGTCTCTGTACAGTAGATGACAGGAATGTTTCTAAGCCTGGAGTGAACCATACATGTACTGTACTCTTGAATGGCTCAAAGAAGAGCATCTTTCGCTGTACACTCAGTGTGACACTAGTCAATGAATAGGCCACTTAGTTAGACAGAGTTTAGATACAGGAGTGCTGTTCCAGTTGTTAGTGTTTGTGAAATTGGAGGCGTACTGGAGAGTTTCCTACCATTTTAGACAGCTTTCAGCCGGCAGGGGATGCTTTTATCTTTGGATGAAAGACCTGGATCAAAGAGAACTGTATAAAGGACCATATCAATTACACAGGAGACTCTCTACTGCCAGGTTCTGCCTAATTATCTCCAGCGTTCCAACTTCCAGCTATGAACGACTGTAGGATAATTCTACCATGTTGGACACAGTGGAGTTCTATTCAGGCAATGAACGGCTATAAAAGTAGTCATGCCTGGCTCCTGTGGGAGATCTTTGTCATGTCGTTTTGTATTAGTGCCATATATAACTCCATGGTAGACAAGGCATTTTAGGTGTTCAAATGATTCTCTTATTTTCTCCCTCAGCTGCCAGTGGAAACATTGTGATTGTCCAAACCTTATGTGAGCGCAAGTGTCCGGTGAACGTCAGAGACATGGTATGTATGCCTTTCAATCAGATACAGTCCAGTTCCCTCATTCAGTTCAAGTTATTGTTTGTATAGGGCTTCTTTGAAGGTCTTCAACTCAAACTAAAGAAATAGGGAAAATACTTTGACATAAATGCAGCATGCAGCAGTCCTATTGTACTGGTTCTGCTGTGCCTTAAACGTGACAACCAAACTAGCATCCTCTGACTGACTGACTGTGTGGGGGTGTGCATGTGAGTGTGTGTTTCTTGGGTTGATGTCATGTTATTGTGGTGTTAACTGTGTGTGATGTGGGTTTGCTGTGTGTGAGAGGCATGCATTGCGTATTTGTGTTGTGGTAGCTGGGCTGCGTCCCCGACTAAAAAAAATCTTGTTTACATTTACGTCATTTAGCAGACGCTCTTATCCAGAGCGACTTACAAATTGGTGCATTCACCTTATGATATCCAGTGGAACAACCACTTTACAATAGTGCATCTAGTCAATCATCACCTTCCGGAGACACCTGAAACCCCACCTCTTTAAGGAATACCTGGGATAGGATAAAGTAATCCTTCTAACCCCCCCCCCCAAAAAAAGATATAGATGTACTATTGTAAAGTGGTTGTTCCACTTTACAATACTTTATCCTATCCCAGGTATTCCTTAAAGAGGTGGGGTTTCAGGTGTCTCCGGAAGGTGGTGATTGACTCCGCTGTCCTGGCGTCGTGAGGGAGCTTGTTCCACCATTGGGGTGCCAGAGCAGCGAACAGTTTTGACTGGTTGATCAAGATCCTGTCTCTCGACCAATCGATTGGGTGAAATGTTTAAACTTATTTGTCCATATATAGACAGACACACCCTATGTGTTTGAATAGAATTGCCTACATATGCTTGTATGATGCTTTAAGCACACTGTTTGATTAAATAATTAAGACAAACAAATGACTCAAGAAAGAGCCCAATGGTCACACTGTGTTAAAAAAATGACAGCGAATGACTGTGTGACTGGCGCACGTTGTCTCGCTCTCCTCCCTACTGCAGCGAAAAGGCATCACAGCACAGCAAGTGTATTGCGCTGTCCATGCTGAAGCTGCAACATCATTTCAGCCATTTAGTTTCTTATTTGTTTCTGACTGAAAAGTTCTGTTTCCGAAATCCCTAATTTGTTTAGGAAAAACATTCCCTATTCCCTCAACCCTTGCTCTCTTTACGTGAAACATGTAAACCATCGTGTGCATGTGACCAATAGGGCCTGACATCAGTAAATTGATTATTACAAACCATCAAACACAGTAACACGTGACAGCAAAATGGATGCGGAGCATGTGAAAAAGAAACTTGAAATGGGCAAATGTTTACTGGTTGCTCAGGAGGGAAAGTGGAAGTCAGATCTGTGGAAGACATTTGACTTAGTTGTGGAAACTACTGGAAATCAAGAAAAAGGAGGCTATAGGAGCAAGCCTTGCATGAGAATTATGTGTGCCAAACCCTGCTGGAGAGCCTTCTGCATGTACTCCTCCATGGCCTCTGTCTCAGCCACCGACAGAGGGTAGACGCGGCTGCGCAGCGTCGCAGAGCCTTTTAGAAAGTTAATGGCACAGTCCCAGGGGCAATGAGGAGGGAGACAGGTGGCTTGAGTCTTGGAGAACACCTCCTGAAGATCCTGGTAAACCCCTGGGATGTCGGGCTGGAGGGCAACCACATGACTCTCAACCGACGTTGAACCGCAGGACAAGGGAAAGCGGGTCTTCTGGCATCCGGGTGACCAGTTGGTCACCATTTCCATCCTCAACCAGGAGATGGTGGGATCATGACGAAGGAGCCAGGTGAGGCCGAACAGGACTTTGTGCATTGGTGCGGTGATGATGAGGAAGGGAAGGCTCTCCAGGTGCATAGATCCAATGGTGAAGGTGAGTGGTGCTGTGACGTGGGTGATAATGCCGGATCCCACTGGTTGATTATCCAGAGCGAGGACCGGAAGAGGAGAGGAGAGCGGGTACAAGGAGAGTTTCATGAAGGAGACGAGGGCCTGGTCGATGAAGTTCCCTGCGGCACCGGAATCCACTAGAGCGGTAGAAACAACACATGTGGGACACCCAACAAGTGAAATGGGAACCAGGAGCGGTTTTGCGGAAAATTATGATTATGGAGTACTTACGCCTTTCCTTTCCTTCACACACTACGCCGTGAAGGACTGAAATCCTGCAGCGCCCGCAAGGTCCCCCTGCTCAAGAAAGCACATATACATGCCCATCTGAAGTTTGCCAATGAACATCTGAATGATTCAGAGGACAACTGGGTGAAAGTGTTGTGGTCAGATGAGACCAAAATGGAACTCTTTGGCATCAACTCAACTCGCCGTGTTTGGAGGAGGAGGAATGCTGCCTATGACCCCAAGAACAGCATCCCCACCGTCAAACATGGAGGTGGAAACATTATGCTTTGGGGGTGTTTTTCTGCTAAGGGGACAGGACAACTTCACCGCATCAAAGGGACGATGGACGGGGCCATGTACAGTCATATCTTGGGTGAGAACCTCCTTCCCTCAGCCAGGGCATTGAAAATGGGTCGTGGATGGGTATTCCAGCATGACAATGACCCAAAACACACGGCTAAGGCAACAAAGGAGTGGCTCAAGAAGAAGCACTTTAAGGTCCTGGAGTGGCCTAGCCAGTCTCCAGACCTTAATCCCATAGAAAATCTGTGGAGGGAGCTGAAGGTTCGAGTTGCCAAACGTCAGCCTCGAAACCTTAATGACTTGGAGAAGATCTGCAAAGAGGAGTGGGACAAAATCCCTCCTGAGATGTGTGCAAACCTGGTGGCCAACTACAAGAAACGTCTGACCTCTGTGATTGCCAACAAGGGTTTTGCCACCAAGTACTAACCCATGTTTTGCAGAGGGGTCAAATACTTATTTCCCTCATTAAAATGCAAATCATTTTATGACATTTATGACATGCGTTTTTCTGGATTTTTTTGTTGTTATTCTGTCTCTCACTGTTCAAATAAACCTACCATTAAAATTATAGACTGATCATTTCTTTGTCAGTGGGCAAACGTACAAAATCAGCAGGGGATCAAATACTTTTTTCCCTCACTGTACAGCACAGTCAGAACCTCTGATTCAACTCTGCAATAGAGAATCATACTCTTCCTTTAGTGAGGGTTCGTGTTTCATAAAATCCTCCATACTTGATTGTTTTAAACGTTTCTCAAATCCTGCATTACCAAGTTTATAACGCCTGAGAGAAAATTATACACACAACAAGATAGGAATCAGAAAACTATTTTGTTAACAAATGAATCCATTTGGCGCAATCGAAGATGTTAGCTTTTGTTGCAGAAGTAAAAGAATAAGCACTTGTGTGCTGTAGTGTAGATGAAAAAACCCTCTCCAATCAATCTGTGGGTTCTTATCGATCCTCCCTGGTCCTAAAATAGCAATGAACACTTATTCTCCAATGAACTAACTGGGCTCTGTGGAGGGTCCTTAAAGGGAGTCACACACCAGTCAGAGCATTTAAGTCCATTGTTTCCTTGCCCCACTCAAAGCCTGGCATGTCTTCATTACTGTGAGCTTGTTATCATGTCTGAATCCTCTAGATGGTAAACACACAAACAGACTGTGTTGTGTCTCTGTCAGAGAGCTATTGCTGCAATCAAAATTGTCTCTCTCAGAAACAATCAAGTGTAATGGTGAAGTGCTCCACAGTGTGATCTATCCATCAGATATAATTGGGCTTTGATGCCATCTGAACAGAGGTACTTTATCTGTGTGGGCAGAGCCTGCTGTTCAGACAGAGAAACAGTCGGGCGGGAGATAGGGAGCAGTAGGTATCCTTGTTGAGAAGTTTTGTAACTTTACAGAGTATGACCACACTAGAAGGTGATGGAGACGGTCGTCAGCAAGGTCAGGTCAAAGAATGTAATTTGGCTGCATTTCACATTCAGTGGGATGAGCTGTAGCTTATGTACTGTGGACATGCACACACACACACACACACACACACACACACCACACACACACACACACACACACACACACACACACACACACACACACACACACACACACACACACACACACATACATTTGTTTTACTATCCTTGTGGGGACCAAACAATTGATTCCCATTCAAAATCCTATTTTCCCTAAACCCTAACCTTAATAACGGGTTACTTTGGGATTTTGACAATTAAGCCCTTTATCTACTTCCCCATAGTCTGATGAACTATTGGATACCATTTATAAGTCTCTGCGTCCAGTATGAAGGAAGTTAGAGGTAGTTTCGCGAGCCAAAGCAAACTAGCGTTAGTGCAATGACTGGCAGTTTATGGTATCTACTAGCATGCTAGAAGTTACCATAGACTTCCAGTCATTGTGCTAATGCTAGTTAGAAACTTCCTTCAAACTGCACGCAGAGACATACAAATGGTATCCACTGGGTAAGTAGATAAAGGGCTTAATTGAACTAATTATCTCTTTAACCTGAACATTAACCCCTAAACCTAACCATAACTCCTAACCATAGTTCTAACCTTAATTATAACCCAAACTCTAAACTCTGAGCCTAAAATAGTCTTTTTCCATGTGGGAACCTGCAAAATGTCCCCACAAAATGTCCTTGTTACACACATAGAGTTTTTAAACATTCACGGTCATGGAGGAGTGGATGTTTATAGTGTGGTTGTCTGTAAACCATGTTCATGTCAACGTACCGATACAACACACAGAGACAGAAGTATCTCAGTATTATACAGGATGGTGATGAGGTGTAGTCACTCATACCTTGCCTTTCACTTGCAAGAATGAACAGAGTACAATAAAGGGGATCTATAGACAGTGGGACACATACAGTGCATTCGGAAAGTATTCAGACCCCTTGACTTTTTCCACATTTTGTTACGTTACAGCCTTATTCTAAAATTGATTAAATAGTTTTTTCCCCCCTCAATCTACACACAATACCCCATAACAAACACAGGTTTTTAGAAATGTTTGATCAGTTATTATAATAGAAAAACGGAAATATCACATTTACATAAGTATTCAGACCCTTTACTCAGTACTTTGTTGAAGCACCTTGAGCACCTTGAACCTTGAGCACCTACAGCCTTGAGTCTTCTTCAGTATGACGCTACAAGCTTAGCACACCTGTATTTGGGGAGTTTCTCCCATTCTTCTCTGCAGATCCTCTCAAGCTCTGTCAGGTTGGATGGGGAGTGTTGCTGCACATCTATTTTCAGGTCTCTTCAGAGATGTTAAATCGGGTTAATGTCCGGGCTCTGGCTGGGCCACTCACAGACATTCAGAGACTTGTCCCGAAGCCACTCCTGTGTTGTCTTGGCTGTGTGCTAAGGGTCGTTGTCCTGTTGAAAAGTGAACCTTCTCCACAGTCTGAGGTCCTGAGTGCTCTGGAGCAGGTTTTCATCAAGGATCTCTCTGTACTGTGCTCCATTAATCTTTCACTCGATCCTGACTAGTCTCCCAGTCCCTGCCGCTGAAAAACATCCTCACAGCATGATGCTGCCACCAACATTCTTTACCGTAGGGATGGTGCCAGGTTTCCTCCAGATCTGGCGCTTGGCATTCAGGCCAAATAGTTCAATCTTTTTTTCATCAGACCAGAGAATCTTGTTTCTCATGGTCTGAGTGTCTTTAGGTGCCTTTTGGCAAACTCCAAGCGGGCTGTCACATGCCTTTTATTGAGGAGTTGCTTCCGTCTGACCACTCTACCATAAAGGCCTGATAGGTGTGCTGCAGAAATGGTTGTCCTTCTGGAAGGTTTTCCCATCTCCACAGAGGAACTCTGGAGCTTTGTCAGGGTGACCTTCGGGTTCTTGCACACCTCCCAGACCAAAGCCTTTCTCTCCCAACTGCTCAGTTTGGTGGCCAGCTCTAGGAAGAGTCTTGGTGGTTCCAGACTTCTTCCATTTAAGAATGATGGAGGCCAGTGTATTCTTGGGGACCTTTAATTCTGCAGAAATGTTTTGGTACCCTTCCCTAGATCTGTGCCTCAAAACAGTTTTTGCTTTGTCATTATGGGGGGGGGGGGGGGGGGTATTGTGTGTAAATTGCTGAGGATTATATCTTTTTTTAATCCATTTAAGAATAAGGCTGTAACGTAACAAAATGTGGAAAAAGTAAATGGGTCTGAATACTTTCCAAAGGCACTGTAATTGATGTAACATTGTGGCTTTGCTAGGACCCTGTATCCACTCCTTCATTATTAACCCTCTCCATCTCTCTGTGTCAGGCCAGACAGCCTTAGTCACAGCTCTCTGTGTCAGGCCAGACAGCCTTAGCTACATCTCTCTGTGTCAGGCCAGACAGCCTTAGCCACATCTCTCTGAGTCAGGCCAGACAGCCTTAGCCACATCTCTCTGTGTCAGGCCAGACAGCCTTAGCCACAGCTCTCTGTGTCAGGCCAGACAGCCTTTGCCACATCTCTCTGAGTCAGGCCAGACAGCCTTAGCCACAGCTCTCTGTGTCAGGCCAGACAGCCTTAGCTACATCTCTCTGTGTCAGGCCAGACAGCCTTAGCCACAGCTCTCTGTGTCAGGCCAGACAGCCTTAGCTACATCTCTCTGAGTCAGGCCAGACAGCCTTAGCCATAGCTCTCTGTGTCAGGCCAGACAGCCTAGCCACAGCTCTCTGTGTCAGGCCAGACAGCCTTAGCCACAGCTCTCTGTGTCAGGCCAGACAGCCTTAGCCACAGCTCTCTGTGCCAGGCCAGACAGCCTTTGCCACAGCTCTCTGTGGTGCACTGTGCTGAGTGCTGAGATTACACATGGCTTAAATGTCAGATTGTTACATAAGCTTCCTGGGCCCTGGCAGACAGCCTCTGCTCTGTTGGCCTCAATCACAGATGCCATCCTGTGGCTTTATTTAGGCATGAGGATCAGACCACGTATTTTTCATCCCCCCAGGCTGCGAGAGTATGAAAACATTCACGCTCTGCGGCTGCCAGAGCTTTGTTTTTTTGTCGTATAAATCCTTTGAAACCTGCATAATAGCTGTGCCCTTTGTGGTATATGTTAGTAGTGTACCATTAAGCAAGTCTGACACATTTCCAGTGGACTCTGACATATCTCCTATCCCCATTTAGATTCCCCAAGAGTGTCAAATGTCATATTTGTCACACCTGCACACAATGGCTACTAATGTTTTCCTCTTTCCTACCAAGGTTGATTTTGTCCTCTCTCACCTATAGACATACAAACACTTATTAAAACTGTACAGTGTGGTCTGAAAAGATTCCCATGTTATTTACCAAAGGTCATTCCAGTGAATAAGAATAAGGTATGAGGTGGAAACTGTGTGGTCTGAACGTAGTAAGCAACTTCTCCTTTTGATGACGACTTATGTGGCGTCGATATGAGTCAGAAAATGTTATTCTAGTGTTGAAATTGACTACAAAGTGTACGTAAGATAATTTTGGTCATAAATTCAGTATCGATTTGCGAGAGAATTAGTTTAAAAAAAAATGTATGTCAGAATGAATGGTACCGTAACAGTTTTCCTTGGGTTGGTTTTATTTAAATTCTGCCCAAATTCCCACAGATTGCAACACCCAACTAATCATCAATTTGGAGCACAGCTGCACGCAACCCGATCACAATGCCGATATCCCTATGGGGATAGTTAGGGACCATCAGTAAATTACACAATGTACATGGGACAACATTTTAAACTATCAATAGCTCCAAATTTCAATGACATAACAACTATAAATTGTAGGAATTCATATACAAATAAGACAACAAAAAGGTGTGCAATATGAAATAATTGTCCAATTTATATTGTATAATTTATTGACATTCTCTAACTGACCCTACAGACAGGCTATCCAAAGTCAAACCAATTTTTGCCACGGTCGCACACCGGCCGGCTGAACCTAATTGGCGAAAGAATTTGGCTAGCTTGCTAGCTAGTCTAGGCTACTTCCAGACAAGACCTGGTTAGACTGTTTCAAGTTATCTAGAAGGGTGAGTGACTGTAACTGTACTGTTTTGGCGGAGTGAAAGTACAAACGCTTCTCACTTTCAAACAAACACACGAGATACCCACATCAAAGCACGCCTCCAAAACCGAAATCTCGTTCTCAGTCGCATTTCCTAATGAGGAGAATTGAAACCGATGCTAAATCAGGAAGTTCAGCCCTCCTTTAAGCAGCTCTGAAGGTTCCATTTTATACACCAAGAATCATCGGAGGTCATTCTTGGTGTTTAAGAGCTGTCAGTGTTCTCACACCTGGCTGTCAGAAGCCTCACCAAGTGGACAGGGCTGGTAGTCAGCATCTTGACAAGTTGTTATCTATGTATTTGTGCGTCTGCATCTTTCTCACTCATCATTATTCATAGTTCATTCAGGACTTTCCCTAGTCATGGCAGCATCCACATTCATGTAGAAGTGTTTAGAAACATATTCTATTCTTATTTACAATAAAAGTGAATCCAAAATGACACAATACATTATTTACCATTCATTTCTATTGGACACAAAATAATCTGAAAAACAACCAAAACAAACAGCAAATGCATCCAACAAGTTTGTAGAGTCCCAAGCTTGATGTTATCATTGTGTGCTGGGAATATGGGACCAAATACTAAACTTTTGACTACTTCAATAGACATATAAGAGAATTTGTCCCAATACTTTTGGTCCCCTAAAAGCTATGTACAAAAGTGCTGTAATTTCTAAACGGTTCAACTGATATGGATGCAAATACCCTCAAATGAAAGCAGACCATCTGCACTTTAACTTCATAGTTCTTTTATCATTTCAAATCCAAAGTGCTGGAGTATAGAGCCAAAACAAAACAAAATGTGTCACTGTCTCTACTTTTGGAGCTCACTGTATCACCAGAGAAATCACTCAACCTACGGGGTGTGATGTGTCTCTGGGGAAGTACGTTGGTGAAATTATATTTCAACTGGCTCCTGGTTTTAATCTATGCTAGAAGTTTGAAGTTATGAAGTTAATTTAAAGTTGAGTATGAAGTCAAGCGTCAGCCATTTGTATTTCAGGTTTTATGGTTGTCCTTGTAAGTGTTTTCAGAGAGCTTTCAGGGATATTATGTGATTTTGAAACATTTTCCATCTACTAGTGAGACAGTAGATCCATATGATCCTGTTAAGTAACGAGTCAACGCCCAGTGCAGTGTGTAATGTTCCGTGAAGCAAAGACTGGGCCTGTAGATATTGCCTGACTCTGCTTTTGATGAGGTGTCAGTTTCCTGAACCTTGTTAATAAGGCAAGCCAAACCCTGGGAAAGAAAGGTAGAAATGAAAGGATAGACAGAAAGGAATATTTAAAAAAAAGAAACACATGGGTGGCTGGCTGTGTTGTGTGCATTAGTTGATAGTGAGGACTGTCTGTGCATCAGAGGAGAAGGGGTGGATGTTTGTGGAGGGGTGTAAGGAGGGGTTTGTGTATGTGGGTGTGTGTGGCTGCCTGGTAGAGAGAGAGGGGTAGTGTAAAGTTTTTATTTCTCTCTTTCTCTCTTTTTCCCTTTCTCTGAGCTGTGGGGGAGAATGGCTAACTCAGTGTGCCAAAAGGATACAATAAAAGGACTTGGCTGCTTTGCTTTCATGTGTTTCAGTGGAGGTTGGAGCTATAAAGTCATGCTTCTACTTTAGCAGGATGCTGAAGGATGTAGCCCAGCCTGTTACCGCTCATAGTGTTGTCTTTGGAATTGCATTGTGGTCATGGACTACATGACCAAAACAGCTTGTTTCTAGTATGGTATGCTTTCATTGCAGCAGACCAAACAATGTACTATCTTCTAGTGTACACCAGCTGAATGTACTGTAAAGCTTACATTCCAACCACTTCTTCCTCTTCTTCCTTTCACTTCCCGAGAAACAAGGTCACGGAGTCTTTTACAGTACATTATCTGAACTTCAGTATGTCAGTACAGTATGCAAACTTCTGTTCCGTGTTCAAATCAAATCAAATTTATTTTTATATAGCCCTTCGTACATCAGCTGATATTCTCAAAGTGCTGTACAGAAACCCAGCCTAAAACCCCAAACAGCAAGCAAAGCATGTGAAAGAAGCACGGTGGCTAGGAAAAACTCCCTAGGAAAAACTCCCTAGAAAGGCCAAAAACCTAGGAAGAAACCTAGAGAGGAACCAGGCTATGAGGGGTGGCCAGTCCTCTTCTGGCTGTGCAGGGTGGATATTATAACAGAACATAGTCAAGATGTTAAAATGTTAAAATGTTCATAAATGACCAGCATGGTCAAATAATAATAATCATAGTAGTTGTCGAGGGTGCAACAAGCACGTCCGGTGAACAGGTCAGGGTTCCATAGCCGCAGGCAGAACAGTTGAAACTGGAGCAGCAGCACGGCCAGGTGGACTGGGGACAGCAAGGAGTCATCATACCAGGTAGTCCTGAGGCATGGTCCTAGGGCTCAGGTCCTCCGAGAGAAAGACAGAAAGAGAGAATTAGAGAGAGCATATTTAAATACACACAGGACACCGGATAAGACAAGAGAAATACTCCAGATGTAACAGACTGACCCTAGCCCCCCGACACATAAACTACTGCAGCATAAATACTGGAGGCTGAGACAGGAGTGATCAGAAGACACTGTGGCCCCATCCGATGATACCCCCGGACAGGGCCAAACAGGCAGGATATAACCCCACCCACTTTGCCAAAGCACAGCCCCCACACCACTAGAGGGATGTATCCAACCACCAACTTACCGTCCTAAGACAATGCCGAGTATAGCCCACAACGATCTCCGCCATGCCACAACCCAAGGGGGGGCGCCAACCCAGACAGGAAGACAACGTCAGTGACTCAACCCACTCAAGTGACGCACCCCTCCCATGGACGGCATGGAAGAACACCAGTAGGCCAGTGACTCAGCCCCTGTAAAAGGGTTAGAGGCAGAGAATCCCAGTGGAAAGAGGGGAACCGGCAAGGCAGAGACAGCAAGGGTGGTTCGTTGCTCCAGCCTTTCCGTTCACCTTCACACTCCTGGGCCAGACTATACTTAATCATAGGACCTACTGAATAGATAAGTCTTCAGTAAAGACTTAAAGGTTGAGACTGAGTCTGCGTCTCTCACATTGGTAGGCAGACCATTCCATAAAAATGGAGCTCTATAGGAGAAAGCCCTACCTCCAGCCGTTTGCTTAGAAATTCTAGGGACAATTAGGAGGCCTGCGTCTTGTGACCGTAGCGTACGTGTAGGTATGTACGGCAGGACCAAATCGGAAAGATAGGTAGGAGCAAGCCCATGTAATGCTTTGTAGGTTAGCAGTAAAACCTTGAAATCAGCCCTTGCCTTAACAGGAAGCCAGTGTAGGGAGGCTAGCACTGGAGTAATATGATCAAATTTTTTGGTTCTAGTCAGGATTCTAGCAGCCGTATTTAGCACTAACTGAAGTTTATTTAGTGCTTTATCCGGGTAGCCGGAAAGTAGAGCATTGCAGTAATCCAGCCTAGAAGTAACAAAAGCATGGATTAATTTTTCTGCGTCATTTTTGGACAGAAAATTTCTGATTTTTGCAATGTTACGTAGATGGAAAAAAGCTGTCCTTGAAACAGTCTTGATATGTTCTTCAAAAGAGAGATCAGGGTCCAGAGTAACGCCGAGGTCCTTCACAGTTTTATTTGAGACGACTGTACAACCATCCAGATTAATTGTCAGATTCAACAGAAGATCTCTTTGTTTCTTAGGACCTAGAACAAGCATCTCTGTTTTGTCCGAGTTTAAAAGTAGAAAGTTTGCAGCCATCCACTTCTTTATGTCTGAAACACAGGCTTCTAGCCAGGGCAATTTTGGGGCTTCACCATGTTTCATTGAAATGTACAGCTGTGTGTCGTCCGCATAGCAGTGAAATTTAACATTATGTTTTCGAATGACATCCCCAAGAGGTAAAATATATAGTGAAAACAATAGTGGTCCTAAAACGGAACCTTGAGGAACACCGAAATTTACAATTGATTTGTCAGAAGACAAACCATTCACAGAGACAAACTGATATCTTTCCGACAGATAAGATCTAAACCAGGCCAGAACTTGTCCATGTAGACCAATTTGGGTTTCCAATCTCTCCAAAAGAATGTGGTGATCGATGGTATCAAAAGCGGCACTAAGATCTAGGAGCACGAGGACAGATGCAGAGCCTCGGTCTGACGTCATCAAAAGGTCATTTACCACCTTCACAAGTGCAGTCTCAGTGCTATGATGGGGTCTAAAACCAGACTGAAGCGTTTCGTATACATTGTTTGTCTTCAGGAAGGCAGTGAGTTGCTGTGCAACAGCTTTTTCTAAAAAATTTTAGAGGAATGGAAGATTCGATATAGGCCGATAGTTTTTTATAATTTCTGGATCAAGATTCGGCTTTTTCAAGAGAGGCTTTATTACTGCCACTTTTAGTGAGCTTGGTACACATCCGGTGGATAGAGAGCCGTTTATTATGTTCAACATAGGAGGGCCAAGCACAGGAAGCAGCTCTTTCAGTAGTTTAGTTGGAATAGGGTCCAGTATGCAGCTTGAGGGTTTGGAGGCCATGATTATTTTCATCATTGCGTCAAGAGATATAGTACTAAAACACTTTAGTATCTCCCTTGATCCTAGGTCCTGGCAGAGTTGTGTAGACTCAGGACAATGGAGCTTTGGAGTAATACCCAGATTTACATTTACATTTAAGTCATTTAGCAGACGCTCTTATCCAGAGCGACTTACAAAATGGTGCATTCACCTTATGATATCCAGTGGAACAACCACTTTACAATAGTGCATCTAAATCTTTTAAAGGGGGGGGGGGGGGTTAGAAGGATTACTTTATCCTATCCTAGGTTTTCCTTAAAGAGGTGGGGTTTCAGGTGTCTCCGGAAGGTGGTGATTGACTCCGCTGTCCTGGCGTCGTGAGGGAGCTTGTTCCACCATTGGGGTGCCAGAGCAGCGAACAGTTTTGACTGGGCTGAGCGGGAACTGTGCTTCCTCAGAGGTATCGGGGCCAGCAGGCCAGTGGTGGATGAACGCAGTGCCCTTGTTTGGGTGTAGGGCCTGATCAGAGCCTGAAGGTATGGAGGTGCCGTTCCCTTCACAGCTCCGTAGGCAATCACCATGGTCTTGTAGCGGATGCGAGCTTCAACTGGAAGCCAGTGGAGAGAGCGGAGGAGCGGGGTGACGTGAGAGAACTTGGGAAGGTTGAACACCAGACGGGCTGCGGCGTTCTGGATGAGTTGTAGGGGTTTAATGGCACAGGCAGGGAGCCCAGCCAACAGCGAGTTGCAGTAATCCAGACGGGAGATGACAAGTGCCTGGATTAGGACCTGCGCCGCTTCCTGTGTGAGGCAGGGTCGTACTCTGCGAATGTTGTAGAGCATGAACCTACAGGATCGGGTCACCGCCTTGATGTTAGTGGAGAACGACAGGGTGTTGTCC
Organism: Salmo salar; assembly: GCF_965601325.2. Taxonomy (NCBI): domain Eukaryota; kingdom Metazoa; phylum Chordata; class Actinopteri; order Salmoniformes; family Salmonidae; genus Salmo; species Salmo salar. Next base: position 96,431,479 of record NC_138303.1, read on the forward strand.
AGGATCACGCCAAGGTTCTTAGCACTCTGAGAGGAGGACACAAGGGAGTTGTCAACCGTGATGGCGAGATCATGGAACGGGCAGTCCTTCCCCGGGAGGAAGAGCAGCTCCGTCTTGCCGAGGTTCAGCTTGAGCTGGTGATCCGTCATCCACACTGATATGTCTGACAGACATGCAGAGATGCGATTCGCCGCCTGGTTATCAGAAGGGGGAAAGGAGAAGATTAATTGTGTGTCGTCTGCATAGCAATGATAGGAGAGACCATGTGAGGATATGACAGAGCCAAGTGACTTGGTGTATAGCGAGAATAGGAGAGGGCCTAGAACAGAGCCCTGGGGGACACCAGTGGTGAGAGCGCATGGTGCGGAGACAGATTCTCGCCACGCCACCTGGTAGGAGCGACCTGTCAGGTAGGACGCAATCCAAGCGTGGGCCGCGCCGGAGATGCCCAACTCGGAGAGGGTGGAGAGGAGGATCTGATGGTTCACAGTATCAAAGGCAGCAGATAGGTCTAGAAGGATGAGAGCAGAGGAGAGAGAGTTAGCTTTAGCAGTGCGGAGAGCCTCCGTGACACAGAGAAGAGCAGTCTCAGTTGAATGCCCAGTCTTGAAACCTGACTGATTAGGATCAAGAAGGTCATTCTGAGAGAGATAGCAGGAGAGCTGGCCAAGGACGGCACGTTCAAGAGTTTTGGAGAGAAAAGAAAGAAGGGATACTGGTCTGTAGTTGTTGACATCGGAAGGATCGAGTGTAGGTTTTTTCAGAAGGGGTGCAACTCTCGCTCTCTTGAAGACGGAAGGGACGTAGCCAGCGGTCAAGGATGAGTTTATGATTTAAAGAGGAGTCTGTAATTTGCTTTCTAATGATCATGATCTTTTCCTCAAAGAAGTTCATAAATGTATTACTGCTGAAGTGAAAGCCATCCTCCATTTGCGAAGGCTGCTTTTTAGTTAGCTTTGCGACAGTATCAAAAATACATTTCGGATTGTTCTTATTTTCCTCAATTAAGTTGGAAAAATAGGATGATCGAGCAGCAGTAAGGGCTCTTCGATACTGCACGGTACTGTCTTTCCAAGCTAGTCGGAAGACTTCCAGTTTGGTGTGGCGCCATTTCCGTTCCAATTTTCTGGAAGCTTGCTTCAGAGCTCGTGTATTTTCTGTATACCAGGGAGCTAGTTTCTTATGACAGATGTTTTTAGTTTTTAGGGGTGCAACTGCATCTAGGGTATTGTGCAAGGTTAAATTGAGTTCCTCGGTTAGGTGGTTAACTGATTTTTGTCCTCTGACGTCCTTGGGTAGGCAGAGGCAGTCTGGAAGGGCATCAAGGAATCTTTGGGTTGTCTGAGAATTTATAGCACGACTTTTAATGCTCCTTGGTTGGGGTCTGAGCAGATTATTTGTTGCAATTGCAAACGTAATAAAATGGTGGTCCGATAGTCCAGGATTATGAGGAAAAACATTTAGATCCACAACATTTATTCCATGGGACAAAACTAGGTCCAGAGTATGACTGTGGCAGTGAGTAGGTCCAGAGACATGTTGGACGAAACCCACTGAGTCGATGATGGCTCCGAAAGCCTTTTGGAGTGGGTCTATGGACTTTTCCATGTGAATGTTAAAGTTACCAAAAATTAGAATATTATCTGCTATGACTACAAGATCCGATAAGAATTCAGGGAACTCAGTGAGGAACACTGCATATGGCCCAGGAGGCCTGTAAACAGTAGCTATAAAAAGTGAGTGAGTAGGCTGCATAGATTTCATGACTAGAAGCTCAAAAGACGAAAACGTCAGTTTTTTTTTTGTAAATTGAAATTTGCTATCGTAAATGTTAGCAACACCTCCGCCTTTGCCGGATGCACGGGGGGTATGGTCACTAGTGTAACCAGGGGGTGAGGCCTCATTTAACACAGTAAATTCATCAGGCTTAAGCCATGTTTCAGTCAGGCCAATCACATCAAGATTATTATCAGTGATTAGTTCATTGACTATAACTGCCTTGGAAGTGAGGGATCTAACATTAAGTAACCCAATTTTGAGATGTGAGGTATCACAATCTCTTTCAATAATGGCAGGAATGGAGGAGGTCTTTATACTAGTGAGATTGCTAAAGCGAACACCGCCATTTTTAATTTTGCCCAACCTAGATCGAGGCACAGACACGGTCTCAATGGGGAAAGCTGAGCTGACTACGCTGACTGTGCTAGTGGCAGACTCCACTAAGCTGGCAGGCTGGCTAACAGCCTGCTGCCTGGCCTGCACCCTATTTCATTGTGGAGCTAGAGGAGTTAGAGCCCTGTCTATGTTCGTAGATAAGATGAGAGCACCCCTCCAGCTAGGATGGAGTCCGTCACTCCTCAACAGGCCAGGCTTGGTCCTGTTTGTGGGTGAGTCCCAGAAAGAGGGCCAATTATCTACAAATTCTATCTTTTGGGAGGGGCAGAAAACCGTTTTCAACCAGCGATTGAGTTGTGAGACTCTGCTGTAGAGCTCATCACTCCCCCTAACTGGGAGGGGGCCAGAGACAATTAATCGATGCCGACACATCTTTCTAGCTGATTTACACGCTGAAGCTATGTTGCGCTTGGTGACCTCTGACTGTTTCATCCTAACATCGTTGGTGCCGACGTGGATAACAATATCTCTATACTCTCTACACTCGCCAGTTTTAGCTTTAGCCAGCACCGTCTTTAGATTAGCCTTAACGTCGGTAGCCCTGCCCCCTGGTAAACAGTGTATGATCGCTGGATGATTAGTTTTAAGTCTAATACTGCGGGTAATGGAGTCTCCAATGACTAGGGTTTTCAATTTGTCAGAGCTAATGGTGGGAGCCGTCGGCGTCTCAGACCCCACAACGGGAGGAGTAGAGACCAGAGAAGTCTCGGCCTCCGACTCCGACTCGCTTAATGGGGAGAACCGGTTGAAAGTTTCTGTCGGCTGAATAAGCGACACCGGTTGAGCATTCCTACAGCGTTTCCCTCCAGAAGCCATGAGAAAGTTGTCCGGCTGCGGGGACCGTGCGAGGGGGTTTATACTAACGTTACTATCTGTACTTACTGGTGGCACAGACGCTGTTTCATCCTTTCCTACACTGAAATTACCCTTGCCTAACGATCGCGTCTGAAGCTGGGCTTGCAGCACAGCTATCCTTGCCGTAAGGCGATCGTTCTCCTGTATATTATAGGTACAACGACTGCAATTAGAAGGCATCATGTTAATGTTACTTAGCTTCGGCTGTTTGAAGTCCTGACGAACCATGTCCAGATAAAACCTCCGGGGTGAAAAAGTTGAATGAAAAAAGTTGAGTGAGGGAAAAAGTAAAAATATACGGTAATGAAAAAGTAAAAAACCGTCAGGTAGCAAAGTAAGATCGGCAACAAAACGCACAGCAGCGTAAACAAGTCTGCAAGTTGTAACCGGAAACAGGAAACAGGATGTATGGCACTCAGTGTTACTATGATCAAGGCGTCTGAACACACTGTATGCAATATACTGTTAGTGAACTATGATGTGTGTGTGTGTGTGTCCTGCAGGATGGCCTCAGCCCCCTGCTGCTGTCCGCCAGACACGCCCACGCTGATGTTTGTAGCAGCCTCCTGGACTGGGGAGCTGACGTCAACGCGTGTGATAAGAACGGCAGGTAGGGAAGGAGTCATCTGTCAGATCATGCGTGCATTCTACTTCATAACTTCATTTAATCATTACAGGGTTGTCTTCAAGCACATGACATTATAATACCCTGATGGTGATGTTGTGGTTGATGGTAATGATGGTGATGATGATAGGGATAATGATGGTGGTGATGAGGATGATGATGAAGAAGAAGATGTTAACGATGAGTATTGTGGTGATGATGATGATTATACTATTTCTGACTGTTTGATACAGGACAGCAGTGATGCTGGCCAGTGAGAGCAGCAGTATGTCTGTAGTGGAGGTTCTGGTCCAGAGAGGAGCTGCTCTTCAGGCTGTGGACTCTTTGGGTCATGACGTTCTGCACTACGCCAAGCTGTCTGGCAGCAGTGAGATCAGGGCCGTCCTCACTGCCGAGTTGCACAGTGCACACTCAGACAGCGGTGAGATAGGAACTGTCTTTAGTACTGATCGAGCCTACTATGAGGCAATTAACCAGACATTCTAGCAGACTCCTTCAGGCATAATTTCCCTTCAAATCCATTTGAGGTAACTGAAAGTTATGAAATTCAAGCTTTCGGATGCATGTAAATGATTGTAACATGAAGCATTGTTCTATTGTTCACTGTAAAGTTATAAAAAGAGAGATGCTTTGACTAGAAGAACTTCAGGCTTTTCTTTCCTTCCCTCCATAATCGACCCAGATACGTCATTGACCTCCTTGTGGTCAAGCTTTGAAATGCAACTTTTCAGTTGGCCTGTCATGCAGAATTTATCCAACACTGCCATCTTCAGGATGTGTCTTAAATGTTGTTCTTCCCCTCTCTCCTCCCTATACACAGACACCCCAAAGTCCCCCAAAACTCCTCAGGTAAGTTAGGTCAGCTTGTGCAATCTTTCTATCTTCTTCCAAGCTTCACAACTGCAACCATTTTTTCCTAATCATTGAACCTACACACATTTAACTTGATATCAATGTGATAAATTACACCTATTAGTCTAATCAGAAGGAATAGTACACATTCGACAGTCAAACCAACCTCTTTCCACTGTAGTGCCGTCATTGACAACCTTATCTTGAATGTTTTGTTTAAACCTTATGTTTCTTTTACGTAATGACTCGTTTTGAAATGCACCTCAAGCAGCATGTATGAGCACAAATATAACACCTTAGCTAAACAGATACATCTTCAGGGCATTGTTACTCCTCGATAAATACCTTCTCTTTGATCACAAATTCTCCAAATGTTTGATGATTCTTCTCTTTCACTAACCTAACTAAAAACTGCTGGATCGTTCTTCTGTTTTTGTTCTTCTCTTTATTCCCACTCCTTCACTCACACCTCAGCATGATCAAGTGGCTAGGTTAGGTGGCGATCGAAGCACAACTCCCAAAAAAAGAAAAGCACCTCCACCTCCCATTAGCCCTGTGCAGGTAAAGGCATGTCTCTGTCTGTCTGTCTGTCTGTCTGTCTGTCTGTCTGTCTGTCTGTCTGTCTGTCTGTCTGTCTGTCTGTCTGTCTGTCTGTCTGTCTGTCTGTCTGTCTGTCTGTCATCATCATGTTGGTCGGTCAGTCTGTCTGTTGGTCTGCCTGTCTGTTTTTGGTCTGTCCGTCTCCCTTCTGTCTGTTGTCTTCCTTTTTGGGTCCCTTTTGAATGGTCCTCAGCCCTGCTTGTGTCAGGTACCATTTTACTCTTAATGAAGTTCTTAAACATTATAATATGTGTTTACATGGTCATGTTCTGTTTGAATTCCCGTGTTCTTTTTCTTTTGAGCCTCACCCTACTGTCTGCTGCTTTTATTCAAGGACTCTTGAATTCAGTGCTGCATTAGTGTTGTTTTTCTGTCTGTGGGAGTGTATTTATATGTATAGATAGTAATTACTGTGTCTATGGTGCAGAACGCAGGAGTAAACAATAAGACATTTTATTCATGTTTCCAAACTTTCTAGATGTCTAGTCCCAACTCTCCCGCGTACATGACCCCAAATGAAACTCCAGTCTCCAGTAAAAGTTGTGGATTTAAAATATTTAATTATAAGGTACATGCACTTACAATCAAGAACATTTCTTATCAGTCATTAGGCCTCTCATTTGGTTGTTTTCCATCATGTTTTATTTTCTGTGTCACCAACTTTCGTTTATGTTGGTTTTGCTTACTGCTCTCTCTCTCCCTCCCTCCCTGCATAACTTTCTTTCTCGCTCTCTATCTCCCTCACTGCATAACTCTTCCTCTCTCGCTCGCGCTCTCTCTCTCCCTAGCATAACTTTCTCTCTCTCTCCCTCCCTGCATGACTCTCTCTCTCTCTCTCTCTCTCTCCCTTCCTCTTCCCTTCCTCTTTCCCTCTCCTATCTCTTTCTGTCAGGAAGAGGAGTTGCACGGCGTGTCTCAGAGGGAGGAGGTGGAGAAGCTACACGAGGAGAAGTGCATGCTGCTGGAGACCATTGAGAATCTGAAGCAGATTGTGGACCAGACTGTGACTATAAGCCAGACTGAGACGGAGCTGGGGCCGGAGCCCAAGGCGAGTTACATCTACAGCGTAGGCCTTTAATATCACTTGCCTGCGCTGCTTTGATCCCAGTCCACTAGCTTTTTCGGTACCATTTCTCTCTCTCTGGAATCCATTTACACAGCACAGCACATTTACACTGTAATCTAGTCAGTTACAGTACAAGTTAACCACCCGCTGCACTACTTTACATAACACAGTCTGAACTGTTGACTAATATTACTACATGTACCTCAGATATTACTAATGGAAGTGTGATGTAAGTTTCATGAGATGTCCCAAACTCCTAACATAATATTCCCTGGTGGTCCAAACCATTGTATGTTAACTGTATAATTGTGTTGATACAGGCAGAGGACTGTGGGAAGGCAGACTCAGCTCTGGTAGTGGCCCTACACGCCAAGATTACAGCTCTGTCTCTGGAGAACCAGCAGTTAGCCCAAATACTCAAGGTAAGCCAGATACTCAATATAACTTGTCATTCCAGGGACGTAGATATCCCAATATGGTGAAATATGGTGATATCCCAGTGTGGTGTTTACTGTAATTAGGCCTTCTACCTAAGAAAGATCCACTTAATAAGATCCTAAATAATCAACTAAATCTTGTTTACTTATCTTTCCCCATCTCATCTTTCCTTCTATCTACATCTCTTTGTAGAAGCGTCCGTCTCCCCAGGGAGGTGAGGTTGGCCAAGAGGACTCGTCCTGCCCCAACAGTATGAACTCTAATGCCTCCTACCACATCACCCACAAGTCCCCCAGCGAGCCCCAACTCCAGCCCCAGGGGACAGAGGAGGAGGACATGTCTGAGGGGTCTGCCCTGGAGCTCAGCAGCTCCTCCCTGAGACAAGAGGAGGAAGAGGGTGGGGAGCGGGGGAAGGAGGGAGGCGAGGAGGAGATCCGACTGCTGAGGGAGACCCTAGGGAGAGTCCACTCCAAACTGCAGGAGACGCGGAAGGAGAACCGCACGCTCCATGCCAGGCTCAAACCTGAGCAGGGGGACGTGACAGGGAGGGAAGGGGAGGTGCTGCTGGAGAGTCTAGCAGAGCTCCAGGCCAAGCTGACGGAGACACAGGAGAAACACCAGCAGGCCAGAGAGGAGGTGCTGGCCCTCATGGCACATATTGAAAGAGGAGGTGGTGGAGGAAGTGAAACAACAGAGCAGGAGCTCCAGAGACTGAGAAGCTCTCTGGAGCAGGAAGTGAAAGAGCTGAGGTCCCAGCTGGCCCAGTCAGAGCAGCAGAGGGAGAGAGATGTAGGCCGGATCAAGGAGCAGGAGGCCAGGCTGAAGGCAGCAGACGACAGCGGTGATCGGGAGAAGAGCCTGCTGGTGGACCGGTACAAGGAGGCGCAGGAGGAGATCAGGATGCTGCAGGAGGCTCTGAGGGGGACGGTCCCCGTGGAGGCTGCAGCTAAAGACTTTGAGGAGATGAAAGGCGAGCTGGGGAGCGTGATCGATGGGCTGCAGCGCCGCCTGCTGGAACTATCCAAGTCCTACAGTGAGGCCAAGAGTGAACTGAGCTCCACCAGGAACCAGCTGGAGGAGATCCGGGCTGTCAATTCTAAGCCTGGCAGCCCTGTAGCCTCCCCAGACAAGGAGAAGGCCATGCTGAGAAGCAGAGTAGAGGAGCTGCAGGCATCGCTAGCCGACACACAGAGCAAGTACTCGGCCTCTCTGGGGGAGATTGCCCTCCTGAAGCAGGAGGCTGAGGCTCAGGAGACAGTGGCGTTATCTGACCACACCCAGATGGTGTCCTCTCTGGGCAGCGCCATCAAAGACTTGGAGGCCCAGGCAGATGCTCTAAGACAACAGCTGTCCCAGAGGACCCTGCAGGTGGACACCCTACAGAACAGACTGACTATGGAGAAGGACCACACACCGGACGACTCTATATCACGGCTGGAGCACGAGCAGATGAGAGAGGTCCTGGAGAAGGAGGAGGGCAACCTGACGCAGCTTCTCCAGGGGGCCCTGAGGAAGCAGGATGAGATGGCTCTGGAGGCGGCTGCAGCGTGGCAGGAACTGAGGGAGGGGAGGAGTGAGAGGGAGGCCCTGCAGGAGCTGGCCATCAGCAGGGAGAAGGAGAACCACACTCTGAGCACCAAGCTCAGAGAAGCCCAGGATGCAATCGTTCAGCTGAAGAAACTGGTGGAGGAACATGTCAGCTCAGAGAGAGAGAAGAATAAGAAGGTTTGTTATTTACTGCTTTCTGTTGGTAGAGTGCTTTATACAATGTTCAATGGTAATGAATAGCTAGAAAATCCCCTGGTTTGGCAAAGGAAACACTTAAAGGCCCAGTGCAGTCAAACACGTGAATTCCCTGTGTTGTATATATATTTCCACACTATGATTGGAATAATACTGTGAAATTGTGAAAATGATAATAATGTCCTTTTAGTGTAAGAGCTGTTTGAAAAGACCGCCTGAAATTTCAGTCTGTGTTGGTGGGATGGAGTTTTGGCCTGCCTGGTGACATCACCAGGTGTTAAATTAGTTAATAGACCAATAAGAGAGTTCCAAACCCCTATGCCAATGATAGACCGTTTTCAGTTTTCCCCTCCCCACTCAGACCATTCTTGCTTGAGAAATTGCTCTTTGCAAATAAATTAATATGTGTTTCTTTTTGAGCATTTTAATTGAAAGCAATCAGGTACTTTAACAGTAAGGTACTTAATTGCTACCCAGAAATTATTTCATATTGAGATAAAAAAAAAACTCTGCATCGGACCTTTAAAGAGTTTAGAGAGGTATCCCTCTATTTTGCTTTCTTATGACATGTTGTTTTGTCTTTGGTCATGATAGAAAAGCAGTTTTGTCTAAGCACTTTTATTGATCTCCATGTTTGTGTCTCAGATTGATGACCTGTCGAGAGAGGTGGGGAAATTAAAGGATGCCTTAAACAGCCTATCCCAGCTGTCTTACAGTGCAGGCTCAGCCAAGAGACAGCAGACCCTGCAGCAGCAGCAGCTGGACAACCTACAGCAGCAAGTCAAGCAGCTGCAGTACCAGCTAGGGGTAAGCCATACACGTTCAAACTATATATAATATGGCTTATTCAACCAACAATCAGTGTACTGCATTCAACCTCACTCAGATAGCATCAGAGCCTGTAGACAGGATATACCATTTCACACAAATTCCTAAGACTAAATACTTTCCTGGAACATCTGTCAGACAGTTGGAAGCTAACAGTTGGGTGAGTTACTGTGAATCTCTGTACTGTCATGATTAGCCAATACCTTTAGTTTTTTAGAGCCAAGACATCTAATGTCCTGATACAGGGCAGCCTCCTCTGGTCCAAGACATAATGAGTCACAGGCATGTGTGGACTGGGCAGCCAAACTGGATCATACTCCCACTGAGCAAAAACTGGTTGAATCAACGTTGTTTCCACGTCATTTCAACATAAACATTATATGTCATGACATTGAATCAACATGGAAAACTGATTGGATTTGCAAAAAGTCGAAAAAAAATTGAAAGGTTGCTCGTTCGAATCCCCGAGTCGACTAGGTGAAAAATGTGCCAATGTGCCCTTGAGCAAGGCACCTAACCCTAATCACTCCTGAAGGCACTCTGGATAAGAGTGTCTGCTATGTGTAAAAATAACAAACTAGCCTGTTTCTGCATCTCTTTACTATAGGAGTCAAAGAGGCAGCACCATGAGATAGTGTCCGTCTACAGGATGCATCTCCTATACGCCGTCCAGGTATGTCCTTATGCATACGGTGTACTCTGTATATGATCTCATATTAAACGTTGCAGGTGTGGTTTTAATGTTATGTCACCATTACTTTATTCCTTACAGGGTCAGATGGATGAGGATGTTCAGAAAGCCTTGAAGCAGATTCTGATGATGTGCAAGATGCCAACAGAAGCCAAATTAAGCATCTGAAATGGAACAGCCTATCTGTTTACTGACCATGCTGGAGAGGAGACGCAAGGAAACTATATCCTTGGTCTCCTAACCTATCTGATCTATCACACTACAGTGCACGTGTGCCCATCAAAAGCAAAGATATTGATAAAAATTAAAATAAAATACATTCTTCATTTGTCTACAAATGATGTCAGAGGGGAGCTTTGAAGACTTGTTGTCAATAGATTCGACTGCCATCCTACCTTTGAACTAGCAGTGTTCGTTTTGTAATGTTTTTTAATGTTTTTTAGTTTTCTAGTCTGGCTAACACCTAACTCGAAGTCCTCCTGATTTCACAGTCTGAAAAGGCTATTTTGATGTTGTCGGCACGACCACTCACAGCCCCTGAGCGCCGTCCCTTCCAGTACAACTGTTGGATTTTCAAATCCAAACAACGTGAGGTCTCAACCCCCCCCAGGAAAGAAGCCATTTTTGAGAGAACCAATCAAAGCTCAACCCATTTCTGAGCAAATACTGCATTTACAACGGACTCCTCTCCGGACCATTGTGTCACAGCTCTCTTTCTGCTGTGTACCATGTGAGTCGGGTCAGCCAGGCTACCGGTTTTCATGATATAATAAAAATGATTTTTTTTTTACGTTTGCATGCAACTTCCAAAATCAACCAAAGAAGAACATTGCTAAACGCTTTAGCGACATTTCAAATTATAAAAGTAATATTTTCAAATATATGCAAGCTTTTTCAAGATACATTTATAAATTAAAACAAAGTTTGGCAGTTGTATTTTTTAACAACCCTATTTAGTGGTTTTTGTATGAATTCAATATTGTGTGTGATAACCTGGGCCCTTTTTAGTGTCTGCAATCTGTGAATGCCAAATTTACCCAATTGTGGGTTTTTGTCCTCATTTACACCATATTCCCTTGGAGTCTTTTTAACTCAATATGACTTTATGAACCGAATTTATTTTTAAAATAATGAAACCCACCTTTCGTTGCTTCAACAATTATACTTATTGAGCAATAATCCAGTACTTGAAGGGTGATGTGGTATCAGAGCTCTGGGTAGTCTCTCTGAGGACAGCACATACACATGTGACAAATGCACTTTCCTCATGCTGTCCTCCCGTTCAAACTCTATAGTCTGCAAGAATATATGGCCTCTGCAGATTACCTGTTACACCTTTATTTTGTGCCAGCTCTTTCTGTGTTGAAGCCTGACAGATTTGTCTTGATTCTTGAAGGGTTTAAAAGTTATATTGCAGTGTTCTTCTTCCGTCCTTTTGAAATATCATTATAGTGTAAGCTGTAGCAGGTAGTCATATTGTTTCTTGATTTTTGGGGGATGAAACATCCAACCATTTCAGTGTTGGTATGGCAGCATGTGAGGCTCTTGGGCTGTTGAGCAAGTTGCTCAGCCTCATTCAATCCACTACGCATAAGTAAGAAAACTCTAATCTCTCGATGACAGATGCTCGTAACATACAGTAAATGGTAGTAGCATCTATCCACAGACTGTGGGATCTGACGACTAATGAGAAACTTTGTACCGGTATGCAGATTTTTTATCACTGATCATTTGGACAAATCACGATTTCGCAGGTGCCCACATCTTTCAAATTTCGGAAGGGGAGGGAATATTTGACCCCTAGACTTGCTCGAAACTGGCTGAGAGTTTACGTATAGAGGGGCGAAGACTTCGCTAGCCTCATTAGTACCTTTTCTAACACATCTCCCCCCAAAATTTAAACAACCATCTGACACAATCACTCAAGATTTTAGTTCAGTGTGTCCTAGATAAGTATGGCTCCAATGTGTCTATGGTGCTGTTTGTTGTACTGTATTACGTTTAAATCAAGTGCTGTGTGATCTCATTGTAGCCTGGTAAGTGTAACAACTGCACTATTTCAGCCCTTCACTTCTACTGTTGTCCTCTACAAATCATGTCTTTTCAACAGCCTAGGAAATCTGAACTCTTTTCAGTACAAGCAACTTTATGGTTGTACAACTGCAATGTTACAAGGAACAATGATGCATCCAATGATAAATAGCTGAGTATGTTAGTGGGTTGAACACACAGGATTGTCACAATTACATGGAATGTGACATATCTTACACATAGTGTACTCCCATAGAATGATCACTGTGATTGATGTACAATTACATCAGAGCTGTGATATGCAGGATAGCTCCAGATATGGATGACATACTGTACATAACCCAAACCCACCAAAGTGCTGTACTTGATGTTCGTATCATACATTTCTGCTCTTAAGGCTCCTCTGATGCTGCACTGTGAACAATATAATTTTTTTTTAAACCCTGGCAGCCAGTTACCTGTAAGTTCCTGTAAAAAAAGGTACAATATGTTACCGTAAATTCCAAATAAACTTTGGTTTAACAGTACATACTGTACTTTTTTTAAGTTTTACAATAACGTACAGGTAACTAGCTGCCAGTAAGTTGCTGTAAAAACAACAGGATTTTTTTTTACAGCTTGTGTTTACTCATGCAGCCCAATTCTGCTCTTTTCTCCAATGGAGAAAAAAAGAAAGACCAATTAGTGGCAAAATATCAGTATTGAGTTGCCTGTGTAAACGCAGCCTAAATGGTTTAGGATTATGCACTACATCTTCATACTACTCATTGGAATACATTTCGAAAAGATTACCTTTACAATATCTATGAGTACTTGATCTTTCAGACTAAGTACACGGTAAAGACAGGAGTGAAGTTGTCCTTTTATCGCAGGTCACTAAGGCTGTGTTTAGACAGGCAGCCCAATTCTGATATTTTTTCCACTAATTGGTCTTTGGACCAATGACATCAGATCTTTTCACATCAAATTATTTTCAGAGCTGATCTGATTGGTCCGTAGACCAATTAGTGAAAACAATATCAGAATTGGGATGCCTATGTAAACGCAGCCTAAGAGTTTCTCAAATAACTCTTGTTAATAAGGTAAAAAGAAGACTCCTCTCTCAATGACAGAGAGGTTAATAAGCGTTGGCTGAATGTTTTAAATTTAGAAAGGGATAAGGAAGGATACATGTCCTTTGTGTTTCCTGTTTTCCAACTTGTTTTTGTAATTCAAACAGATTTTTGTGTTTGTTTGCCAATTGCTTTTCACCCACTTAAATAAATTGTGAATGCCTCGCCTGTTCCCTTATCCATAAATATGGCATTGAATGGCTGTGATGATGATTACTTTTTATTTCAACCCCGCCAGAGAGCGCAAGGGCCCTTGATCAATAATCAATTAGGATGACAGAGGGGCTTCTGCCAAACAATAAAAAATGGCTAGGCTCTGATTTCAACACGCACACACACACACCACTTTTGGTGATGTAAAGCAGGTGGAAATAATTTGTTCTCTGCAAAACTAGCTTGTTATTTATAGAAGTTATAGGGTATTAGATGGATGTTGATATAGCTGCTTAGGTTACCCCAGGCATGGATAGTTGTGTTAGATTATGGCTATGAGATAAGGATTTATCTCTACTAGCCTGACAGTAGACTGCATTTACAGCCCTGATGACATCCTCCTTTTGTATAAAAGTCTGGACCGTCACTATGCCCCATCTCAGGTCATTATTCACGTCTGTTCCTCTCAGGCCTAGATTCAGTCAGTACCGCGGAAGATCTGCACTATAGCGCAATTTTCATTTATAGGCATTGTTCCCGCATTCGCTGAGACTGCATTCACAGTAAACTCTGCATATGTCGGCTCAATCAGAAATTACCTTACAATTGCGCTATAACACAGATCTTTCGTGCAACGGATTGAGTATAGCCCTCAGTGTCCAACACTCTTATTAGTATGTAAACCCACCATGGGTGTTCCGATCAAACCCTTCTGACAGTGGGAAAAGCTCAAAGTATTCTATCTAGTTGATACTTTTCTACATATTATGTTGCTTTAGCTATTTCTTTATTATTATTAAAAATCAAGCTTTATTTATACGGCACATTTCAGACATGGAATGCAAATAAAATCTGAAATATTTACTACACAACAAACATAAGAGGATAAAAAATGTAAGAATAACAATACAAACTGCACAACTAAAAAGCACCCTAAGGAAAAGCAAAGCTAAAAAGGTGTGTTTTAAGATATCTTTTAAATATACTGCTCAAAAAAATAAAGGGAACACTTAAACAACACAATGTAACTCCAAGTCAATCACACTTCTGTGAAATCAAACTGTCCACTTAGGAAGCAACACTGATTGACAATAAATTTCACATGCTGTTGTGCAAATGGAATAGACAACAGGTGGAAATTATAGGCAATAAGCAAGACACCCCCAATAAAGGAGTGGTTCTGCAGGTGGAGACCACAGACCACTTCTCAGTTCCTATGCTTCCTGGCTGATGTTTTGGTCACTTTTGAATGCTGGCGGTGCTTTCACTCTAGTGGTAGCATGAGACGGAGTCTACAACCCACACAAGTGGCTCAGGTAGTGCAGCTCATCCAGGATGGCACATCAATGCGAGCTGTGGCAAGAAGGTTTGCGGTGTCTGTCAGCGTAGTGTCCAGATCATGGAGGCGCTACCAGGAGACAGGCCAGTACATCAGGAGACGTGGAGGAGGCCGTAGGAGGTCAACAACCCAGCAGCAGGACCGCTACCTCCGCCTTTGTGCAAGGAGGAGCAGGAGGAGCACTGCCAGAGCCCTGCAAAATTACCTCCAGCAGGCCACAAATGTGCATGTGTCTGCTCAAACGGTCAGAAACAGACTCCATGAGGGTGGTATGAGGGCCCGACGTCCACAGGTGGGGGTTGTGCTTACAGCCCAACACCGTGCAGGACGTTTGGCATTTGCCAGAGAACACCAAGATTGGCAAATTCGCCACTGGCGCCCTGTGCTCTTCACAGATGAAAGCAGGTTCACACTGAGCACATGTGACAGACGTGACAGAGTCTAGAGACGCCGTGGAGAACATTCTGCTGCCTGCAACATCCTCCAGCATGACCGGTTTGGCGGTGGGTCAGTCATGGTGCGGGGTGGCATTTCTTTGGGGGGCCGCACAGCCCTCCATGTGCTCGCCAGAGGTAGCCTGACTGCCATTAGGTACCGAGATGAGATCCTCAGACCGCTTGTGAGACCATATGCTGGTGCGGTTAGCCCTGGGTTCCTCCTAATGCAAGACAATGCTAGACCTCATGTGGCTGGAGTGTGTCAGCAGTTCCTGCAAGAGGAAGGCATTGATGCTATGGACTGGCCCGCCCGTTCCCCAGACCTGAATCCAATTGAGCACATCTGGGACATCATGTCTCGCTCCATCCACCAACGCCACGTTGCACCACAGACTGTCCAGGAGTTGGCGGATGCTTTAGTCCAGGTCTGGGAGGAGATCCCTCAGGAGACCATCCGCCACCTCATCAAGAGCATGCCCAGGCGTTGTAGGGAGGTCATACAGGCACGTGGAGGCCACACACACTACTGAGCCTCATTTTGACTTGTTTTAAGGACATTACATCAAAGTTGGATCAGCCTGTAGTGTGGTTTTCCACTTTAATTTTGAGTGTGACTCCAAATCCAGACTTCCATGGGTTGATAAATTGGATTTCCATTGATTATTTTTGTGTGATTTTGTTGTCAGCACATTCAACTATGTAAAGAAAAAAGTATTTAATAAGATTATTTCTTTCATTCAGATCTAGGATGTGTTGTTTAAGTGTTCCCTTTATTTTTTTGAGCAGTGTATGTCCACATTTTCAGCCCCTCTCAGACCTTCTGGCAGGCTATTCCAGAGCCGTGGGGCATAGTAACTAAAGGCTGCCTCTCCATGCCTCTTGGTCCTTGGCTTTGGAATAGTTAAAAGGCCAGTGTCAGAGGACCTGAGGGACCTACTGGGTACATAACTTAAAAGCATGTCTGACATGTATTGGGGTGCACAATCGTGGATTGATTTAACCAATAGAATAATCAATTCTAAAACTCACAGGCAGCCAATGTAGAGACCTTAAAATCAAATCAAATTTTATTTGTCACATGCTCCGAATACAACCTTACAGTGATATGCTTACTTACAAGCCATTAAACCAACAATGCAGTTCAAGAAATAGTTTTGAAAATATTTACTAAATAAACTAAAGATAAAAAAATAAAATAAAAAGTAACACAATAAAATAACGAGGCTATATACAGGGGGTACCAGTACCGAGTCAATGTGCGGGGGTACAGGTTAGTCAAGGTAATGTGTACATGTAGGTAGAGGTAAATTGTCTATCAGTGTGTGAGAATTGGAGCTGTCCTTCACCCCCTTTTTAGATTGCTACAGAACCCCCCCTCTTATCCCCTCCAGGAGAAGGAAGGAGCATTTGGAGGACTCATGACTTACTGACTGCTGCTGTAGCCTCACTGACTGCTGCTGTTGCCTCACTGACTGCTGCTGTAGTCTCACTGACTGCTGCTGTAGTCTCACTGACTGCTGCTGTAGCCTCACTGACTGCTGCTGTAGTCTCACTGACTGCTGCTGTAGCCTCACTGACTGCTGCTGTAGCCTCACTGACTGCTGCTGTAGCCTCACTGACTGCTATTGTAGCCTCACTGACTGCTGCTGTAGCCTCACTGACTGCTGCTGTAGCCTCACTGACTGCTGCTGTAGCCTCACTGACTGCTGCTGTAGCCTCACTGACTGCTGCTGTAGCCTCACTGACTGCTGCTGTAGTCTCACTGACGGTAGTCCTTTAGTCTGTGGCACAGACAGGAAGCACAAATAAGATTTTTTTTTGTCTTTGCTTTGACTTCTTGGAAGTCATTCTCGATTGTTTCCTGTTATCAGTCACCCTCCAGCTAGCTGCTAGCGAGTCATCATGTGGCATAGGAAGATATTGAGGCTGAGATGAGAATCTGATTTATCCTGAAGACATTCTATTGATAATTGAAATTGATAATGTGCTTCAGAAAAGTGGAAATAAGGTTATTGTACCCTGCGGACATCTACTGTAACTTATGCACAGTCATGCTCCTGCTGACACACACTCATTTTATGTCCATATTATTGTGCCTTCAGACTAGCACAACTGGTGTCTGCGGTTCTTTATGATTGTAATCTACCCTGAAAGTGGTTTTCAAATAGCATTCTAATTTGTCCTGAAACTCATATTAACATCATTGCTATACCTCGGGACAGGAAAGCTGTTCTGTTAAAAGATTCAGGGAAGTTAGGAGATGGGCTGACAAGGGTGGAGGGCACTCTACTTCCCCACAGGCCTGTGCTGACCTCAGGACATTGACAGCTCCTTTTGGTATGCACCCGACACACTCACGTCAACAGATTTTCCTTGCTGTGCCGTGGTCTCAGATGTGCTGCCAGCTGAATTGTGGGTAATCTATCCGCTCCATTTTCTTCTTCCCAGTGGCACGACCTTTTAGAGTTTCCTCCCCTGGCCCACTATCATCCCCCTAGGGCTAGAACAGAGAGCCACCACTATAAACCTCTGCCATATACTGACTGAATTCTCCTAGCTCCAACAGACTAGTACACATCTCATGACTCATAACAATAGATCTTTATAACCTCTCAATCATTTTTGTTTTTCTGGTGGGCTAATGGCTGAATTGTTGCTAGGAGAGACAATGATAAAACCCGTAGAACTTCAAGGATTTAAGTCAACCACACTCCCATGTAGGATTGCAAAATTCTGGTAACTTTTCCAAAATTCCCAGCTTCCAAAACAGGTTTTCTGGAAAACCTTGGAAATGTGGGAAAGTGATTTTGCAATCCTACTGCCATATTTCCTCAAATCGGGCAGTTTCATGCAGGCACTAGGCCAGGGACCATCAGCTAGACTCAGCCGCGGGCCAATGTTTTTCTTGAGTGGATGGTCGGGGAGCCGGAACATAATTACAAATAATTTGTAGACTGCAAATTGACCGCAGGAAGCCCAAAGAGATGTTGTCATTGACCATATATCTTTACTTCACCAGTGAAGAAGTCTACTATTTACCATATACTGTATTAAACATCTCTTTGGAAATGTGGAAACATCTTCATAGCAATTCTCTCAGCCTCTGGTAGGTGGCAGTATGGACTTACCAACATTATGGTCACAAAATTATAGACAGAAGTTCAACTTTGTGTGAGTTATTACTTTGTGAAGTCATCAAACTCAAATGCAGTAAAAGTAAGTCATACTAATCAATACCCTGTCTCTAGGCTTTGCATCTGGACTTTATAGTGACATAGAGGACATAATATGAACGATGTGTTGATGAAGTTGGCAACAAAGTCAGGTAGTCTAGTGGTCAGAGCGTTGGACTAGTAACCGAATGGTTGCAGGATCGAATCCCAAGCTGACAAGGTAATAATCTGTCATTCTGCCCCTGAACAAGGCAGTTAATCCACTGTTCCTAGGCCATTATTTAAAATAAGAATTTGTTCTTAACTGACTTGCCTAGTTAAATAGAATTAAGGTGTACAAATAAAAACTATGCTTGTAGAAAGATGATCTCATGTCTCTGAAAAAGTTATATAAAGCTATCCATGAGAGAAATTAGCTGGGTTAAAGTTAATTATTTCTACTGTACAAAACTCCTATTGTATTGTTGTAATTCAGTCAGTGTTGCTACTGATGTGCTGTCAATATTTGATTTCCAAAACAATGGTGTTGTCTTTAGCCAAACAGGCATCTATGCAGCACAGGCCCATGATTTTCCCAAACCTCCAGGGATATCTGGGCAACCGCAATTGATTGTTGAGTAATGTACTGATGTCCGCAACATTTCCTGCCTCTGTTCATTATGCCTCAACCGTGCCATCAAAAGTTGTGCCTAATAAACTGGCCCAGAATCAGAACTGATTAATGTATTCACTGTACAAGACGCATGCTGCTAAATTGCTGCAAGATGGATAGCCAACTTCTTACCCATAGATCACACATAGTGTGGTGGTGCTCACTCATGAACCCAGGTCAGGGAGATTGAGTTCCACTGCCAATTTGCAATCAGAATTTGGGATCCAGAATTTGGGATCCTAGAGCCTGCTCTGGTACATTTACACACAGGTAGGTATGTGAGTTATAATGTGGGTTTGAAATTATCTATCCACAGGGAATGGCAAATCTAATCATATACGGGCAAATGGCTTTCTCTCTTTATCTCTTATTTCTGTGTGTAACGACTGTATTCATGTGTGAGTGTTCACTCATATAGCCTAACTTTATGTATTATTTAGGATATCCACAATACTCTGCGGACATGCCTTTTCCCTGGGACGCAGGCTTTGAGAGTACGCAGGGCAGAGACTCACTCATCACAGGTAGTGTCAGCACTCTGTGCTGCTGAACCAGGCAACCTACCATTGCCCTCTGGATCCTTAAATCCGCACACAGCATCCACATCAAGTTCTGATGAGCCTAAATCGAAACATGCCACAACTGGATTTCAAAACAAGTTATATTTTATTATTAATGACAAAGATAGCTTCAAGCTGGGGGGGACTTCTCAAAGGCTGGGCTTAAATAGCTCAACACACGGTTTCTACTAAGGAAGTTTCAGGGAGAACCGGAGAATGCCTCTGATTGTCTCAGCAGTAACTACTCGACACAGAGCTTACCCCGATCCCAAGCTGACCCCACACACATTCTGTTAGACACATGCTGTTAACAGAGGTGCTACCGCCTTGAACTAAAACCCTGGTCCCCTTTGACCTTAACCACCCGCCGAGGTGCCACTCTAACCCTAACCACACCAGTCCACTGTGGCTTGTTTGAACCCAGGGTGGCACATATAAAGCAATTAGCACACCCTGCTCCCTAAGAAATGGCTTCTTTAGCATCCAGTCACACCTGATTCACCAAAAAGGTGTGGAATCTGCATTTGCACCGAGTCAAAAAACAAGCAAACAGACACCTTGGGGGAAGAGGTTTAAATGTTTGCAACCAAGTGACAAATAATTTATGGCCACACTTAAGGTCTAAGAGTCTGACACCTTTGCCAAAGTGTCTATGAGTGGCTTACTAAAAAGGTGAGAAGTGAGTGTACTGTCTGGAGGGGGGAATAATTGTGCTCTTAAAAAAGCCAGCGGTGTCGGTGCAGTGTTAGCAAACATGTGAAGGGAACCCAGGGAGCAAGGGAGACACACCGCCTGGTTGGAGAGGGGAGGTGGCGGGAGACACACCGCCTGGTTGGAGAGGGGAGGTGGAGGGAGACACACTGCCTGGTTGGAGAGGGGAGGTGGCGGGAGACACACCGCCTGGTTGGAGAGGGGAGGTGGCGGGAGACACATTGCCTGGTTGGAGAGGGGAGGTGGAGGGAGACACACCGCCTGGTTGGAGAGGGGAGGTGGAGGGAGACACCACATGGTTGGAGAGGGAAGGTGAATGGAGACAATGCCTGGTTGGTGTGGGGAGGTGGAGGGAGATGCACCACTTGGTTGGAGGGGAGGTGGAGGGAGACACACCGCCTGGTTGTGGGGGGAGGTGGAGGGAGACACACCGCCTGGTTGGAGAGGGGAGGTGGAGGGAGACACACTGCCTGGTTGGAGAGGGGAGGTGGAGGGAGACACATTGCCTGGTTGGAGAGGGGTGGTGGAGGGAGACACACCGCCTGATTGGAGAGGGGAGGTGGAGGGAGACACACCGCCTGGTTGGAGGGGGATGGTGGAGGGAGACACACCGCCTGGTTGGAGAGGGGAGGTGGCGGGAGACACACCGCCTGGTTGGAGAGGGGAGGTGGAGGGAGACACACTGCCTGGCTGGAGAGGGGAGGTGGCGGGAGACACACCGCCTGGTTGGAGAGGGGAGGTGGCGGGAGACACATTGCCTGGTTGGAGAGGGGAGGTGGAGGGAGACACACCGCCTGGTTGGAGAGGGGAGGTGGAGGGAGACACCACATGGTTGAAGAGGGAAGGTGAATGGAGACAATGCCTGCTTGGTGTGGGGAGGTGGAGGGAGATGCACCACTTGGTTGGAGGGGAGGTGGAGGGAGACACACCGCCTGGTTGTGGGGGGAGGTGGAGGGAGACACACCGCCTGGTTGGAGAGGGGAGGTGGAGGGAGACACACTGCCTGGTTGGAGAGGGGGGGTGGATGGAGACACACCGCCTGGTTGTGGGGGGAGGTGGAGGGAGACACACCGCCTGGTTGGAGAGGGGAGGTGGAGGGAGACACACCGCCTGGTTGGAGAGGGGAGGTGGAGGGAGATACACCGCCTGGTTGGAGAGGGAAGGTGGAGAGAGGCACAAACATCTGTCCAGGTAGCCATGGCCGTAACTACATATGAGGACTACGAGGTCCGGAACTCTGTAATTGTTTCTAATTTATATATATATATATTACACACTGAGTGCACAAAACATTAAGGACACCTGCTCTTTCCATGACATAGACTAACCAGGTGAATCCAGGTGAAAGCTATGATCCTTTATTGATGTCACTTGTTAAATCCACTTCAAATCAGTGTAGATGAAAGGGAGGAGAGAGATTAAAGAATAACTCAATATAAGGAAGGTGTTCTTAATGTTTTGTGGACTCTGTATATTTTATACATAATAAAGAAAATGTATTATGGGTCAACATTTCCCAGCATCTCCCAGCATTGATTAATCCCCTAGAGTCAATGCCCCCCCCCCCCCCCCCCCCCCCCCAGCGAAAATCTAATTAGCATAATAGAAACATCCCCATCAAAATCCAGCTATTTAAGCTGGAGATATGTCTTTTTTTGCAATCCACTGCATCCACTGATGTCGCCCCTCCACATCTACAGTGAAAGGTGGCAGAGCTAGAGCGATGTTTGTCAGACCATGATACATTACGAAAATCAGTATGTAGCGTCTGAACGGTTAGGCCTAGGAACTATGGAAAGATGAGATTCTCATGAAAACTATGGTGTTCTCCGTTTTGCTCTACGACCCCCACAAGCATCATGGGACTCGTCTGAAGTCGGTACAGCCGATTTCCCAACTTCTGTCTGTAGCCTTCTAACAGTTTGGACTGCACAATAATATGACCCATATATGGAAAGGTGAGTTTCTCACAACAACGCCATCCCATCTGGTTTGCGCAGGGGGACTATCATTTGTTTTTCAACAGGACAGCGACCCAACACACCTCCAGGCTGTGTAAGGGCTATTTGACCAAGAAGTAGAGTGGTGGAGTGCTGCATCAGATGACCTGGCCTCCACAATCACCCGACCTCAACCCAATCGAGATGGTTTATTGGACTGCAGAGTGAAGGAAAAGCAGCCAACAAGTGCTCAGCATATGTGGGAACTCGTTCAAGACTGTTGGAAAAGCATTCCAGGTGAAGGTGGTTGAGAGAATGCCAAGCGTGTGCAAAGCTGTCATCAAGGCAAAGGGTGGCTACTTTGAAGAATCTCAAATATAAAATAATATATAAAATATAACACATTTTGGATTACTATGTGATTCCATATGTGTAATTTCATAGTTTTGATATCTTCACTATTATTCTACAATGTAGAAAATCTTTTTTTTTTTATTATCAAACTTTTGACTGGTAGTATATAGTTTCCTTATCAAAATAAAATAGCTAAATGATCCTTGGTATGACCATCTTAAAACAATTCCATATGTAAGCTAGACTCTTAAGGATTAAAGCTCAGAACGTGTATATTCTTGATCTGACGGAATTCTAATCGCACCTACCTCTGCGAACGAGTGGAATCACAAAGTGGTTTGCTCGTTATGTTTGCCTGCGTCCCCCGGATTTACCTCCAGGATTTGCGTTTTTAGCAGCACATTCACCACTCTCTCAAACTGATAACTCCGCCCTCTTGCAGCACAGGTCGAGGGCCCGAGACGTGAAACAAACTACCCCAGCTCGGAGTCAGCTCAAGTAGGCAACTAGATATCCTGCTGACTGTGTGTTTGTGAGATGCTGGACAAACTGCCATTTTATAACTGTCCTGTGACTCCTGTGGTGTCTACAGACATCCCACAAACAAACAAAAACAGATTCTCAGGGAATAAGTGCACAACTGGTACAGATGTAGGATCTTAATTTGAACCATTTTACTACAGAAGGAAAATAATCCTGCAGCAACAGGAAATGTGAATTATTATGTGGATTTTAATCAATGAAAAAACATTGTAAGGGTTGATACATTTTTCATTAGGGCAAATCTGACATTTTAAGGTGGAAATTGCAAACTTTAAATGCCTTTTTAAACCTTGAATACAATTCAAGTTTACATTTCCTTCTGTTACGGAAAATTCTCAGCAACAAAAGAGTGATCAAATTAAAATCCTACAATTAGTCACTTATAGATACTGTACTGTACTGTATGTCAGTCAGTCAGGTGGCTAGCTGCCGGCAAAGACTTCTATTACAGTAACATTGAAGGGCTCTGGCTAGTATTACTTAGCCAGCTAGAAGAATGAAGTAGAAGCTAACATTAAACAGAGCCTACCTCAGCAGGACCAAAAAATAGGATACTATGTTCTCATAATAATTTTGCTTTACAAAGAGTAGGCGACTGAGACAGGCAGTGATGTGGCGCTCACTGGTAAGGCTGAGGTAGGCTGTAATGCATGCAGGAGGAAGCAGAGGAGACCGAGAGAGCGAGAGGAAGCAAGCAGAGAGAGTGGTTAGTACAGTGGTTTCCAAACTTTAGGTCGGTCCCCATGTGGGGTTCCCTGAGAAAAAGGAACTACTAATCTCTTCAAACAAGTTAGGAACATAAAAAATAAGATTTATTTCAATATGAACATCTCCACATGGCCCATCTTCCCTATAGGACGATATTAAAATGCAAACAATACAGTTCTAAAAATGTCATTTGTTTTTTGTTATATCGATAGTTGTTTGTCTTATCTCCATCGCCCACTGGATTTTATAGTTTACCCACCACCCACCTCCCACCTTTTTTTTTACCACTACACCCCTGATATTAATACAGAATTGTAGGTAATATTCAAATAATTAAAGTGAATGTGATTACACGATCATCTGTGTGCTCCATTGATGTCTGTTTGTGCAGATCTTGATTAGTAATGGCTTGGAATAGAACATTATTAGTACATATTACCTCAATTACCTCGACTAACCGGTGCTCGCGCACACTGACTCTGTACCGGTACCCCCTGAATATAGCCTCGCTATTGTTATTTTACTGCTGCTCTTTAATTATTTGTTACTTTCATTTCTAAATCTTATTTCTTTTGTAGGCATTTTTTTTAAAACTGTGTTGTTGGTTAGGGCTTGTAAGGAAGCATTTCACTGTTAGGTTTACACCTGTTGTATTCGGCACATGTGACAAATACATTTTTATTTTATTTGATCATGAATATGAATGCTATGTAATTTGAGAGAAAAAAAAAATATGTACAGAGTTGATGTTTTTATGCAATTCAATCATTGCAACTGACTGAACAGGCTGATGCTACGTGTTCTCATATTTCCTCCCTAATAGCTAATAGGCTGGGTGTTTGTAGATCAACTGAGATGAATGAATGTACAGCAGCCAAGATAGATATTGGCTGGGTCATTTTAGCTTGTTTTTGCTGTTCTCCAAATAGCATTTCAATCATATAGAAATGTATGAAATTAGCCTGAACCTTTTAAAACAATTGCTGGGATAAACCCCCAGACCTCACTAAAACTCAAACCCTGGTTAAAGCCCTGCTGGAATACTCTAACAGGGGCAATGGAGACAGGAACAAGCCTGACTGGGATAGAGTCTAACGGGACTGGAACAGGTTAGACAGGGAAGGTTAAGGTTGGGGTTAAGGTTCAACAGGGTAAATTAGGTTAAGGCAACTAAGACCGGGGTGACCTTGTACGTGGAGAGCTTTCACTGAGGGTGAGGTCTGGCAAGGACAATTATTGATCTTACAGCAGGTATTCTGTGTCCGACTGACATATCTAATCAATTTATGTCCTTCAATGGGCTTTGAAAGTCTTTATTCCAGACGGTCGTACCCTGTCATCTGCCAGCTTGCGGAGGTGATGAAATGGCTGTATTTTCTGCTGAGGTTGAGTTTATCCTCTGTGGCATAGGGCCTGCTCTGCTCCGCTTCCAGACTGGCACATCACCAGGGTTCTTCCTCTGCAATATTGAAACTTCGTTCAAGTGGGGATTAGTTGTTCTCTGTGAATTTATTCAGGGCTTTAGGAAGAGGGTTAGAATCAGAATCCGCATGGCTTTGAGTCTGACTCTGGAATACATTACAATTAGCTCCACAGATCTACTACCATTTCAGACTGAAACCTGATTAGACTGAGGTGTAGGAAGTAATGCAACGGAAGAGAGCTTTTACTGCACTAACAAAGCAGTTAAGGACATGATAATTCCTTGTATTACAATCATTGGGGAGAATTTTCCCCATCTGCCCAATTTTAGATCTCAACATAATTGTTGCTCAGCACCCCCAAATTGAAAGCCTGGTCTAAGGTTGAATGTTGTCCAGGGGCTGAGGGTATTGCATCCTGTTCAATACTGGTCATGTGACCAGGATAATTGTCCCTGTCCGGCTCGAAGGACCATGAATAAGACTGGTGAGGAGGCGGTTTAAGACATGCTGAATTACCCCGTGTCCCTGTGGGAGAGAGATGTTAATTGCCTAACATTGGCCAACCACACTTTTAGACAGTAGCACTGGAAGTGCAATAGGTGTGAACCAGAGATGAGTGAGCAAAAAATGCATATTAGTGAGTGAGAGATTTCTTGAAATGGTTGCTGTTTAACTTAAAGACAATGCTAAATCCTTTGATTCTCAAAGTATTTCCCTTACTCCTTTGGTTAGATGTTAATGTTGTATAGATGGTTAGACATTAACATTTTCCAATTAAGCAGGCGGCTGTGAAGCAGATGGTTGACCCGACTCAGACTAAACACACACTCTCAGAGGAGTCCGGGCAACCAGAGCCTTATTGTGAGCTCACCTTAACATCCCCATCAACAGCTCTGGAAGTATTCCATTCATCAGACATGCCCTTTTATGCACGCAACTGTAAGGGACCACACATCTTCACTCATAGTCCATTTATAGAAGGTAGTAGCCTTGGGCAAGCTGGAACAGCTCATAGGAGCAGGAGCCGTTCTCCTGTTTCTGTAGCATGACGCATCTTGATGTACAAGTACACCCCCTGGAGGACGCTAGTCTATTGCAGGGCCTTACCCGCAATCTATCGCCTTAATGCAGAGTGACAAGCAGAGACACATCATGTCCCATTTCTACAGTCTTTGTTATGACTTGGCCAGGGGTGGAACTCCCAACCTTCCAAACTCAGGGTGGACACTCTAACCACAAGGCCACTGAGTCAGTCCATTTATAGAGCTCAATATTTCATAGCACCACAACCAAGGGTACACCAACAATATGCATTATAATTTGCTTTATTCCACAGTATATTGAAGAATTGTTTGTGAATGTATAATCTGCATCTGTAATTAAGTTTTAGTTAGTGGGTATTAAAGTACAAGATATTATGTCAGTTAATTTTTACTTATACCTTTCCAGACTGAGTTGGTCAGATCCTGTGTCTCATACAGGCTTTGGCCTGGTCACAAGCCTAGGGGAAAGCCAGACCACAGAACAGATATGGGATCTTAATTTGATCACACTGTTGTTGCAGGAAGCCTGTTTTTCTGTGTACTCTGTCTCTCCTCTCTCTTCCCTCTCTGCAGCAGCGCTGTAAGCCTGTTTCTCTGTGTACTCTCTTCCCTCTGTGTGTACTTCTAGGCAGCAGAACTGGGCTGGGCTATTCCATGAACCTCAACTAGGATTACACACAGAAATGAGTGGTAACAGAAACTTTAGGAGGACTACCATGTTAGATTTACTGTTTGTTTTGTTCAATGAGAAGAATACGAAAATAAGTAAAGTAACAAAGTAACTCCATTATATGTTATATACAGTACCAGTCAGAAGTTTGGATACAACTACTCATGCCAGGGTTTTTCATTATTTTTTACTATTTTCTACACTATGAAATAACATGTATGGAATCATGTAGTAACCAAAAAAGTGTTAAACAAATACAAATATATTTTATATTTGAGATTCTTCAAAGCAGCCACCCTTTGCCTTGAAGACAGCTTTGCACAATCTTGGCATTCTCTCAACCAGCTTCATGAGGTAGTCACCTGGAATGCAGGTGTGCCTTGATAAAAGTTAATTTGTGGAGTTTCTTTCCTTCTTAATGCATTTGAACCAATCAGTTGTGTTGTGACAAGGTAGGGGTGGTATACAGAAGGTAGCCCCATTTGGTAAATGACCAAGTCCATATTATGACAAGAACAGCTCAAATAAGCAAAGAGAAACGACAGTCCATCATTACTTTAAGACATAAAGGTAAGTCAATCCAGAAAAATGAAAGAACTTCGCAGTCGCAAAAACCATAATGCGCTATGATGAAACTGGCTCTCATGAGGACTGCCACAAGAAAGGAAGACCCAGAGTTACTTCTGCTGCAGAGGATAAGATCATTAGAGTTACCAGCCTCAGAAATTGTCACCTTAGATTGCACCCCAAATAAAAGTTTCACTTAGTTAGTTCTAACCGCGTGTCTTTGTGAGACGCAGAGTAGGTGAACGGATGATCTCTCAATGTGTGGTTCCCACAGTGAAGCACAGAGAAGGAGGTGTGATGGTGTGGGGGTGCTTTGCTAGTGACACTGTCTGTGATTTATTTAGAATTCAAGGCACACTTAACCAGCATGGCTACCACAGCATTCTGCAGTGATACGCCATCACATCTGGTTTATGCAGGGGGACTATCATTTGTTTTGAAAAGGACAATGACCCAACACACCTCCAGGCTGTGTAAGGGCTATTTGACCAAGAAGTAGAGTGGTGGAGTGCTGCATCAGATGACCTAGCCTCCACAAACACCTGACCTCAACCCAATTGAGATGGTTTGGGATGAGTTGAACCGCAGAGTGAAGGAAAAGTAGCCAACAAGTGCTCAGCATATCTTGGAACTCCTTCAAGACTGTTGGGAAAGCATTCCAGGTGAAGCGGGTTGAGAGAATGCCAAGCGTGTTCCAAGCTGTCATCAAGGCAAAGGGTGGCTTCTTTGAAGAATCTCAAATATAACATATATTTTACTACATGATTCCATATGTGTTATTTCATAGTTTTGATGTCTTCACTATTATTCTACAATTTAGAAAAAAGTAAAAAAATAAATAAATAATGACCCTTGAATGAGTAGGTGTGTCCAAACTTTTGACTGCATTTACATTTACATTTACGTCATTTAGCAGACGCTCTTATCCAGAGCGACTTACAAATTGGTGCATTCACCTTATGATATCCAGTGGAATAATCACTTTACAATAGTACATCTATATCTTTTTGGGGGGGAGGGTAGGGGGGAGGGTTAGAAGGATTACTTAATCCTATCCCAGGTATTCCTTAAAGAGGTGGGGTTTCAGGTGTCTCCGGAAGGTGGTGATTGTCTCCGCTGTCCTGGCGTCGTGAGGGAGCTTTTTCCACCATTGGGGTGCCAGAGCAGTGAACAGTTTTGACTGGGCTGAGCGGGAACTGTGCTTCCACAGAGGTAGGGAGGCGAGCAGGCCAGAGGTGGATGAACACAGTGCCCTTCTTTGGGTGTAGGGACTGATCAGAGCCTGAAGGTACGGAGGTGCCGTTCCCCTCACAGCTCCGTAGGCAATCACCATGGTCTTGTAGCAGATGCGAGCTTCAACTGGCGTGAGAGAACTTGGGAAGGTTGAACACCAGACGGGCTGCGGCGTTCTGGATGAGTTGTAGCGGTTTAATGGCACAGGCAGGGAGCCCCGCCAACAGCGAGTTGCAGTAATCCAGACAGGAGATGACAAGTGCCTGGATTAGGACCTGCGCCACTTCCTGTGTGAGGCAGGGTCGTACTCTGCGAATGTTGTAGAGCATGAACCTACAGGATCGGGTCACCGCCTTGATGTTAGCGGAGAACGACAGGGTGTTGTCCAGGGTCATGCCAAGGCTCTTAGCACTCTGGGAGGAGGACACAATGGAGTTGTCAACCGTGATGGCGAGATCATGGAACGGGCAGTCCATCTTGCCGAGGTTCAGCTTGAGGTGGTGATCCGTCATCCACACTGATATGTCTGCCAGACATGCAGAGATGCGATTCGCCACCTGGTTATCAGAAGGGGGAAAGGAGAAGATTAATTTTGTGTCATCTGCGTAGCAATGATGGGACCATGTGAGGATATGACAGAGCCAAGTGACTTGGTGTATAGCGAGAATAGGAGAGGGCCTAGAACTGAGCCCTGGGGGACACCAGTGGTGAGAGCACGTGGTGCGGAGACGGATTCTCGCCAGGCCACCTGGTAGGAGAGACCTGTCAGGTAGGACGCAATCCAAGAGTGAGCCCCGCCGGAGATGCCCAACTCGGAGAGGGTGGAGAGGAGGATCTGATGGTTCACAGTATCAAAGTTGTTGACATCGGAGGGATCGAGTGTAGGTTTTTTGAGAAGGGGTGCAACTCTCGCTCTCTTGAAGACAGAAGGGACGTAGCCAGCGGTCAAGGATGAGTTGATGAGCGAGGTGAGGTAAGGGAGAAGGTCTCCGGAAATGGTCTGGAGAAGAGAGGAAGGGATAGGGTCAAGTGGGCAGGTTGTTGGGCGGCCGGCTGTCACAAGTCGCAAGATTTCATCTGGAGAGAGAGGGGAGAAAGAGGTCAAAGCATAGGGTAGGGCAATGTGAGCAGGACCAGCGGTGTTGTTTGACTTAACAAACGAGGATCGGATGTGGTCAACCTTCTTTTCAAAATGGTTGACGAAGTCATCCGCAGAGAGGGAGGAGGGGCGGGGGGGGAGGAGGATTCAGGAGGGAGGAGATGGTGGCAAAGAGCTTCCTAGGGTTAGAGGCAGATGCTTGGAATTTAGAGTGGTAGAAAGTGGCTTTAGCAGCAGAAACAAAGGAAGAAAATGTGGAGAGGAGGGAGTGAAAAGATGCCAGGTCCGCAGGGAGGCTAGTTTTCCTCTATTTTCGCTCGGCTGCCCGGAGCCCTGTTCTGTGAGCTCGCAATGAGTCTTCAAGCCACGGAGCAGGAGGGGAGGACCGAGCAGGCCGGGAGAATAGGGTACATAGAGAGTCAAAGGATGCAGAAAGGGAGGAGAGGAGGGTTGAGGAGGCAGAATCAGGAGATTGGTTGGAGAAGGATTGAGCAGAGGGAAGAGATGATAGGATGGAAGAGGAGAGAGTAGCAGGAGAGAGAGCGCGAAGGTTGCGACAGCGCAGTACCATCTGAGTAGGGGCAGAGTGAGTAGTGTTGGAGGAGAGCGAGAGGGAAAAGGATACAAGGTAGTGGTCAGAGACTTGGAGGGGAGTTGCAGTGAGATTAGTAGAAGAACAGCATCTAGCAAAGATGAGGTCAAGCGTATTGCCTGCCTTATGAGTAGGGGGGGACGGTGAGAGGGTGAGGTCAAAAGAGGAGAGGAGTGGAAAGGAGGCAGAGAGAAATTAGTCAAAGGTAGATTTAGGGACGTTAAAGTCACTCAGAATTGTGAGGGGTGAGTCATTCTCAGGAAAGGAACTTATCAAGGCGTCAAGCTCATTGATGAACTCTCCAAGGGAACCTGGAGGGCGATAAATGACAAGGATGTTAAGCTTGAATGGGCTAGTGACTGTGACAGCATGAAATTCAAAGGAGGAGATCGACAGATGGGTCAGGGGAGAAAGAGAGAATATCCACTTGGGAGAGATGAGGATTCCAGTGCCACCACCCCGCCGACCAGATGCTCTCGGGGTATGCGAGAACACATGGTCAGACGAGGAGAGAGCAGTAGGAGTAGCAGTGTTTTCTGTGGTAATCCATGTTTCCGTCAGCGCCAAGAAGTCGAGGGACTGGAGGGTAGCATAGGCTGAGATGAACTCTGCCTTGTTGGCCGCAGACCGGCAGTTCCAGAGGCTGCCGGAGACCTGGAATTCCACGTGGGTCGTGCGAGCTGGGACCACCAGGTTAGAGTGGCAGCGGCCATGCGGTGTGAAGCGTTTGTGTGGCCTGTGCAGAGAGGAGAGAACAGGGATAGACAGACACATAGTTGACAGGCTACAGGAGAGGCTACGCTAATGCAAAGGAGATTGGAATGAAAATTAACTAAACAACTGGGGAAGCGAGAGAGCAGGGCCTCCCTCACTAACCATTCACTGAAACACTCAAATATAACTTTTCCAACTTCCACTTTAGAAATTATAATTGATGTAAACTACAGTGGTTCAATGTTTCCAGGAATAGGCACAAACCTAGTTTATTCAGCTAGGTAACTTGGTACAGTGTTCTTCCGTGAAACCCACCCAGTGCACCGTGTCCTATGATGCCGTAGCTAACTAGCATGCTAGCGTCCAATAACACACGGTTAGCACCAATACTTGGTTACAACAAACTACCAATGGCTCATTTGTGTCCGTGTCTAGTTCCTTTCATAACGCAGAAGTAATTAAACGTTGGCTAGCTAACACAAAGTCAGTCCTGCTAGCTACACAAGTGGACTACACAACTCGAAAGTTAAGCTTACGTTGCAAAAATCTTATTGACTAAAAATGATACAGTACTGCTAGCTGGTAGAGTTGGCTAGCTAGCAGTGGCTGCGTTAACCTTTATCTTTTATCTTTGATACAGAGACAACTATGTAGCTATGTAGCTAGCTAACATTACAGTAATCAAAACGTTCCGTTGTAATGTATTTAGTTTCTACAGTACTGCTAGTTGGTAAAGTTGGCTAGCTAGCAGTGGCTGTGGTGTTGTGGTGTTGACGCCGTTTGGAAAACGGCACGAACGAACGAACGAATACAGCTGGCTAGCTAACCTTTTTAGTTTCTCAAAGTTAGTTTTTCAAAGCTACACCTACACCTTTAGCTACACCTTTATCCTTGATGCAAAGACAACAATGTAGCTAGCTAGCTAACATTACACTAATCAATTCATTCCATTGTAATGTAATGTAATGAAATGTAATATTACCCGCAGAGCGAAGTACAGCACGATTACTCACTCCAGCATCCGGAAGATAGACTGGTACTGTACAGTTGAAGTCAGAAGTTTACATACACCTTAGCCAAATACATTTAAACTCCGTTTTTCACAATTCCTGACATTTAATCCGAGTAAACATTCCCTGTTTTAGGTCAGTTAGGATCACCACTTTATTTTAAGAATGTGAAATGTCAGAATAATAGTAGAGAGAATTATTTATTTAAGCTTTTATTTCTTTCATCACATTCCCAGTGGGTAAGAACTTTACATACACTCAACTAGTATTTGGTAGCATTGCCTTTAAATTGTTTAACTTGGGTCAAACGTTTCAGGTAGCCTTCCACAAGCTGGATTCACACCATTCCCAGATATTTCAAGAAGTATGTACATTTAGCTTTTCAAACCAAGTATAGACATCTATTTCTCAAGCGTCTGAAGGACTGCCAGTCAGACGTAGAATCAGTCGGCCCAAGCTAAATTTCTCTCCTGAAGTTTCTCTGATAGTTAATGTGTGAACCAGGAATTAGCTCTATCCTTTAACCTTAGTTTCTTGAACGGTGCATGCTTTAGCAAAAAAGTAAAACAATTTAGAGCCTGATCCCAGTCAGATATCTGTGTTTCATAATTTTCCTTCAATTCTTAAGAGGCTGAATGTACAGTTGAAGTCGGAAGTTTACATACACCTAAGCCAACTACATTTAAACTCAGTTTTTCACAATTCCTGACATTTAATCCGAGTAAACATTCCCTGTCTTAGGTCAGTTAGGATCACCACATTATTTTAAGAATGTGAAATGTCAGAATAATAGTAGAGAGATGTCACGATCGCCATCTTTGAACTCCCCGTCATAGATCAGCCAAGGCGCAGCGTGCCGTTAATTCCACATACTTTATTAGTGAAACCGAACAAAACAAGAAACAGGTGAAAACAGAAAGAAACGTGACGTTCTGGGGCTGCTCAAAGGCAGCTACACAAAAACAAGATCCCACAACTCAAGGAGGTGAAAAAGGGCTACCTAAGTATGGTTCCCAATCAGAGACAACGATGGACAGCTGCCTCTGATTGGAAACCACACTCAGCCAAAACAAAGAAATAGAAAAACTAGATTGCCCACCCCTCATCACACCCTGACCTAACCAAACTAGAGGAAAATAAACATCTCTAAGGTCAGGGCGTGACAAGAGAATGATTTATTTCAGCTTTTATTTCTTTCATCACATTCCCAGTGGGTCAGAAGTTTACATACACTCAATTAGTATTTGGTAGCATTGCCTTTAAATTGTTTAAATTGGGTCAAACATTTCGGGTAGCCTTCCACAAGCTTCCCACAATAAGTTGGGTCAATTTTGGCCCATTCCTCCTGACAGAGCTGGTGTAACTGAGTCAGGTTCGTGAGCCTCCTTGCTCGCACATGGTTTTTCAATTCTGCCCACAGATTTTCTATAGGATTGAGGTCAGTGCTTTGTGATAGCCACTCCAATACCTTGACTTTGTTGTCCTTATGCCATTTTGCCACAACTTTGGAAGTATGCTTGGGGGTCATTATCCATTTGGAAGACCAATTTGCGACCAAGCTTTAACTTCCTGACTGATGTCTTGAGATGTTGCTTCAATATATCCACATCATTTTCATCCATCATGATGCCATCTATTTTGTGAAGGGCACCAGTCCCTCCTGCAGCAAAGCACCCCCACAACATGATGCTGCCAACCCTGTGCTTCACGGTTGGGATGGTGTTCTTCAGCTTGGAAGCTTCCCCCTTTTTCCTCCAAACATAACGATGGTCTTCATGGCCAATTAGTTCTATTTTTGTTTCATCAGACCATAGGACATTTCTCCAAAAGTACCATCGTTGTCCCCATGTGCAGTTGCAAACCGTAGTCTGTCTTTTTTATGCCGGCTTTGAAGCAGTGGCTTCTTCCTTGCTAAGCGGCCTTTCAGGTTATGTCGATATAGGACTCATTTTATGGTGGATATAGATACTTTCGTAGCTGTGTCCTCCAGTATCTTCACATTTCCTTTGCTGTTGTTCTGGGATTGATTTGCACTTTTCGCACCAAAGTACGTTCATCTCTTGGAGGCAGAACGCGTCTCCTTCCTGAGAGGTATGATGGTGTTTATACTTGCGTACTATTGTTTGTACAGATGAACGTGGTACCTTCAGGCGTTTGGAAATTGCTCCCAAGGATGAACCAGACTTGTGGAGGTCTACAATTTCTTTTCTGAGGTCTTGGCTGATTTCTTTTGATTTTCCCATGTTGCCAAGCAAAGAAGCACAGAGTTTGAAGGTAGGCCTTGAAATAGATTCATAGGTACACCTCCAATTGACTCAAATTATGTCAATTAGCCTATCAGAAGCTTCTAAAGCCATGACATCATTTGCTGGAATTTACCAAGCTGTTTAAAGGCACAGTCAACTTAGTGTATGTAACTTCTGACCCACTGGAATTGTGTAAACAATTGTTGGAAAAATGACTTGTGTCATGCACAAAGTAGATGTCCTGACCGACTTGTCAAAACTATAGTTTGTTAGCAAGAAATTTGTGGAGTGGTTGAAAAACGTGTTTTAGTGACTCCAACCTAAGTGTATGTAAACTTCCGACTTCAACTCTATATGTGCAATATATCTTATTTCTCTAAAGATTTAATATCATTAATAAGAAGTGAAAATGTATAGAATTGTAAAAAATGTGGGTGTCTATCCCATCTTAGTAAATAACTCTTACATTCTGTTTACAAACAAAGATACAAAATTGTCCCATAGGCTCTGTCGTGTGAGTGGAGGCCAAGGAGTGAAATACTGTCCCTAATAATCTCTGAAATGAAACCATGAGATACTTTTGAACTGTCCACACACTCCTGGCTAATGCCTGTGGATCCATTCCAATAGAAATGCTCAATTATCGCTTTGTCACATCTGAACCCTATTACTCTGCTGACTGTTTCCCTGCGACTCACTCACAGCCGTTATATTTATGTTTTATTATCAGTCTAATTCCTCAGCTGAGGGGCTTTCGCCTTTAATGTTATTCATGTTGGGCTTTGAGCCTTTGAAATGGCTTCCTCAAGAAAATCTGAAAATAATTAAAGAGTGATTAATTATGTTTTATGGGACATTACGTTTTTTCTCTCTCTGTCTGCCTCTGGAGAACTTGGCTTTAAGTAATATGCCTTAATTACAAACAAAAACAAACATATTAAGTACATGTGTTATGTTTGTACAGTACTGCAATGGTGGCAAGAAATCAACATGGGAAATTATTTTAGCATGACAAAGAAAAATGCTGATACAAATAGAGACATATTTCTACTCTCTTGCTATAATGATGTCATGTACTGTCCAAGCTACAGATGTAGGATCTTAATTCGAGCCAGTTTGCTACAGCAGGAAAAGAGTCCTGCAGCAACAGGAAATGTGAATTATTATGTGGATTGTAATTAATGGACATTTTTGTAGTGGTTGATACATTTTTCATAAGGGAAAAATCAAGTCTGAAATTTCTAAGTGGAAATTACAAACTTCAGAAGCCTTTTTAAACCTCAAATACACTACAAGTTAAAACATTTCTGCATTGCAGGGAAGTTCTCCGGCAACAGGTTGATCAACTTAAGATCCTACATCTGTACTAGTAATCATCATTTGATGTAGGTAAAGTAATACACGTTACCTGCTTTGATTAATTTTAGCTGTGGAGGCAATGCATCAACATGTAGTTACTTAGAAGGACGGTTCTAGGCTTTTACGGTCAACAGTGCAACTCCCTCCTAATGAATCATGCCATCTGCACCATATGTTTTTAATGATTTGGAAGAGTTATAGTCTATCTGCCAGGTCACAGTTGTAAATGAGAACTTGTTCTCAACTAGCCTACCTGGTTAAATAAAGGTGAAATAAATAAAAATACAAATATCTGGCCAACATACATGTCTCTCACAAAAACAAACCTTCAACTTGCTATTCCGCAACTTCATGTGCAGTGCTGTGTTACTGTCTCCCATTACTGAATCACTTTATCTCAGAACACCAGAGTGAATGTGTTTGATTACAAAACAAACATGTTGGTTAGAGAAAGGTAAATCTAATAAAGATTATAACATCATAGGACCACAGTACATATTTTAGTTGGTGTTTTCAGCACAGAGTTCTGTATCATTACTGTTTTAGTAAAGCAAAGGTAAGAGAATACATGCTGTGAATCCAGGTTGAGGAATGGGTAACACATGGTTTGAAATACTCACTCTCTGTTCTGGACAACTGTTTCTCTGCCTATTGGACACTTTTAAACACAAATCCAACCTTCCCTTAGTGGGACGTGACCCGGTTGAAAGTAGTTACACAGAAAAACAATGAGAGCAGTATAAAGATGAATGTCACCTCAAAGACTGGGTATTTCCATTATATGGGAATTACCCCCTGGGGGACCCCTGGGTTTGTTTTGATCATGTCTGAGGGATTTCTAGAGTCAGTGAGATGTGTTTCACACATAATTGGCCATGAAGAGGGCGAGACTGGGCTTCACGCGCTGAACGATACACCCAAAACGACTTGTGGTGTGCAAGATCTGATTTTTTTTTTTGTCCTGCTTTGTGGTATTTCACAAAGCCTCTAGATTATAACAATCGCAATGTATTTTTTTTGTCGGTAGATAATGTTGTCCTTGTTTGATAGATCCACTGGACATCTTTTATCAGTGGTATTAATAACTAAATATACAAGGTAACATGTTTTTTTCCAGTCTCTGAAACACTACAACTTGTGTGGGCGGTGCTCCGTGCTCTGGCCCTGTCCCTCCACCAAGGCGGGCTTTTTTGAAAGGGAGGTGGACACTAAATTAAATCAAATCAAAAGTCATTGGTCATACACATATTTAGCAGATGTTATTGCAGGTGTAGCGAAATGATTGTGTTCCTAGCTCCAAAAGCGCAGTAGTATCTAACAATTCACAACAGTACACAGAAATCTAAAAGTAAAATTATTGGAATTAAGAAATATATAAATATTAGGACGACCAACGTCGGAGAGCCATTGACTAAAATACAGTGGAATAGAATACAGTATATACAGTTGAAGTCAGAAGTTTACATACACTTAGGTTGGACTCATTAAAACTCGCTTTTCAACCACTCCACAAATTTCTTGTTAACAAACTACAGTTTTGACAAGTCGGTTAGGACATCTACTTTGTGCATGACACAAGTCATTTTTCCAACAATTGTTTACAGACAGATTATTTCACTTATAATTCACTGTATCACAATTCCAGTGGGTCAGAAGTTTACATACACTAACTTGACTGTGCCTTTAAACAGCTTGGAAAATTCCAGCAAATGATGTCATGGCTTTAGAAGCTTCTGATAGGCTAATTGACATAATTTGAGTCAATTGGAGGTGTACCTGTGGATCTATTTCAAGGCCAACCTTCAAACTCAGTGCCTTTTTGCTTGACATCATCGGAAAATCAAAAGAAATCAGCCAAGACCTCAGAGAAAAAAATGTAGACCTCCACAAGTCTGGTTCATCCTTGGGAGCAATTTCCAAACGCCTGAAGGTACCACGTTCATCTGTACAAACAATAGTACGCAAGTATAAACACCATGGGACCACGCAGCCTTCATACCGCTCAGGAAGGAGAAGTGTTCTGTCTCCAAGAGATGAACGTACTTTGGTGCGAAAAGTGCAAATCAATCCCAGAACAACAGCAAAGGAGCTTGTGAAGATGCTGGAGGAAACAGGTACAAAGTATCTATATACACAGTAAACGAGTCCTATGTCGACATAACCTGAAAGGCCGCTCAGCAAGGAAGAAGCCACTGCTTCAAAACCTCCATAAAAAAGACCGACTACGGTTTGCAACTGCACATGGGGACAAAGATGGTACGTTTTGGAGAAATGTCCTCTGGTCTGATGGAACAAAAATAGAACTGTTTGGCCATAATGACCATCGTTATGTTTGGAGGAAAAAGGGGAAGCTTGCAAGCTGAAGGACACCATCCCAACCGTGAAGCATGGGGGTGGCAGCATCATGTTGTGGGGGTGCTTTGCTGCAGGAGGGACTGGTGCAACATCTCAAGACATCAGTCAGGAAGTTAAAGCTTGGTCGCAAATGGGTCTTCCAAATGGATAATGACCCCCAAGCATACTTCCAAAGTTGTGGCAAAATGGCATAAGGACAACAAAGTCAAGGTATTGGAGTGGCTATCACAAAGCACTGACCTCAATCCTATAGAAAATCTGTGGGCAGAATTGAAAAACCATGTGCGAGCAAGGAGGCTCACGAACCTGACTCAGTTACACCAGCTCTGTCAGGAGGAATGGGCCAAAATTGACCCAACTTATTGTGGGAAGCTTGTGGAAGGCTACCCAAAACGTTTGACCCAATTTAAACAATTTAAAGGCAATGCTACCAAATACTAATTGAGTGTATGTAAACTTCTGACCCACTGGGAATGTGATGAAAGAAATAAAAGCTGAAATAAATCATTCTCTCCACTACTATTCTGACATTTCACATTCTTAAAATAAAGTGCTGATCTTAACTGACCTAAGACAGGGAATTTTTACCTGGATGGCTGTGTTCGTGATGGCTGTTTAACAGTCTGATGGCCTTGAGATAGAAGCTGTTTTTCAGTCTCTCAGTCCCAGCTTTGATGCACCTGTACTGACCTCGCCTTCTGGATGGTAACGGGGTGAACAGGCAGTGGCTCGGGTTCTGGAATGGTTAAGCCTTCTTGAGTGCGTGACGTCACACTGAGTTTTTACTAAAACACAAAACATGGAGGACAATTTCTCCTCGGATCTGAAACCAGTAGTAACCATCAACTTCAATGACAGTTAACATAAAATAAAAATATGAATCTGACATTCCCGCGGCCCAAAAAACATTGTCGCAGAGGAGGGCGTATTAGCTAGCTACAGTGTTTGATTCATATCAGCTGTTTTCTTATAAAACAGTGCAGCTAGCTAGTGAAAGGCTAATTTGCTATGCTAGCTATCCAACGTTAGCAAGACTCGGGAGTTAATGGGGACATAGGCTTCAGGAGCCAGCAGGTTAGATTTGATTCCATATTAGGCAACAACAACTGACTACTAGTTTGTTTTTAGCCAAATATGTTAAACTCATAGCTAGTTTATCCACTGACCACCGCATTTAGGAGGATAGCTAATTACTGAAATGTAGCTAGCTAGATCACTGGCCAGGCCACTAACTAATCATGGACACATTACCTATTCTTTATTACATTTGTATTAACTTGCTTATAACAAGCAACACGTAACAGACCATTTGTGGAAAGGAACAAATTAAAAATAGTGGGCTATTTCTTTTAAATGACTGGACAGTGAAATGTTTCATTTTTGTACCTTTATTTGTATTTGTATTTATTAGGGATCTCCATTACCTGCTGCCAAGGCAGCAACTACTCTTTCTGGGGTCCAAACACACCAAAGCACCCACATTACATATAAAACAACAGATATAACCGTGAACTATGTTTGTACAGAATGAGCTAAAGATAAAACAGTACATCATATAACATCCCTAGACCACCACATATCCGCAACACGAAATGTTCAATACCACCATTCAACAATATCACAATGTGTGAGTATGCATGTGGCTGTACATTTGTGTGTGTCTCTTCACAGTCCCCATTGTTCCATAAGGTGTATTTTTACCTGCTTTTTAAATCTGATTCTACTGCTTGCAACAGTTACCTGATGTGGAATAGAGTTCCATGTAGTCATGGCTCTATGTAGTACTGTGCGCCTCCCATAGTCTGTTCTGGACTGGGGGACTGTGAAGAGACCTCTGGTGGCATGTCTTGTGTGGTATGCATGGGTGTCCGAGCTGTGTGCTAGTATTTTAAAGACAGCTCTGTATATTCAGCTTGTCAACACCTCTTACAAAAACAAGCAATGATGAAGTCAATCTCTCTTCCACTTTGAGCCATGAGAGATTGACATGCATGTCATTAATGTTAGCTATCCGTGTACTTTTAAGGGCCAGCCGTGCTGTCCTGTTTGGAGCCAACTGAAATTTTCCCAAGTCCCTCTTTGTGGCACCTGACCACACTACTGAACAATAGTCTAGGTGCGACAAAACAAGGGCCTGTAGGACCTGCCTTGTTGATAGTGTTGTTAATAAGAAGGCAGACCAGCGCTTCATTATGGAGACTTCTCCCCATCTTAGCTACTGTTGTATCAATATGTTTGACAATGACAGATTACAATCCAGGGTTACTCCAAGCAGTTTAGTCACCTCAACTTGCTCAATTTCTACATTATTCATTACGAGATGTAGTTGAAGTTTATGGTTAAGTGAATGATTTGTCTCAAATATAATGCTTTTAGTTTTGGAACTATTTAGGACCAATTTAATCCTTGCTACCCATTCCGAAACTAACTGCAGCTCTTTGTTAAGTGTTGCAGTCATTTCAGTTGCTGAAATACATAGACACACTGGACTTACTCAAAGCAAGTGGCATGTCATTAGTAAAAATTGAAAAAAGCAAGGGGCCTAAACAGCTACCCTGGGGAATTCCTGATTCTACCTGTATTATGTTTGAGAGGCTTCCATTAAAGAACTCCCTCTGTGTTCTGTTAGACAAGTAACTCTTTATCCACATTATAGCAGGGTGTGTAAAGCCATAACACATATGTTTTTCCAGCAGCAGACTATGATCGACAATGTCAAAAGCTACACTGTTTAACAAGACAGCCCCCACAATCATTTTATCATCAATTTCTCTCAGCCAATTATCAGTCATTTGTTTAAGTGCTGTGCTTGTTGAGTGTCCTTCCCTATATGCCTGCTGAAAGTCTGTCGTCAATTTGTTTACTGTGAAATAGCATTGTATCTGGTGAAACACAATTTTTTTCCCATGGTTGGTAACAGGCTGATTGGTCGGCTATTTGAGCCAGTAAAGGGGGCTTTACTATTCTTGGGTAGCGGAATCACTTTTTACTTCCCTCCAGGCCTGAGGGCACACACTTTCTAGTAGGCTTAAATTGAAGATGTGGCAAATAGGAGTGGCACTATCGTCCACTATTATCCTCAGTAATTTTCCATCCAGATTGTCAGACCCTGGTGGCTGGTCATTGTTGATAAACAATATTTTCACCTCTTCCACACTGAGTTTACGTAATTCAAAAGTACAATTCTTGTCTTTCATAATTTGGTCAGAGATACTTGGATGTGTGGTGTCAGCGTTTGTTGTTGGCATGTCATGCCTTGGTTTGCTTATCTGGACAATGAAAAAGTTTTTTGTTGTTGTGATAATCAGGGAGTCACCATTGAGACCAGTGTCTATTTAATGAGGGAGCCCTGCATATACTGTACAATTTAATAAAATACATAAAAAATAGAATACAATATAAAACTAATAAAATACAGCACAAAACATAATGCACAGACAACCATAAAACACAGCTAACTAAAACAAACACATTCTTCATTACAAAAAACCTCTGTCCTCTGCCTGAACTGCCCTAGAGACACTAACGCATCTAATCAAAATGTATTGTGGAGATCATTCCAAACATGTAGAGCAAGAAAACTAAAGGCTGACTTGCCTAACTCTGTACACACCAAAGGAGTCTACAGAGTTAATCAACCCTGTGAAGAAGTTTAATGACTTGTCATTTTAAATCTAAACAGTGAAGTTAGGTAAGACAGAAGCTTGTGGAGCATGACTTTGTAAACAAAAAGAGCATAATGATGTGACCTATGTGACTTCAAAGGAGCCTAGCCAACCTTTTAGTAAAGAATACAGTGATCAGTAATAAAACTGTGTCCTGTGATAAAATGAAGTGCGCTATGAAAAACGGCTTCCAGGGTTTTAAGAGTAGAGGCAGCTGCACTTTGATAAATAGTATCACCATAATCAAGAACAGGTAGAAAGGTTGACTGTGCAATCTGCTTCCTGCTGACGAGAGAGAGACAAGAGCTGTTTGTGTAAAAAAAAGTCCACTTTAAATCTTAATTTCTTAACAAGCTCATTCATATGTTTTTTAAATGATAAATCATTGTCAATCCAAATAGCAAGGTATTTGTATGCAGGGACTCATTCGATTATTGAACAATCTGATAAGTGAAGATGTAATCCATCTGAGCCAATTATTATCTGGTGTAACAATCTGTAACTACAGTTCTCTGCACTTTACTATACCTGAAACACACTGTACTACACAATCCATACAGTATTATTTTGCATGTTACTTTTGTCATATACTATTCTTGTCGAATACCCAGTTCTCTTTTCGAGTTAGCATTAAAATAGTGTACACTCCCCTTTATTTTAACAAATAATACTGGGCGGATATATCTGAATGTATAACATCTATGTGATGCTACAGAGGCCTGTACAGATTATATACTGTAAATATCTTCTGTGAATCCATAAAAGCAGACATTTATTTGATGGTGGTTTTATACTGAGTGGACAAAACATTAAGAACAACTTCCTAATAGAGTTGCCCCCTCCATGCTGGCCCATGTTGACTCCAATATTTCCCACAGTTCTGTCCTTTGGCAGGATGTCCTTTAGGTGGTGGACCATTCTTAATACACACGGCAAACTGTTGAGGGTGAAAAACCCAGCAGCATTGCAGTTCTTCTTGACACAAACCGGTGCTGTCATGTCCTGACCATAGAAAGCTTTTATTTTTCTATGGTAGAGTAAGTCAGGGCATGACAGGGGGTTTTGTCTAGTTTATTTATGTCTATGTTGGTTCTAGTTTCTTTTTTTTATGTTGTGGGTTTTGTCTAGTTTATGTATTTCTATGTGGGGTTCTAGATTCTGTATTTCTATGTAGTTTTTTGGGGATGATCTCCAATTAGAGGCAGCTGGTCATCGTTGTCTCTAATTGGGGATCATATTTAAGTTGTTGTTTTTCCCACTAGCTTTTGTGGGAGATATTTTGAGTTAGTGTATGTTGCACCTCTTCGTCACGGTTTGATGTTTTGTTTATTCGTTTATTTGTATGTCTTGCACAGTTAAAATAAAATGTGGAACGATACACACGCTGCGCCTTGGTCTCTAATTGGGGATCATATTTAAGTTGTTGTTTTTCCCACTAGGTTTTGTGGGAGATTATTTTGAGTTAGTGTATGTTGCACCTCTTCGTCACGGTTTGTTGTTTTGTTTATTCGTTTATTTGTATGTCTTTCACAGTTAAAATAAAATGTGGAACGATACACACGCTGCGCCTTGGTCCCCTTCATCATACGACAAGCATGACAGAATCTCCCACCACCAAAGGACCAAGCAGCGTGGTCAGGACAAATGGACATGGGAGGAAATCCTGGACGGGAAAGGACCCTGGAGGCAGGCCGGGGAGTATCGTCGTCCGAAGGAGGAGATTAAAGCAGCGAGAGCAGAGCAACGACGGAAACACAAGAGGCAGCCCCAATAATGTTTTTTGTGGGGGGGGCGCACGGGTTGGTTGGCTTGTTTGTCAAGTCAACCAGCGATTTTGTGTCTCAGCTCCTTTTCCCAGTCTCTCTTTTCTCGCCCTCCTGGTTTTGACCCTTGCCTGTCCTGACTCTGAGCCCGCCTGCCTGACCACTCTGCCTGCCCCTGACCTCGAGCCTGCCTATTGTCTTGTACCGTTTGGACTCTGACCTGGTTACTGAACCCCTGCCTATCCTGACCTCGAGCCTGCCTATCGCCTTGTACTGTTTGGACTCTGACCTGGTTTATGAACTCTCGCCTGTACCCAACCTGCCTTTTGCCTACCCCTTTTGTTATAATAAATATCGGAGCTCAACCATCTGCCTACTGTGTCTGCATTTGGGTCTCACCTTGTGCCCTTATGAATACACACAACCTAAAAGTAAAAGAATAGAATTAAGGAATATACAAATATTAGGATGAGCAATGTCGGAGTTGCATAGACTAAAATACAGTAGAATAGAATACAGTATATACATATGAGAAAGCAAAAATACGTAAACATTATTAAAGTGGCCAGTGATTTCAAGTCTATGTATATGGGGCAGCAGCCTCTAAGGTGCAGGGTTACGTAACCGGGTGGAAGCCGCCTAGTGCTGGCTATTTAACAGTTGAAGAGGCGTTGTTGCGTGTGTGGACCATTTCAGATCATCAGTGATGTGTGATGTGTACGTCGAGGAACTTGAAGCTTTCCACACCTGCTCCATTAAGGTCCTGTCAATGTGGATAGAGGCTCCCTCTGCTGTTTCCTGAAGTCCACGATTAGCTCTTTTGTTTTGTCGACATTGAGTGAGGGGTTATTTTCCTGGCACCACACTCCCAGGGCCCTCACCTGCTCTCTGTAGGCTGTCTCATCATTGTTGGTAATCAGGCCTACTACTGTTGTGTCGTCTGCCAACTTGATGATTGAGTTGGATCTATTGGGGCCAGTAAGCAAATTGAAGTGGGTCTAGGATGTCAAGTAAGGTAGAGGTGATATGGTCATTAACTAGCCTCTCAAAGCACTTCATGATGACAGAAGTGAGCGCCACATGGCGATAGTCATTTAGTTCTGTTACCTTTGCATTCTTGGGTACAGGAACAATGGGGACAGCAGACTGGGATAGTGAGAGATTGAATATGTCCGTAAACACTCCAGCCAGCTGGTCTGCGCACTCTCTTAGGACGTGGCTAGGGATGCTGTCTGGGCCGGCAGCCTTGCGAAGGTAAGCACGCTTAAATGTCTTATTCACGTCGGCCATGGAGAAGGAGAGCCCACAGTCCTTGGTAGCGGGTGGCGTCGGTGGCACTGTGTTATCTTCAAAGCGGGCGAAAAAGGTGTTTAGCTTGTCCGGAAGCAAGACGTCGGTGTCCGCGACGTGGCTGGTTTTTCCTTTGCAGTCCGTGATTGTCTGTAGACCCTGCCATATACGTCTCATGTCTGAGCCATTGAATTGCGACT
Organism: Salmo salar; assembly: GCF_965601325.2. Classification (NCBI taxonomy): domain Eukaryota; kingdom Metazoa; phylum Chordata; class Actinopteri; order Salmoniformes; family Salmonidae; genus Salmo; species Salmo salar. The sequence continues at coordinate 96,476,295 of NC_138303.1, forward strand.
CCACTTTCTTTTTCCTGACGTTTTGCCTGTTTGATTGCCTTCCGGAGGGAATAACTATACTGTTTGTATTCAGCCATATTCCCAATCACCTTGCCATGGTTAAATGCAGTGGTTCGCGCTTTGAGTTTTGCGCGAATGCTGTCATCTATCCAAAGTTTCTGGTTAGGGTAGGTTTTAATAGTCACAGTGGGTATAAGCATTTCACTACACTCGCAATAACATCTGCTAACCACGTGTATGTGACCCATAACATTTTCTTTGATTTGATTTATACACTTCCTGATAAACTCAGTCACTGTATCTGTGTTTTTGTCGATGTTATTCTCAGAGGCTACCCGGAACATATACCAGTCCGCGTGATCAAAATAATCTTGAAGCGTGGATTCCGATTGGTCAGACCAGCATTGAATAGTCCTTAGCACGGGTACTTCCTGTTTGAGTTTCTGCCTATAGGAAGGGAGGAGCAAAATGGAGTCGTGATCAGATTTGCCGAAGGGAGGACGGGGGAGGGCCTTGTAGGCATTCTGGAAGTTGGAGTAGCAGTGGTCGAGTGTTTTAGCAATGTGAGTACTAAAGTCAATATGTTGATAGAACTTCGGTAGCGTCTTCCTCAAATTTACTTTGTTAAAATCCCCATCTACAATAAATGCGGCCTGAGGATATGTGGTTTCCTTTTCGCATGAAGTTCAGTGAAGTTCTTTGAGGGCCGTCATGGTATCAGCTTGAGGGGAAATATACACAGCTGTGACTATAAGAGAATTCTCTTGGGCGGTAATATGGTGTTCTTGGTCAGGTAAACAAAAGGACTTTAGTTTCTGTATGTTATCATAATCACACCATGAGTGGTTAACCATTTAACATACACCCCTGCCTTTCTTCTTCCCGGAGAGTTCTTTATTCCTGTCTGCGCGATATACTGAGAACCCAGCTGGCTATATGGACAAAGACAGTATATCCCAAGAGAGCCATGTTTCCGTGAAACAGAGTATGTAATAATCCCTGATGTCTCGCTGGAAGGAGATTCTCGCCCTGAGCTCGTCTACTTCATTATCCAGAGATTGAACATTAGTGAGTAATATACTCGGAAGTGGTGGATGGTGTTCGCGCCTCCTAAGTCGGACTAGAAGTCCACGCTGAATACCTCATCTCTGCCGGCAGTGTTTTGGATCAGCCTCTGGAATCAGTTTAATTTCCCTGGGGGTAGGAACAAAGGATCCAATTCTGGAAAGTCGTATTCCGGTCGTAATCCTGGTGAGTTACCGCCACTCTGATATGCAAAAGTTCTTTCCGACTGTATGTAATAACATCAAAAAATCCCTGGGCTAAAAATGTAAGAAATGTAATTAAAAAAACGAAATACTGCAAAGTTGCTTAGGAGCACAGTAGCAGCCAATGTGTGGCGTTCAATGTGGGCCTACATTCCATAAGACTTTTGAAAAAAGCATACAGGGCTTGACATTAACCTGTTTATCCACTTGTCCTTCCGATAAGGACGTGACTGAAAATGTTGTTGTGGTGTTTGATGCAAGAAACCACTTTACAAAATAAAATGCATCATTATTCTCATACCATTATCAGACAAATTATGCTACCCTCAGTCTATTGGCTACTTAGCTTAGTCAAGCCTACCTTAAAATACAACACTGCCCTTTAAGAAAAAAAGAAGCTCTTTACCTGACTGGTTTTTCAAAGATGTTAATAAATGCACACGTTTTGTGCTCTTGTAGGAAGCAATCACTCCCCCATTGCTGACTACAAATGTTCTATAACTGGGCTAATAACTCACTAACTAGCAAAGGATATGAACAAATGTACAAATGTGCACACGTCGCTACATGTAGCTCTCACTTTGGTCTCAAAACAAGCACATCAACTCACGACCGCTCATTCTGTAAAAAAACGTCCAGTTCAAAGTAAATGGCACAGATCCATATATGGCAATGGTCTATTTGCATATAGGCCTACAGTACTGCAGGTCTGATTGGTTATGGCACACTGGTCTGTGTAGAGTATAGGCCTGATCACTGCCTGTCAATGCATTAAAATCCTACTCTGATGAGTTCTCCATACAACAAAATCTTTTGCATATTTCGTTTTGTTTCGGTATGTTGCATTGAAAGTGGCTAATATTGCGTTGATTCGATCACAATTCCCACAGTAAAGGGAAACTTTGATAGTGTTAACTAACGGGGAAAACTCTACAAAGTTGAGTGACGTTCAATCTCATGCTTCTATGAGCACACTAATATTTCCTCTGCGGCGCAGTCCCGGGTAGCGCCCGCACGCAGCTTAGTGGGAACATTGCTTGCAACCCTCCCAAACCATACTAATTAACCCTTCTGCAATAATAAAGTAATAACTCTCTTCAGAACAGTATTTATGTAACTGGTGCCCTCTGAGGCGATGGAATGGAGGCGTGCTCCAGACACTATGAGTAATATGCTACACAGCCTTTGGATGTTTCTCATACAGAGACAATTTGATTAAGCAAAGTCAGACTTAGTTAGTCAATGATTAATCAACTTAGTTATTTGGCTAATGCCGTCCGCAGTGATTTCCTGGAAACTCTGTGCTCCATTTACACAGCTGGATTTTTATCCTGTCTATCCTGGGATAACACTGCATTGCTTCATACAACTATGATCCATCTCAAAACCCATTAAATCATATTTAGTTCTCACACTCCTGAGACCTGCTATTCCTATGTATTACAAATCATTCCTATATATTACTATAGCATAATGGCATCTGTTATGCTCTTATTCCTTTTGCGCTAATTTATTGTAGTCATAGATTGCACTCACTAATACAATTTAAATGGGACACATTGTTTGCAAATTCAAAAGTAAACTGTTTTTCTCATTGGCAAGAAACAAAAGTTTTGAAAAAAAGAGTGCCCTTTATGTATTTACTCAATTGACTCTTCTCCATTATTAGTAAGTGTTTTCCTGGCTGGACACACAGGCTGCACTGCACTCCCTTCCTCTCCTCTGTCCTCCATCACACATAAAACTGATCTGCCTCTGCCTCCTTCACAAATCACCATTAACATGTCTAACTCCCTCTGCATACTTCAAAGATCTGCATAAACATGTATATCTCCCTCTGCATACTTCACAGATCACCAGGAACATGTCTAACTCCCTCTGCACACTTCACAGATCACCATTAACATGTCTAACTCCCTCTGCATACTTCACAGATCACCATTAACATGTCTAACTCCCTCTGCACACTTCAGAGATCACCATTAACATGTTTAACACCCTCTGCACACTTCACAGATCACCATTAACATGTATATCTCCCTCTGCATACTTCACAGATCACCATTAACATGTCTAATACCCTCTGCATACTTCGTACCCTCTCCCACCATTAAACATCCCAAAGACCTAAAGACTGATTTCATGGTTGTGACTGAACGCATGGACATATATAAATACTGAAACAAGCCAACATGCTGTGTCCCTGTTGTTAGCAGTTGATGTTATTCGTCAATAACACAGACCCTAAAGCAAATCAGGGAGAGGAAAATAGGTTTATTCAAAGAGAACAAATCATGCGGGGAGGTAGATGGTAGATGTTCATGCTCCCCTGTCCTCAGTGATTCTCTCCACAGAACAAAGGGACAGGATGTCATTTTATAACCCAACCCTAGCCTGTGGTTGACCAATTAGAATTCCTTGCAATAAAACTGGGCCAATGGCCAAATAAAAGTATCCTATTTCAGGTTCAATGTATAAACAATTTGGACCAATGAGAACTTGCCATGTAGCAATGCGTCCCGGACTGAAATTCCTCCAATGTCTCTGACCCATTGATATTACAGAAAAACACTATTTCCATTGATAATTGACCTCTTGTCCTCTGCGTTGTGTATTTATCTTCAAAATAGTCTTACACTGTCCATAAAGTGAATGCAGTGCACACTAAGGTCCAAGGTTAAATAAGCATGTTTCTTTAGCCATGTGCATTGGGCTAATCTGTCAGGAGACTGACCTGAGCGCGTCAAAGGTGAGTTTAGACCAATGTCTCCGTATGGACGTAGCCTAAATATGCTATGACTCACAGGAAGTCGCTGGCACCTTAATTAATTGGGAGGACAGGCTCCTGGTAATGGCTAGTGCGGAATCAGTGGAATGACATCAAATACATTAAACACATGGTTTGATGCCATTCCATTCGCTCCGTTGCAGCCATTATTATGAGCCGTCCTCCCCTCAGCAGCCTCCACTGCTGTGACTAAATCAAATGAAATTTTATTGGTCACATACACATGGTTAGCAAATGTTAATGTGAGTGTAGCAAAATGCTTGTGCTTCTAGTTCCGACAGTGCAGTAATATCTAACAAGTAATCTAACAATTCCACAACAGCTACATAATACACACAAATATAAAGGGATGGAATAAGAATATGTACAGTACATATAAATAAATGGATGAGCGATGACCGAGCGGCATTGGCAAGATGCAATAGATGGTATAAAATACAATATATACATATGAGATGAGTATGTAAGAAATGTAAACATTACCTGTCCCAGACCTACTGTTTTCAACTCTCTAGAGACAGTAGGAGCGGTAGAGATACTCTCAATGATCGGCTATGAAAAGCCAACTGACATTTACTCTTGAGGTGCTGACTTGTTACGCCCTCGACAACTGTGAATATTATTATTTGACCATGCTGGTCATTTATGAACATTTGAACATCTTGGCCATGTTCTGTTATAATCTCCACCAGGCACAGCCAGAAGAGGACTGGCCACCCCTCATAGCCTGGTTCCTCTCTAGGTTTCTTCCTAGGTTTTGGTCTTTTTAGGGAGTTTTTCCTAGCCACCGTGCTTCTACACCTGCATTGCTTGCTGTTTGGGGTTTTAGGCTGGGTTTCTGTACAGCACTTTGAGATATCAGCTGATGTAAGAAGGGCTATATAAATACATTTGATTTGATTTAAAGTGTCATTTTTAAAGTGATTTGAGATCCATTTATTAAAGTGGACAATGATTTTGAGTCTGTATGTAGGCAGCAGACTCTCTGTGTTAGTGTTGGCTGTTTAACAGTGATGGCCTTCAGATAGAAGCTGTTTTCAGCCTCTCGGTCCCAGCTTTGATGCACCTGTACTGACCTCGCCTTCTGGATGGTAACAGGGTGAACAGGCAGTGGCTCGAGTAGTTGTTGTCCTTGATGATCTTTTTGGCCTTCCTGTGACATTGGGTGCTGTAGGTGTCCTGGAGGGCAGGTAGCTTGCCCCGAGTGATGCGTTTGTGCAGACTGCACCACCCTCTGGAGAGCCTTGCGGTTGTGGGTGGTGCAGTTGCCGACCCAGGCGGTGATACAGCCAGACAGGATGCTCTCAATTGTGCATCTGTAAAAGTTTGTGAGGGTTTTAGTTGACAAGCCACATTTCTTCAGCCTCCTTAACCTGTTAGGGCTAGGGCAGTATTGACACGGCCGGATAAAAAACATACCCGATTTAATCTGGTTACTACTCCTGCCCAGTAACTAGAATATGCATATAATTATTGGCTTTGGATAGAAAACACCCTAAAGTTTCTAAAACTGTTTGAATGGTGTCTGTGAGTATAACAGAACTCATATGGCAGGCAAAAACCTGAGAAGATTCTGAACAGGAAGTGGCCTGTCTGACAAGTTCTTGTTCATCTTGGCTCTTTTTATTGAAGACTGAGGATCTTTGCTGTAACGTGACACTTCCTACGGCTCCCATAGGCTCTCAGAGCCCGGGAAAAAGCTGAATGATATCGAGGCAGCCTCTGGCTGAAACACATTTTCGCGTTTGGCAAGTGGCCGATCAGAGGACAATGGGCTTAGGCGCGTGCACGAGTCGACCCCGTGCTTTATTTTCTTTCCTCTTTTTACCAAAACGCAGATTCCCGGTCGGAATATTATCGCTTTTTTTACGAGAAAAATGGCATAAAAATTGATTTTAAACAGCGGTTGACATGCTTCGAAGTACGGTAATGGAATATTTAGAATTTTTTTGTCACGAAATGCGCCATGCTCGTCACCCTTATTTACCCTTTCGGATAGTGTCTTGAACGCACGAACAAAACGCAGCTATTTGGATATAACAGTGGATTATTTGGGACCAAACCAACATTTGTTATTGAAGTAGAAGTCCTGGGAGTGCATTCTGACGAAGAACAGCAAAGGTAATAACATTTTTCTTATAGTAAATCTGACTTTGGTGAGTGCTAAACTTGCTGGGTGTCTAAATAGCTAGCCCTGTGATGCCGGGCTATCTACTGAGAATATTGCAAAATGTGCTTTCACCGAAAAGCTATTTTAAAATCGGACATATCGAGTGCATAGAGGAGTTCTGTATCTATAATTCTTAAAATAATTGTTATGCTTTTTGTGAACGTTTATCGTGAGTAATTTAGTAAATTCACCGGCAGTGTTCGGTGGGAATGCTAGTCACATGCTAGTCACATGCTAATGTTAAAAGCTGGTTTTTGATATAAATATGAACTTGATTGAACAAAACATGCATGTATTGTATAACATAATGTCCTAGGGTTGTCATCTGATGAAGATCATCAAAGGTTAGTGCTACATTTAGCTGTGGTTTGGGTTTATGTGACATTATATGCTAGCTTGAAAAATGGGTGTCTGATTATTTCTGGTTGGGTACTCTGCTGACATAATCTAATGTTTTGCTTTTGTTGTAAAGCCTTTTTGAAATCGGACAGTGTGGTTAGATTAACGAGAGTCTTGTCTTTAAAATGGTGTAAAATAGTCATATGTTTGAAAAATTGAAGTGTTTGCATTTTTGAGGTATTTGAATATCGCGCCACGGGATTACACTGGCTGTTGAGTAGGTGGGACGCAAGCGTCCCACCTAACCCATAGAGGTTAAGTTGAAGAAGCGCTGTTTCGCCATCTTCACCACACTGTCTGTGTGGGTAGACCATTTCAGTTTGTCCGTGATGTGTACACCGAGGATCTTCAAACTTTCCACCTTTTCCACTGCTGTCCCTTCAATATGGATAGGGGGGTGCTCCCTCTGTTGTTTCCTGAAGTTCACAATCAATATCCTTTGAGATGATCGTGGACTTCAGGAAACATGGACAGCAGTGGAGAAGGTAGAAAGTTTTAAGTTCCTTGGCGTATATGTTGCTAATAATGCCTTGATTAGATAAAGATGAAAAGACACAGAGATACTATCTCAGATAAAGAGACACTATCTCACCAGCGTCCACTAAATGGCTTCTTCAGCGGTCTGTACACAGTGTGATTGTCATGTGCGTCGTAAGGGACAGACCAAGGCGCAGCGGGTATAGTGCTCATCTTCCTTCTTTATTTTGAGAGAACACTCAAACAAAATAAACAAACGATGAAACAGTTCCTTAAGGCTCACGGCTATACAGAAAACAACCACCCACAAACCAAAAGGAAAAAAGGGCTGCCTAAGTATGGCTTCCAATCAGAGACAACGAAAGACACCTGCCTCTGATTGGAAACCATACTTGGCCACACAAATCCCCTCTAAATAAACCAACCCCAAAACACACAAAACAACAACCCCCTGCCACGCCCTGACCATACTACAATGACAAATGACCCCTTTACTGGTCAGGACATGACAGTGATAGCAAAATATTTGCAGTCTCACAGAAAGAAGGGTTGACAAACAACGCAACAGAGGTAGAAAGGAAGGAATTGTAGCACAAATACCCTAACATTTCACAAAGATTAGACAATAAAAACAATATTAACCTCTAGGGGCTAGGGGGTAGTATTTTCACGGCCGGATGAAAAACGTACCCAATTTAAACAGGTTACTACTCTGGCCCAGAAAATTGAATATGCATATTATTAGTATATTTGAATAGAAAACACTCTGAAGTTTCTAAAACTGTTTGAATGGTGTCTGTGAGTATAACAGAACTCATATGGCAGGCAAAAAACCTGAGATAAATTGAATCAGGAAGTGGGAGAATTTAGAAATGTAGTTTTTGTTTAGAATCCCTTGGAAAACTACAGTGACATAGGATTTACGTTACACCTCCTAACTCTTCCATTGGCTGTCAACAATCTTTATGAACAGGTTTCAATCATCATCTGTTACCGGGTAGATCATTTTGGCTGAGTCAATCACAGGCCAGTCTGAGGAGAGGTGTCTTATGATGCGCGTACACGTGACGTCGTCGTCTTTTTATTTTTCCTCTGGGATGAATAGCTATTGCCCGGTTGTAAAATTATCGCAATTTTACGTAAAAAAATACCCAAAAGGATTGATTGTAAATATCGTTTGACGTGTTTCTACAAACGGTAATGGAACTTTGAACATTTCGTCTATGGATTTGCGTCCACGCCACATGGCATTGTAAGGTGTTCTGGATGGGTCAACAAAACGGACGTATTTGGACATAAATGATGGACTTTGCAGAACAAATGAACATTTCTTGTGGAAGTGGGTGCCCATCCGAGTGCATTCCGCCGAAGATCAGCAAAGGTAAGTAAATATTTCGAACATATTGTTAGAGATTTGTCGACGCCGTGGTTGTAGGCTAACTGTATAGCTTAGCATTGAAGGCTAAGTTCTGTACTCAGAATATTGAACAATGTGCTTTTTCCGTAACGTTATTTTGAAATCTGACAAAGTGGTTGCATAAAGGAGTAGATTATCTCTAATTCTTTAAATAATTGTTATAACATTTTTCAACGTTTATGAGTTCTTCCGTAAATTAAATGTGCCTATTCACCGGAAGTTATGGGGAGAAACCATTTTCTGAACGTCACGCGGCAACGTAAAAATTGGGTTTTTGGATATAAATATAAACTCGATCGAACAAAAAATGCATGTATTGTCTAACATGATGTCCTAGGAGTGTCAGCTGATGAAGATTGTCAAAGGTTAGTGCTTAATTTTAGCTGTATATCTGGTTTTGTGATGGCTATCATGCTTGGAAATGGCTTTTTTTCTTTGCTGAGGTGCTATGCTAAAATAATCTGCTTTCCTTTCACCGTAAAGCCTTTTAGAAATAAGACAATGTGATTGGATTAACGAGTTGAGTATCTTTAAAATGCCTTATAATACTTGAATTTTAATTTTGAGATTATTTTGTTTTGAATATCGCGCCGTGCTATCTCACTGGTTGTTGTCCAACCAATCCCATTAGCGGGATTGTATCCTCAAGAGGTTTAATTCCAAAATGCTATTTACAGGGCATTCGGAAATCAAAATACACAAAATTTCACATAATGCCAAAGCCAAAACAGGTTTTAAAAAAGTTTGCAAATTGATAAATAAAAAAAACTGAAATATCACATTTATATAAGTAATCAGACCCTTTACTCAATACTCTTTACTCGATGTACAATGCGCCGGAGGGGAGGGCTGCCGTCTTATCGGCTCTAAACCAACCGTGCTATTTTGATTGTTTTTTCACGTTGTTTGTAACTTGTTTTGTACATAATGTTGCTGCTACAGTCTCTTATGACCAAAAAGAGCTTCTGGACATCAGAACTGCGATTGCTCACCTCAAATTGGACAAAGAGTTCTTCTTCTATGAGTCAGAAGGGAGGGATATACTACTACAGACAACCGACCAGGCCCAGAACCCCATGATTCGCTGGAGAAGGAAACTGAGATTTAGTGGAAAAATATCAGGGTGCCTTGCGAGGATCAGCTGACGAGTGGCTAATCTGCCCTTGCCTTCCGTCGTGCTAGCTAAAGTTCAATCACTGGAAAATAAATGGGATGAGCTGAAATCACGTATATCCTACCAACGGGACATTAAACACTGTAGTATCTTATGTTTCGCCGAGTCGTGGCTGAATGATGACATTATGAACATACAGCTGGCAGGTTATACACTCCATCGGTAGGACAGAAGAGCAGCCTCTGGTAAGACACGGGGCGGGGGCCTATCCATATATGTGAACAACAGCTGGTGCACAATATCTAAGAAAGTCTTGAGGTTTGTATTCCACACTATCTACCTAGAGAGTTTTCATCTGTATTTTTTGTAGCTGTCTACATACCACCACATACCGATGCTGGCACTAAAACTGTGCTCAATGAGGTGTTTAACGCCATAAGCAAACAGGAAAATGCTCATCCAATGCAGGGAAACTAAAATCAGTTTTACCAAATTTCTATCAGCATGTTAAATGTGCAACCAGAGGAAAATAAATTCTAGACCACCTTTACTTCACACAAAGAGACGCGTACAAAGCTCTCCCTCGCCCTCCATTTGGCAAATCTGACCATAATTCTATCCTCCTGATTCTTGCTTGCAAGCAAAAATGAAAGCAGAAAGCACCAGTGACTCGGTCTATAAAAATCTGGTCAGATGAAGCAGATGCTAAACTACAGGACTGCTTTGCTAGCACAGACTGGAATATGTTCCAAGATTCTTTCGATGACATTGAAGAGTACACCACCACATCAGTCACTGGCTTTATCAATAAGTGCATTGAGGACGTCGTCCCCACAGTGACTGTACGTACATACCCCAACCAGAAGCCATGGATTACAGGCAACATTCGCACTGAGCTAAAGGGTAGAGCTGCCACTTTCAAAGAGCGGGACTCTAACCCGGAAGCTTATAAGAAATCCTGCTATGCCCACATCAAACAGGCAAAGCATCAATACAGGACTAAGATCGAATCGTCCAACCCCGGCTACGATGCTTGTTGAATGTGGCAGGGCTTGCAAACTATTACAGACTACAAAGAGAAGCACAGCCGAGAGCTGCCCAGTGACATGAGCCTACCAGACAAGCTAAATATCTTCTATGCTCGCTTCGAGGCAAGTAACACTGAAACATGTATGAGAGCATCAGCTGTTCCGGAAGACTGTGTGATCACGCTCTCCGCAACCGATGTGAGTAAGACCTTCAAACAGGTCAAAATTCACAAGGCCGCAGAGCCAAACGGATAACCAGGACGTGTGCTCCAAGCATGCGCTGACCAACTGGCAAGTGTTTTCACTGACATTTTCAACCTCTCCCTGTCTGAGTCTGTAATACCAAAATGTTTCTAGAAGACCACCATAGTCCCTGTGCCCAAGAACACTAAGGTTACATGCCTAAATGACTACTGACCCGAAGCACTCACATCTGTAGCCATGAAGTGCTTTGAAAGACTGTTCATGGCTCACATCAACACCATTATCCCAGAAACCCTAGACCCACTCCAAATTACATACCGCACCAACAGATCGACAGATGATGCAATCTCTATTGCACACTGCCCTTTCCCACCTGGACAAAAGAAACACCGATGTGGGAATGCTATTCATTGACTACAGCTCAGCGTTCAACACCATAGTTCCCTCAAAGCTCATTTCTAAGCTAAGGACCATGGGACTCCCTCTGCAATTGGATCCTGGACTTCCTGATGGGCCGCCCCCAGGAGGTAAGTGTAGGTAGCAACACATCCCCCAAACTGATCCTCAACACAGGGGCCCCTCACGGGTGTGTGCTCAGCCCCCTCCTGTACTCCTTGTTCACTCATGACTGCACGGCCAGGCAAGACTCCAACACCATCATTAAGTTTGCTGATGACACAACAGTGGTAGGCCTGATCACTGACAATGATGAGACAGCCTATAGGGAGGAGGTCAGAGACCTGACCGTGTGGTACAAAGACAACAACCTCTCCCTCAACGTGATCAAGACAAAGGAGATGATTGTGGACTACAGGAAAAGGAGGACCGAGCATGCCCCCATTCTCATCGACGGGGCTGTAGTGGAGCAAGTTGAGAGCTTCAAGTTCAAATTTTTTGTGAAAAAGCTTGACAGTAGATTGCTTAACATGTGAAATATAAACTCCAGACCAGTCATTGCATTGACAGCTGCTATTGCGTTAGCTAGCTGGCTTCTGACATTTATCCTAGCTTTACTATCAACTGTCAACTATCAACTGGCAAGCTTCATCAGGCAGCTTTTGATGCGAGGGGAAAACTAATAGATTTGCTAGTTAACAATTTGATTGATAGTTGATTATGCCATTAGCTAGCTAGATATCTAGCTACATTAAAACTACTAAGGGAAAGCTAGCCAGCTAACTCAGAGTCCCACCATCATCACTGCAGTGTTAGCTAGTTTCTAGAAAATTGTAAAATATATTTGCTAGCTATATTTTAAAGACTTGTTACTGACCTTTGAACACTGAAAAAGTTGGCAAGCAAAATGCCCCTCTCGATTTCACTGCATATAGATTAGCTAGCTAAAAGTAAACTTGATCAAGCTTATGAATATGTACAACTGTTTATGAAATAATGGCACATTAAAGGTAGTTTTGATTCTCAGCAACATGAAACAGCACTGAAATTTGAGCAGTGAGGTTCATTTCGCCCTTCTCTCTGCTCTTTTCCTCAAGTTGAAGCATATCCTGATTAGAACGTTGGACTTGTAATCGGTTGGTTGCAAGGTTGCAAGATCGAATCCCCGAGCTGACAAGGTAAAAATCTGTAATTCTGCCCCTGAACAAGGCAGTTAACCCACTGTTCCTAGGCCGTCATTGAAAACTTGCCTAGTTAAATAAAGGTAAAATAATAATAAATAAAAAATCCCTAACACCCAGACAGATCTAAAGAAAAAGGGAACCTCCCAGACACCAGGAAAATTGTCTTTACCTTGGAGTTTATTAACAAGGTCATATAGAAATAGAACCACACGTTATTCTCTGTCATGCAGAATTGTAGCTATGCTTATAACTTGGGATGGTCATTCAATAATACAGATGTGGGTGATTTCTGAGCTGTGTGCAAATTTTTGTTCATTTTAAACCACAATTAGTTGAATGAGGTGTCAGTGAAGTGCTGGAACAAAAACCTGTACACTCCTGTGTAAAGAACCTATGGCTGTCATGACGTCAATTGACTAAATACAGTTACAATTTTATTTTGTTAATCTACGCAGGTTTGTTATATGATTTCCAGGAGCCTGGTGGTGATGAATACAACCATACTCCAAGGTAGGACATTTCCCTGCATCCAGGTTCAGGCCTGCTACCATCAGGAACATGGAGAACTCCGTGTCAGTAAGTCATGCATATATTTTTTTTAAATATATACATTTGAAGTCGGAAGTTTACATACACTTTTTTTTCAACCACTCCACAAATTTCTTGTTAACAAACTATAGTTTTGGCAAGTCGGTTAGGACATCTACTTTATGCATGACACAAGTCATTTCTCCAGCAATTGTTTACAGACAGATTATTTCACTTATAATTCACTGTATCACAATTCCAGTGGCTCAGAAGTGTACATACACTAACTTGACTGTGCCTTTAAACAGCTTGGAAAATTCCAGCAAATGATGTCATGGCTTTAGAAGCTTCTGATAGGCTAATTGACATACTTTGAGTCAATTGGATTTGTACCTGTGGATCTATTTCAAGGCCAACCTTCAAACTCAGTGCCTCTTTGCTTGACATCATGGGAAAATCAAAAGAAATCAGCCAAGACCTCAGAAACAAAATTGTAGACCTCCACAAGTCTGGTTCATTCTTGGGAGCAATTTCCAAACGCTTGAAGGTGCTACGTTCATCTGTACAAACAATAGTATGCAAGTATAAACACCATGGGACCACGCAGCCTTCATACCGCTCAGGAAGGAGACACGTTCTGTCTCCAAGAGATGAACGTACTTTTGCGCGAAAAGTGCAAATCAATCCAAAAACAAAAGCAAAGGACCTTGTGAAGATGCTGGAGGAAACAGGTACAAAAGTATCTATATCCACAGTAAAACGAGTTCTATATCGACATAACCTGAAAGGCCGCTCAGCAAGGAAGAAGCCACTGCTCCAAAACCGCCATAAAAAAGCCAGACTACAGTTTGCAACTGCACATGGGGACAAAGATCGTACATTTTGGAGAAATGTCCTCTGGTCTGATGAAATAAAAATAGAACTGTTTGTCCATAATGACCATCGTTATGTTTGGAGGAAAAGGGGTAGGCTTGCAAGCCGAAGAACACCATCCCAACTGTAAAGCACAGGGTTGGCAGCATCATGTTGTGGGGGTGGCTTTCTGCAAGAAGGACTGGTGCACTTCACAAAATAGATGGCGTCATGTGGAAGGAAAATTATGTGGATATATTGAAGCAACATCTCAAGACATCAGTCAGGAAGTTAAAGCTTGGTCGCAAATGGGTCTTCCAAATGGACAATGACCCCAAGCATACTTCCAAAGTTGTTGCAAAATGGCTTAACTGTATATACTGTATCTAATACTCCACTCGTATGCAGAGTGGAGAAACCTATGCACCATAAACCTGTCTATTCCTGGATAACTCCCTGTCAGAGTGACTGATTAGAGGGTTTTGCCGGAGGCCCTGGGCCAATGGGAGGTCAGGGGTGAGGGCTTAAGGGTCAGAGGGATTGAGAGCAAAGTTACAGACAGGAAGATACAACTTCAACCAAAGAGTAAGGCTACCTTCAAAACAAAATGTATGAAATGCATGTCCAACACAGCTGTTTGGTGGGGAAAAACAATGTTTCACATTTTTCATTTGTTGATGCATAGACATTGTAAACCATTGAGTTGCTGCATCTTTTACACATCCATTTGCCTGAATGGAAAGCACCCTTATAGTCCTCAATAATCAACAATGTAAACGTTAACTCTCTTGCTCTCTCAAGAGCATTCAGTACCTCTATCCATCTCTCTACAGGTGCTAGAGACAGACTGGTCCAAGGACCCCCAGAGCCTTCTGACCAACTACCTGCGATCTCTCCAGAGCACAGAGAAGTAAGCTCCACTCTTACTAGTATACCTGATGCACTATGTAAACCTCCTTCACTATGGCAGTCTGCTTGTATGATGCTAGCATATTGTCAAGGGCCACTGGTTGGATTTGATTTACTGTACTCACTCCAGAACTCATGCGCTCTTCTCACACTTAAAGTCTCCCAGACTTTTGTAAAAACTATTGTGTCCGTCCCTCTATTCCCAGGTGATTCTGCTGGGCCATGGAACTCTAGAGCAGCACATCAAAAAACCTGCCACCCTGTTGTCAGCTATCAAACAGTTCCTTGAGGAAGGATACAACTATCAAGGCTTTAAATGGTCAAAGTTGGGGGATGACCACCAAATGCAATAAAGTTTTGTATAAATTACTCTTTCATTTTTGAATAGGCTACAAAACAATAACTGTTTTTTAGCCTGTTCTTCTCATTTTTTACAAACTACTATGGTCATTTAAACATCTGACAACATGCAGACTTCATCCATAAAGACAAAAATAGAGCTTATAATTCAAAAAGGTCTAAAATCAATGCAAGTCTCATATCCAGGGTGAATAAATGTGTATTAATGTATAAAGGACATCACACAGGTGTGCCAACTAAAATATATATCCCAGACAAGACTGAAGAATAGGACAAATAGGCTGTGTTTAGATAGGCAGCCCTGGGCCTCCCGAGTGTCGCAGCGGTCTAAGGCACTGCATCGCAGTGCTAGAGGTGTCACTACTGATCTGGGTTCGATCCCGGGCTGTGTAGCAGCCGGTAGACCTGAGCCAACTCCCTGTGCTTATCGTGGTGAGCATGGCCCAGCATCGCCCGGGTTAGGGGATGGTTTGCCCGACTGTGTTGTCCCATCGCACTCTAGCGACTCCTTGTGGTGACCGGGTGCATGCATGCTGACTTCGGTCACCAGCTGTACTGTACAGTGTTTCCTCTGACACATTGGTGAGGCTGACTTCCAGGTCTAATCTTTTTTTCACTAATTGGTCTGTTGACTAATCAGATCAGCTCTGAAAAAGAGCTGATGTGAAAAGATTGCTGTGATTTGTCAAAAGACCAATTGGTGGAAAAATTATCAGAATTGCATTGCCTGTCTAAACGCAGCCAGGGACAAGTGAATATAAGCCCGTTCTTGTGTTTGTAGCAGTTTAAGTGAATTTGAATGGTTACATACAGTACATGTCAAATGGCTGCGAGACAGATAAGGGAACGTACCACTGAAGGCCCTAGTATTCAGGCAGACAGCTTGAAGTAGATGTGTGTCACCATCCAGGCCCTTGTCACAGCATGCAATGGTCTGATAGGGAGATGACAATAACTACATGATGTACATTTCAATGGGCATTTCACATACAACATCCAGTTCATAAGCATTGACTGTAACACCTCTAGGGTCTTGTGGTGGTCTGGCAGCATGCTGCTTTGTAGTGATCTTACTCCCTCTCCACGGGAAATGCAATAACAAAAACATGAATAACAATAAGCCTAGTCAGTCAGTAACTTGGCTAACTAGGCTAATTAAACAATCATGTGAATGTTCACATCAGCCAAACGATACGCAACCAATTGAGTCTAGTAGTCAATTTGCAGTTAAGTTGGGAGTGGCATTTTTTATGGGCATTTTTTTTGCCAACTTTTTCAGGCAAAAATTAGTCAATTAACAGGCAGTGGAATGCAGTAGTTTGACAAGTGTACAAAAGTCAGTAACAAGTCTTTAAAATATAGCTAGCAAATATATATATATATACACTACTGTTCAAATGTTCGGGATGCTGGCCTTCTAGGCAGAGTTGCAAAGAAAAAGCAATATGTCAGACTGGCCAATAAAAATAAAACATTAAGATGGGCAAAAGAACACAGACACTGCCTAGAAGGCCAGCTTCCCAGAGTCGCCTCTTCACTGTTGACGTTGAGACTGGTGTTTTGCAGGTACAATTTAATGAAGCTGCCAGTTTAGGACTTGTGAGGCATCTGTTTATCAAACTAGACACTCTAATGTACTTGTTCTCTTGCTCAGTTGTGCAACGGGGCCTCCCACTCCTCTTTCTAGTCTGGTTAGAGACAGTTTGCGCTGTTCTGTGAAGGGAGTAGCACACAGCATTGTACCAGATCTTCAGTTTCTTGACAATTTCTCGCATGGAATAGCCTTCATTTCTCAGAACAAGAATAGACTGAAAATTCTTTGTTTCTGGCCATTTTTAGCCTGTAATCAAACCCACAAGTGCTGATGCTCCAGATACTCAACTAGTCTAAAGAAGGACAGTTTTATTGTTTCTTTAATCAGCACAACAGTTTTCAGCTGTGCTAGCATAATTGCACCAAAAAATTTTGCTATTCTTTCAAAAATAAGGACATTTCTAAGTGACCTCAAACTTTTGAACAGTAGTGTATATTATTTTCTAGAAATCTAACTAACATTACACTGCAGTGATGATGGTGGGATTTACCTAGCTAACTTTCCCCCAACAGTTTAAATGTAGCTAGGTAACTAGCTAGCTAATGGAATTCATAATCAATCAGATGGTTAACTAGCAAAGATACTAGTTTTCCCCTCTCATCTAAATCTGCCTGATAAAGCTAGCCAGTTGATAGTAAAGCTATGATGAATGTCTGAAGCCCGCTAGCTAACGCAATAAAGGCTGTCAATGCAATGGCTGGTCTAGAGGTCGTCTGAAATGTACCATTATATTTCACATGATAATCAAACTACTATAATGCATTTTCAGAAAAAAATATAGATGAACACAGATAAAAGAAACAATTATTTTCAAGGAGATAGTTTTGGTTTTATTTACCTCATCCTCTCTTGCTTATGTGGGTAGCTACTTCCTGAGATTTGATTGATGGAATAATCCAGCCAATGGATAGGCGGCTGTGGTTTTGGCATGGGGAACTGATTGGTCAAGAGTAAAAGGTCCTTCCCCAGAGCGCAAATCACATTTTTACTTGCAAATTTCTTTCTGCCAACGTACAACACTTTTTTGCGAGTTTACGAATCTTTTGGTAACGTGACAAGAGTGACAGAACTCCAAATGTATGCAGTGTCACGTCCTGACCATAGTAAGATGTTATTTTCTATGGTAGAGTAGGTCAGGGCGTGACAGCGGGTGTTTTGTGTTTTTCTATGTTTTGTATTTCTATGTTTAGGTTCTAGTTTTCTATTTCTATGTTGTTGTTTTTTGGGATGATCTCCAATTAGAGGCAGCTGGTCCTCGTTGTCTCTAATTGGAGATCATACTTAAGTAGTTTTTTTCCCCCACCTGTGTTTGTGGGTAGTTGTCTTCTGTTTAGTTTTCTGTACCCGACAGAACTGTGCGCTTTCGTTTTCTCTTTGTTATTTTTTCTTTAGTGTTCTGAGTTAAAATAAATATTCATCATGAGCAATCAACACACTGCGCTTTGGTCCCCTCTCTACGACAGCCGTTACAGAACTACCCACCACGACTGGATCAAGCAGCGTGCCCGGGAGGAGATGGATTCCTGGTCTCTGGAGGAGTTGCGAGAGAGGATAGACTGGACTTGGGGGCAAGTATTGGACAGATACAGAAGCCTGCCGGGGAAGCACGAGAGGCAGCCCCCAACATTTTTTTTTGGGGGGGGCACACGGGTAGATTGGCGGAGTCAGGGTTGAGACCTGTGCCAACTCCCCGTGCTTATCGTGGTGAGCATGTGCCTGCTCCTCGCACTCTCCCTCCAGTGCGCCTCCACAGCCCAGTACGTCCTGTGCCTGCTCCTCGCACTCTCCCTCCAGTGCGCCTCCACGGCCCAGTATACCCTGTGCCAGCTCTGCGCACCCAGTCTCCAGTGCGTCTCCCCAGTCCGGTGAGACGTGTTCCTGCTCCACGAAAGAAGCCTCCAGTGATGATCCATGGCACGAAGCCTCCAGTGATGATCCATGGACCGGAACATGTAGGGATGATCCATGGACCGGAACCTGTAGGGATGATCCATAGCCCGGAGCCTGTAGAGATGATCCATGGCACAAAGCCTCCAGTGATAATCCATGGCCCGGAGCCTCCAGTGATGATCCATGGTACAAAGCCTCCAGTGATGATCCATGGCGCAGAACCTGTAGTGATGATCCATGGCACGAAGCCTCCGGCGACGCTCCCCAGTCCGGAGCCTCCAGCGACGCTCCCCAGCCCGGAGTCTCCGGCGATGATCTACAGTCCGGTTCCTCCTCCGACGACAATCCACGGTCCGGTGGTACTGAAGCAGAGGGATCAGCGGGTGGAGCGGGGGTTACGCCCCGAACCGGAGCCGCCTCCTCTGCTGGAGGATCCACTGGAGGATAAGATTATGTGGACTGCACTAGAGTCGCCATAGACAGGAGTTACCCACCCTACCCTCCCTTTTGTTTTTTTGTTTTTTGGGGGGGGGTTTGTTGTGTTTAGGTGCAGTTGGAGTCCACACCTTTGGGGGGGGGGGGGGGGGTACTGTCACGTCCTGACCATAGTAAGATGTTATTTTCTATGGTAGAGTGGGTCAGGGCGTGATATGGGGTGTTTTGTGTTTTTCTATGTTTTCTATTTCTATGTTTAGGTTCTAGTTTTCTATTTCTATGTTGTTGTTTTTGGGATGATCTCCAATTGTCCTCGTTGTCTCCAATCTCCTCGTTTTCTCTAATTGGAGATCATACTTAAGTAGGGTTTTTTTCCACCTGTGTTTGTGGGTAGTTGTCTTCTGTTTAGTTTTCTGTACCTAACAGAACTGTGCGCTTTCGTTTTCTCTTTGTTATTTTTTCTTTAGTGTTCTGAGTTAAAATAAATATTCATCATGAGCAATCAACACGCTGCGCTTTGGTCCCCTCTCTATGACAGCCGTTACATGCAGATTCAAAATCTGCAAGGGTATTTTTGATTCACAGTAGAATATTCATACTCGTAAATGGACTCGTAAATTATACCTGCACATTTTATTGAATGTATTCAAATGTCAAATTACAAGTTTGCAACCATTGTTAAATCTTTCACACCTCATGATACAAGCTCACAAAGTTAAATTACATTTGCGAATAGTACTTGCAACCACAAATCTCAATGTGCGACCACGAAATTCAAAATACAACTCACGCAGTTCTGTCATCATTATAATCCCATATATATACATTTTCAGAATATTGAAAAACTTTTTTTGTTTTAAATAGACTGTGTATTTTCACTTTCTAGTCATGGCATGGGGTTGTTCAGTTACAGACACGTATTTGTTTAAAATCTATCACTTGATGGTTTCATTTCAGAGAGACAATCACATTTTGTTGCTGAACAAGATATATCCACCTCTGCAAGGTTATACACAGTCAAATTTGACAAATAATAGATTGTTTAATAAAGAACTGTACAAATCATCATGTCATTTAAAACGTTTATATATTTACAAATTAATCAATACAGTAATCTGAGCTCTGGCCAAAAGCAGTGCAGTATATAGGGTCTAACTCTAACCAAACACTATAGTAATATTTTAAACACACATGAAGGTACCCATAAGTAATCATTTCTGATGAGAAAACAGAAATTTGAGAAGTTGATGGATATCGCATTTTGGAAATAAACTCGCCATATGCATTCATCATGTTTCGGCCCAACTACATAAATAACATGAGAAATTGCATTGCAGTGTTATAAATAATTGCATTTTGGCCATAGCTGAGCAGCTATTAATAAAGTACTAATCAGAAAAATCTGTTACTAATCAGCTACTGTACATGAGGTAAAAGTGAAGTTAAACAGATGCAGCTATTTATGCCTCCCTTGCTGACCTTTTTGTTAATCCATTGCATTTCTCTGAAATGAATCTGTTCCTAATTGCGGTTCACTGATGACTGTGCAAATTCACAAATATCTGAAATTTGCAGGCTCGTGACCAGCTCATTGGTTCTGCCATTTGGAGTTAACATTGTTTTCCTCACTGACCATGCTTTCAGACTGAGTGAAACACAAACTGCGTGGCTGTGAAATATCAACACTCCAGCTGATGTCTTTCCACACTGAGAGTTTGCCATGGCCTGTTAATGTTGTTTCATTTCCCTCAAGCCCGGAGATGGTCAGTCGGAGAAGATATGATGGAGTGGATGAATGATTTGATAAAAACAACATGAAATCATGTTAGCTGGAGAAAAATAATACAGATTCCAAAAACATTCCTTAAGGGCATATAAAATAAAATAATAATATCATGGCCATAGTAATATCAGTAAAACAATCTCCCTATGTATTTGTGTTTTTGCTATGTTCTGTTTAATTTGTTTGTTTTGTGCTTAAGATGAAAAAATGTTAATGAATACAAAAAAAAAGTTATGAGTGAATGACTATCATCTTATGCCTGTCTCTGGGCTTGTACACAGTGCGATCACCATCCCCGAGCTTCCAACAATAGTTATTTATCCCATTATACTGTCTTCAGCTAGGGATTAAAATCCTAATGAGACATGATTTGATCAGGTTTTTAATTGATAGCCCACTGAAATATGACCATAATCCAGTTCTGTTGGGGGATCATCAGAACCTCATTGTTTATTTTACTCACAGCCGGTCTTAGCTGATAGGGCTACAATCCAGCATGCAAACACACATTTTATTAAATCAGTTGCTATATCAAATATGTTTTTGTAAATTATGTACTGGAGAAATACTGATGGAAAAATATTAGTCCTCGCAATCTCTCAATAATAATGGAGAGGACAATTCAATGTATTTACAAGTATTGTCACAAACCACAGATAAACAGAAATTGTACAGTGAACCCTCATAGTATATTAGTCTTGTTATACCCAGTAGCTGTGCATGGATAAAATCACAGAGGAAGCCAAGCCAGTAAAAAAGCTATATTACAACCTATGTTGTGATAATTGCATTGTTTGCTCTTTAACCCATTAGTTCATACGCCACTGTGATATACAATAAGGCCATGTCAACAAAAAGTCAACAGTCAAGTGGCGTAATAAATTCAACTACACATCATTTTTGTTTCATCACAAAACTGGAGAGCAACATCTGTCCAGTGAAATCCACAAAGCAAATATTGCATGTAGAGTACATTTGGAAAGTATTCAGACCCCTTGTCCTTTTCCACATTTTGCTATGTTACAGCCTTATTCTAAAATGGAAAAATAATGTTCCTCATCAATCTACACACAATACACCTTAATGACATAGTGAAAACCGTTTTTTAGACATTTTTGCAGATTTATGACAAATAAAAAACAGAAATGCATTATTTACATAAGTATTCAGCCCCTATGAGACTCGAAAATTGAGCTCAGGTGCATGCTGTTTCCATTGATCATCCATTAGATGTTTCTACAACTTGAATGGAGTCCACCTGTGTTATTATGATTTGGAAAGGCATATACCTGTCTATATACAGTTGAAGTCGGAAGTTTACATACACCTTAGCCAAATACATTTAAACTCCGTTTTTCACAATTCCTGACATTTAATCCTAGTTTGGAAATTGCTCCCAAGGATGAACCAGACTTGGAGGTCTACAATTGTTTTTCGAAGGCCTTGGCTAATTTCTTTTGATTTTCCCATGATGTCAAGCAAAGATGCACTGAGTTTGAAGGTAGGCCTTGAAATACATCCACAGGTACACCTCCAATTGACTCAAATTATGTCAATTACCCTATCAGAAACTTCTAAAGACATGACATCATTTTCTGGAATTTTCCAAGCTGTTTAAAGGCACAGTCAACTTAGTGTATGTAAACTTCTGACCCACTGGAATTGTGATACAGTGAATTATAAGTGAAATAATCTGTCTGCAAACAATTGTTAGAAAAATTACTTGTGTCATGCACAAAGTAGATGTCCTAACCGACTTGCCAAAACTATAGTTTGTTAACAAGAAATTTGTGGAGTGGTTGAAAAACAAATTTTAATGACTCCAACCTAAGTGTATGTAAACTTCTGACTTCAACTGTATTTAAATTTAATATTTCAGTATTTTTTTTGTAGATTTTTCTTTTGTCATAATGAGGTATTGTGTGTAGATTTTAGAAAAAGGTTGTAAAATCAATTTTAGAAAAAGGTTGTAACGTAACAAAATTTTGAAAATGTCAAGGGGTCTGAATACTTTCCTAATGTACTGTAAAAAACAGATACATCACCTGCAGCATGGTCAAGCAAGTTAATGTTTTTGACAGTTTACTAAAGAACAACTGATTTAGAACCACGGAGTTACCGCAAATCAGCACAAAGACAACAGGAGCACTGCTTCCGCTATTCCAGCACCATTTACACTTAAACATTTAAACGCCATCAAATCAACAAGACCATATAGGCTTAGTTTAATAGACTGAAAACAAATTTAAACATACCAAAAACTATTTAGTCCGATCAATGTTGCTAAATATAATGTGGCTGTCCGTGGGACTGTGCGTGCGCACACAAGTATAATAGTTAAAGTTAGCCTACTAGGCCACATCTAGTCTACATATTAAACTTCAATCGTCTCAGGCCAGTGGCACAACATATGAATTTATGGTTAGATCAGAATCACTGTCATAATCATTGGCCTGTACAGAGAATTAATTCTAAACCACAAGTCCAAATCCCCATCTCCATCCATGGCTTGGGAAAGGTCAGATTTATCAAACTAGCTACTGCATGACATCAACTCAAGCAGACCAGAAACAGACACGTTTTTCTGAAAATGTGGTTTTGCTTAGGAAGTGATTTGATTGGTGTGAAGTCAAATCCAAACTGGCCTCCCTTGGGGGGCGTTTTGCTGCACCAGGACAACCCACAAATGGGAGAGGGGCAGGGATGGGGGCTGCTGAGGGGGGGTTGGGAGAGGGGCAGGGCTGGGCTGGGGGCTGATGGGGGGGTTGGGAGAGGGGCGGGCTGGGCTGGGGGCTGCTGAGGGGGGGATGGGAGAGGGGTGGGGCTGGGCTGGGGGCTGATGGGGGGGTTGGGAGAGGGGCGGGCTGGGCTGGGGGCTGCTGAGGGGGGGTTGGGAGAGGGGTGGGGCTGGTGGCTGCTGAGGTGGGTGTTGGGAGAGGGGCAGGGGTATGGATGTGAGGGAGTTGGCAAGGAAGTAGGCTCAGGGCCTCCCTGATGGTACCAGGCAGAGGGTGTCAGCACGGGGCAGCCGTGTAGCTGAAGGATGGTTCCTGGAGTAATGAGCTCTGTGGTAGAGGAGGAGGCCAGCGCCTGTCAGAATTGGCAACAGTCCAGTCTTCATGAGACTAGCCAGCGCTCCCACTATCACCAGACAGGATTCTCTTTCCCTCAACAACCCAGATCACATGCAGCAACTAGAGCCGATGGATTGTTCAGACAACAAAAAGGGGTCCCACAGGGGACTAGGAGGACTGGGTTAGAGTGACATCATGGGAAGGGGGAGCTATGTTGACGGCTTGACTTGAGCTCATCATTCTGCATAAAGGGTTATTTCTCTTTGCTTGGCTACCCAAACTCCTTGCTCCGGCCAAACACTAAGTCACTCCTACGGACGTTAGATTCTTCTCCACAATGAGTCTGGATATGAGCACCTCCCGGACGATTTCAAGAATGGAAAAACATTCTAACCGTTCTGATTGTTCCTAGGAACCGACGAGTTAGGCCAGAGCCAGAACACATGTGGGTAAAGCAGTGGTTTGAAAATGTGTCATTGGCTTTTATACTCTGATAGGTTAGAAATGATCCAATCACTGTTTACTTTGTTTAGTACAACACCCCTCATTTTGACGTCACAACAAATAACTTCAATGATGGCAGTTTCAGACGATAGAGCAGCGGAAAAATTCAGTTTGAGTCATCAGGCAATATTTCTCTTGGGAGAAGACCTACTTGTCTCAATACAAACCGGCTGCTAAATCCTACTGTTACAGTGTTAGTCAGTAATCCGTGACCGATCATGTCAAGGTGGTATTCCAACAAACAGATATCAGATGGATATATTTCCTTTGACATATGGCGGGGGCCCATTCTTTCTGGAGTGATAGGTATCTGCATATGGCTTATAGAGAATGTGTGAGCCATTTTACAAGCCTTTCAGTGGTGTCCAGATACCCCCAGTAGATTATGTTGGAGGATCCAGACTTGTTTATAATGGTAGCATGTGTAGCCCACCCGGAAGTCTCGTGTTGGGTTAATTACAACCCTCACTGACAGGACACCTTCCACTGGTATTGACCCTAACGGATTCTTTAAGTGGTGTCTATAATCAAAAAGCTTTGTTTCTTCATAGCAAATGGAATAAAATGTTTACAATAATAAATAATGTTTTTCTGATTTATAAACCATTTGAAAATTAATAATAAACAGTCTGTAACCTACATATGAACCCTTTACAAATCCTTTATAAAGGCTACTTTAAAGTGGTAACAGGTTTGCTAATGCAATACTATGACTCAGCATCTGAGTTCTGCTCATTGCTTAGTCACCCTCTGATGCCTTTGCAGATGTAGGATCTAAATTTGATCACCCTGTTGCAGGAGAACAGGACATTTTAGACGTGTAGTGTATTCGACGTTTAAAAAGGCTTCTGAAGTTTGTAATTTCCACTTTGAAATTTTCCTTTAACGGAAAATGTATCAACCACTGCAAAAATGTCAATACATTTTAATCCACATAATAATCCACATTTCCTGTTGCTGCAGGATTATTTTTCTGATCCTACATCTGTAGCTTGGACAGCAACCAGGCATTGACTTGTGACTCATAATAATTGTTTTTATGTTTTGTAGTGCACAGTCATTTTCAATAAAAAAATGATATTAGGAACATGATACGAATAATTAACCAAGGAGTTGTGCAATCATTGGATGAGGCAGCACTGCTGTGAAATCCACTCTTCAGAACATCATCCCTGAGTCATTACTGAGGGAACTGCCATTTGTACTGCAGCACCAGTCACATTGGGGGAAGCAGAGCACACACAGAACAGAAACTAAGACCAGGAGAAGGGTCAACGTCTCTGTTGTGAAGAATCTTGGATAGATCACCAAAGGAAACGTGCTGCCTCAATGTCTTTCCCTTTGCTCTGTCATTGCTAATCATTGGGGTATGAATGTTTGATGGCTGTGCTCTGCTTATTTCAAGGTGTCCGATTCTCTTGATGAGGCTATTGGTCCTTGTCTTGTTCCATTGGGTTTGATATGTGTTTGTGACTTTCCTCAAGTCACAGAAGCTTACATTACCGCAAGGTGCTGAAGCAAGGATCAATGTCAGAGTGAGAGAGAATTAACTTACAGGTCATGCAGCACAGGTTTTGTATACTCGCACAACCCAAGTGTCTTTCATTTGGTTAGCGAGAAAACCTTTCCACTGGCTACTACTGTTTACCTCATTTCACCAAAGTCTCTTGTTCTCTAGCTAGTGGCTTCTGTGCAGCCTGCACCAATGCCCACATCACAGACAAACAAACAAACAATAAACCACTTTTGTGTGTACAAACATGCATGTAACATGTGTTTGTATGTTATAAGTCATGCCTGTGTTATTCGGTTCCATGTTTCTTTATTACAATTATTTGCTATCCATAATGTCTGTCATGTGGTTTGCATATGAACATCAAAGCGCGATGTGTTTCCCTCCATATGGGGAATTTGGCCACCGTCAATACATTCTTGCTAAAGGACATCACAGTTGCAGTGAAAATGTCCCCGATATGACCCGTCTTTGAAATTCACACAAATATGTGAGTGGTGATTTTTACCCCTTTATTAATACCATTGTATCAACAGGACCCTTTCAAGGAATTACCAAAAGTCTGTTGTCTGTCTGTCTAAATCAAATCAAATCAAATGTTATTGGTCCCATACACATGTTTAGCAGATGTTATTGCGGGTGTAGTGAAATGCTTGTGTTCCTAGCTCCAACAGTGCAGTAATATCTACAATACACAACAATACACACCAATCTAAAAGTAAAAGAATGGAATTAAGAAATATAGAAATATTAGGACGAGCAATGTCTGAGTCCGGAGTATATATATACAGTACCAGTCAAAGGTTTGGACACACCTACTCATTCAAGGGTTTAGCTTTTTTTTTAAACTTTATTCTACAATAATAGTGAAGACATCAAAACTATGAAATAACACACATGGAACCATGTAGTAATCAGAAAAGTGTTAAACAAATGAAAATATATTTTATATTTGAGATTCTTCAAAGTAGCCACCCTGTTCCTTGATGACAAATTTGCACACATTTGGTATTCTCAACCAGCTTCATGAGGTAGTCAACTATAGTGTTGAAGGGTACTATAGTGTTGAAGTCTGTCTGTCTGTCTGTCTGTCTGTCTGTCTGTCTGTCTGTCTGTCTGTCTGTCTGTCTGTCTGTCTGTCTGTCTGTCTGTCTGTCTGTCTGTCTGTCTGTCTGTCTGTCTGTCTGTCTGTCTGTCTGTCTGTCTGTCTGTCTGTCTGTCTCTCTCTCTCTCTCTCTCTCTCTCTCTCTCTCTCTCTCTCTCTCTCTCTCTCTCTCTCTCTCTCTCTCTCTCTCTCTCTCTCTCTCATTACCATGGCTTACCTAATCACTTACCAGCATCAGAAAATTACTGACATTATATAGGATCTCAGACAGGTCCACTGGGTAAACAGGTTGTACATAAAATCCCTTTCTGCTGTTCTCCAGGGAGAATAGGAATGTTTGGCCCTATTGTGCTGTTGACATAAAACCCTTGAAACTACAAAGAGAATTGACATAGGAAGCATGGTGGTGAGTTGTTTGATTGGACTTATCTGGTGATGGGGTTGAGAGATGGGAGGTGGGGATTGTCTTTGGAGCTCCTGATGACTTGATGGTGGTGGGATGTGATGAGGGGAAAGTCTGACAGACAGTAAACCCTTACCCCAAGATCACAGAGGCTCACTGACACCAAGAGCAATAGTCAAGACAAGAGGGAAAGAGCCACAGAGCAGCGAGTGAGTTTGCATTTGATTCCATAAGGGGAAAATAATGACATAAACCATCCAACCACAGGCCCATGGTCTAGGAGTAACAACATTGCATGGCCTGGTACCACCCCATTATCAGCAAACTATTTAGTTGGTGAACTAACTCTTTCATCTGAGCGTATCCTAATGTGGTGTCATTATAGTTACGACTTAATAGATGTTGTGTCCATATGCTTTGTTTTGGTTTGTTGTGGCCTTGGTTGCTTTCATGCAGAATGTTTGCTATCTGAGAGTAGTGGTTTATGGTTTACAACTACAGTTAAAGATATTCTCCGGTACTTTTTTACACTTTTTAGCCAGTAGATCTGAAAGTAGCGCTCATGAGCCAAAGGTGATCCCCGGAAATTGCGTACTGTCACAAAGGTGCAGATATGTGCACTACATCATTGCTCTCTCCCTCTCTCTGCTGTGTGTGTGTCTTGCTAGCTGTCACTCAAATGGCGAGCAGTTGAAGCTCATTGGCTGAAACTTGAAATGCTAGGGGGCTGGCCCATGTGGGGGTAAATGTTGGGAAAATGAACTACACGTTAACACGTGCCAAAGAAATAGGTTTAAAAAAAATACTTACTAGTCGCCAAAGTACCGGAGCATGTCTTTAATGAGAAAACATTTGTTGTTTACTGGAGCAGGCATTGATGGAATTATGTGTATAAACTGTAGAGAATGATATTATACAAAGATTTTGTATTAATTTTGATTATCTTCCTTGTTTGAATCCATACTGTACAGACAGACTAGACTACTGTACTGTACAGCTGGGCCTTGAGTCCATGGGCCATTGTCTGTAGGCCTACCTCAGAGATGTTACAAACCACATCACAGGCCTCAGGCTCTTCTGTTCATTTCAGTAATTGTCATTTCCATACCTTTCAACTTCCTTGTCTTTTCTACCTGCATGATAAAGATAGTTATAAGAGAAAAGACTGTAAGCAGGTTGGAGGTTAGCATGATGAAAAGAGCCTCTGGGTTGTTTTTTCTTAGTATTCCACCCCACTTGCGCAGGGAGAGACTGTCTGTGGGATTCCAGTTTACCACCAACATGAAAAGAGAAATGTACTGTGCTGAAGGACGCATTTAAGAGGAGCACAGATCTGAAACTGAGTCGTATAGTGAAGAGTCTCAGAGCCTGGGAAAACAAAGGCTTTTTCTAGCCTCTGTCCTGTGTTCTGGAGGATTTGATATTGGTGGATGAATGGAAACTGGACACCTCTGCTACCAGCTCACGTCGGTTTGCAGCACAGCAACAGGGCAGAAGTTGCAGTCAAAGATGTGTGTGATGCGATCCTCTCTAGACCTGGGGGTTTGAGGTTTTGACATGGTGTCCCACGCTAACTGAAATGGCTCCTCTTCAATGGCCCGCCCTATTCACAATGCTGCTTGTAGCTGAGAAAACAAAAAGGAAGATTGTAGACAAAGCGCCGTGCTGATGTCAGTGAAAAGGTGAGCTACATGTTATTGTCTGTGATGAACTTGGTAATGGAAGTGTTTGGAATTAGTTCAATTCCATAGGGTATATTTAGTTTGCAAAAATGGCAGGGACAGCTGATCAAATCTGGGTAATCATACTGTCTAACATGTAGAGTAGATACTGGATACAATGCAGCAATGGGGAAGACTTCTTAAGAAGAATATGGGAATAAATCCTCCCAGCAGGCATCATAAATAATCCCATACTAGGCCACATTATCCCCTTATATTCAACCCATTAGCCAAAATGTCCCTCAAACAGACTCTACTGTAGGAAGATGGTACCTTGTAGAGTCGCAAGTGTGATACCGGATACTGCTGTACATCAATGGATACCTAGGTTGTACTGAGTGGTACACGTTTCAGTTCACAATTCCATTTTTTATTTTCACTTTTACATGGGGGTCCTGCCTCTTTTTCTGTTCTGTTTTTACACAAGTTGTCTGTGTTTATAACAACAGTCATCATAGTCAGTTTAGTTGCCAAATTTGAGACACTGTGTTTACAAGGGAGATGTTCTGTTTTATCTTATTAAATTGCTACTCCCTTTCAATAAAAGGTCTGTATACAGTATTTCAATTGTTCTATCAATAGTGTTTACAGTACTACACACAGCAATATTGATTTCAATGAAAACTACTGAGGATTAACTTCATGCATATATTCAACTTTTCTGAGAATCAAAATTAGTTCAGAAAAGTAGTGTTTTGTCTTTAAATGTGTCTTTACAACCCCAGTAAACCCTCAATTGAATACATATTCACATATTCAGTCTTTGGTATTAAACATAATGTACTTGAACATACAGTATATAATAAGAATAACGGAATAAATAATTGTATGAACTGACTTGGAATGTGTATAGTGCAATGTCATGTATTTATTCAATGTCTTTCTGAGAAAGGTTACATTGGATAAACCTTTGTATTGAGAGGCCCAGCTGGTTTCCATCATGTTATAGAGGCTTGGGTATAATCCTGACAAGGCTATTAATATTAGCAACATATTTGCCTTGTCACAATTAACAGCTTAATTGTGCTAAAATGTACAAATCAGCTTTATTATACTGTAATAATAAGTCCCTAAATTCCAGTCAGACTTGAAATGTTACTGTAACTTGCAGTTGTGTAAAGTACATAAGTAAAACTACTTTAAAGTACTACTTAAGTAGTTTTTTTGAGTATCTGTACTTTACTTTACTATTTATATTTTTGACAACTTTTACTTTTATTTCACT
The DNA here is from genome assembly GCF_965601325.2 of Salmo salar. Classification (NCBI taxonomy): domain Eukaryota; kingdom Metazoa; phylum Chordata; class Actinopteri; order Salmoniformes; family Salmonidae; genus Salmo; species Salmo salar. Next base: position 96,506,636 of record NC_138303.1, read on the forward strand.
ACATTTCTAAAGAAAATGATGTGCTTTTTATGCCATAAATTTTCCCTGACACCCAAAAGTACTTGTAAAATTTTGAATGCTTAGCAGGACAGGAAAATGGTCCAACTCACACACTTATCAAGAGAACATCCCTGGTCATCCTTATTGCCTCTGATCTGGTGGACTCACCAAACACAAACACTTTATGTGTAAATGGCGTCTAAGTGTTGGAGTGTGGCCCTGGCTATCAATAATTTAAAAAAAAGCTTAATATAAGGAATTTGAAATTATTTATATTTATAATTTTACTTAAACTTTTGTTACTTAAGTATATTTTAGCAATTACATTTACTTTTGATACTTAAGTACATTTAAAACCAAATACTTTTAGACTTTTTACTCTTTTACTGAGTCATTTTCTATTAAGGTACTTTTCCACCACTGGTAACTTGTGATATTGAAAGCATGAAACAATTTCATGAAGTGCAAAGTTTTTGCCATTTGGTATACAGCTATGTGATGTGCTGAACAAAAGGTAGTGTGGTCTGTCAGCTGACCTAAAGGGGTCTGGCCCAGTTTAACCTGATCCCTGAAACAGAGCCTAACTACTCTACGGAGGAAAGAAGGGTGTCTGGTTTCACCTGAGAGATGATAAGGATGTGAGGGGTTGGGTCGTGGAACACTGGAACACTTGCACAATTTAGCTCAGCTCTGTGTGTGTTTGAGAGAGAGAAAGAGAGAGAAAGAGAGAGAGAGAGAGAGAGAGAGAGAGAGAGAGAGAGAGAGAGAGAGAGAGAGAGAGAGAGAGAGAAGCTGTGTTTGAATACTCATACTAACCACACTAACCGTACTATTTGTGACGTGAATTGAGTATATAGTATGCTTATTGGTCATAGTATGGATATAGTTAGTATGCCAAAAGTTCCCGGATGTTGTACTAAATTCGCCAAAATATGAAGTATACATGCAGAGGACACTATTTCCACACTTTAGGGCCCATAATGCAATTCTTCAGGAAATGGGCATGGCTTCACATCATTTCCAGATTTGAAAAAAATGCTGGAAAATAGGCAGTTAAAGTAAAACAAGAGTGGATACAATTTCATTGCTTTAACTAATTATGACAAATGTTAAGAAAATGATGAGCAATGTAATAAAGTCCTAACTTTTCAAATAAGTTAACTCACACGTTATATCGGCTGATAATTTGTTTACGAAACACATAGTGTATCATTACAGCTGTATGAACTGGTATGTTGTTAGCTAGCTACCTAACGTTCGTTGGCTACTTATACATCAAACCTGCCAGTATATTAACTATAAGCTATCCAACTAACTATCCAATGTTTATTGACTTGATTATTCCCATCATTCTTAGCTTAGCTAAATGGTATAGTTGTTGAGCATTCTCAATGGACATTTGGGTGCTTTCATGAATTCGCTCTGGCTATCTACTCCGATTTCAGAGCACTCTCGTCGGAGTGTACCAGAGCTCAGAATAATTAATTTACTCGCGCTCAACACCCGTTGAATATGGTCGGTGTCAGTAAACGTCGGAAAAAATCGGAATTAAATTGTTGTCAGCAGCACTGTTACAGACACCAACATTCTGGATAACATGGATAACTGCCTAACCAGCTCTGCTAGGGTGAGTAAAATGGTCAGAGTGGTCTCATTTGTGTCTGGAAGTAGCTAGCAAGCTAGCCAACGTTAGCTAGGGTGCTTGACTGCCGTTGTAAGGTCAGAACGCTCAAATCAACCCTACTCATCGACCCGAGCATCCAGTGTGCGCTCCGAGAGCGAAACACTCTGAATTTACAAACTGAGAGAGAGAGAGAGCGAGAGAGATAGAGATGGATCCTTCTCCACCTTAGTATAGCAGAGTAGCTAACCCTAAAAACGGTATATTCTGTCTATCTACACACTCATTAGAAGAGACAGGGGCTAAGCACAACGTGGTAAACTGTTCAGGTTCTATGAAATAGACATCTGGAGCGGTATCAGCAACATCAAATGATTGAGCACTGAGCAGATAGAATAGTTTTATTTGTAACTGATTAACTCGAGATTGACGTCAGAATATGGTGCAACTTGAAATACATAACAATAATATTGTAATAGTTGAAGAGTCTACACCAGGGGTGTCAAACTCATTTTTCCCCGGGGCTGCATTTGGTCTTCAACATGGTCTGTAGGACTGCACTGATTTAAAAAATATATATTTCCTCACTGTCAAAATTAGCAAAAAATAGTCCTCTATTCATTGTTTTGGGAGTTTTCAATGATCCCTGACTGTCTAGCTTTCTTTTAGGAGATTTTTGGCGAGCTGGACACTGTCAATAAATTGTATGAAAGTAGGTCCATTATTATTTCTACACAGTTTAGATTTGGTTTTAAGCATTTTAAAGTATATTGAGTTTATTTCCCCATCCCAAATAGTTTTTTTTCTTGAAAAAAATATATTTTTTATTATTTTGTTATTTGACTCAAACCACCCGTGGGCCAGATTGGAACCCCGGCCGGATCCAGCCCACGAGCCATATGTTTGACACCGCTGGTCTACATGTTTGAAATGGGACCCAGAGAGGTTAAGAGTTGACTGTACTGCATTTGAACCCTTCAACCTTGAATGCTGATAAATAATTGGAGTGCGGACACAACAGCCATGTGCGTCAGTAACCCTAGGCAGGCACTGATAGAGCTTCCTGTGTGTCCCCATCCATCCCCCCTCCTCCCACCTGGCCCTCAACAGGGCCACCAACACCAGGGTGACAAAGAGCCAAGACCTCCCGAGACAATGATTCCATTACCACATGCCTCAGATTTCCGTTGACTCAGGAGAGCTTTGTTCTGACAGAAATTACCCACAGTCCACTGTCTAAAGGTGTCCAATAGGATCGGCTGCTGGAGGGAATGCACTGTATTAAGATGTTGAATACTAGATATCTGTGCCTGACATATGACTTGTTACCTATGAAGTGAACTCATGGCTCCCATCTCCTATTGAATCTGACCTACAGGAGGTCTCCTTATTCCAGAGGGCCTGGGAGTGTTTTGGCCTAATTGCCCCTAGCCTCTTCCCACTTACGCACACCTGGCGCTCATTTAAGAGCTTCCGTTCCTAGGACTCCATATATGCCATAGAAGAGCTGGACATCAGTTAAATCCACATATGGGAGGTGAAGCTTTGCACATGACGGCTGACGCAATGATTAATCACAGAACCTAGAGTCCAATGGGAGTGCCATGTCTGCCTCCCACAGCTTAAACACTCAACCACCTCCCACAATTAAAGTAAATTATCTTGAACTTTACCCAACCTCTGGACCAAGGTTAAAGGGATAGAGTCCTCAAAATACAAATGTACATGATTTTTCACTTATCTCGGCTGTAGGCGATGCCTAGAGACAGTGTTGGGATATTTAGCTATCTTACTGAGATACTGTACTATATAGTCATTGCAAGGGTTCCGATCATTCTGAAAATATATCTAAAACATCTTACAAACAAGCCAATTAAAATGTTATCATAGGTAAGTAGACATGACTTTTTTTAAAAGGTAATCTTCAGACAGGAAGCAGAACTTGAAACAGAAAAACACTTCTCTGTAGCAACTGCCTTCTAGGGGATAGGGGTGTGAGTGTGCATTGACATCTCTAAAAGTGTACCTAAAGCTCTTTATCATCCTATCAGCATCACTTCAGACATTCCCTGTCACTCTGAAGGCAACAGTCAGTCAGACCTTTATGAGTCACATGAAATTATTTGAAAGTTATTTCAAAGTTCTCACTCTGCTCACGTTTTAATGATATCACCGATGATTGGTTATAGCCTTTTGCTTGAACTTTCCACTTAGTGAAATAAACAATGGTACCAAGAATAAAACAATCAACACATGCTTTATTTTCATAGTAATTTTTTTTTTTTAAATAGATATCACAACCCCTTGCCTACGTGACTTTTATGGTCCTGGAAAAGTCCTGGAAAATGTATCTGCTGATTAAACCACAAAGTCTGTCCATCGCCTCTCCCGATTCCCTGAAATTGAGGAATGGCTTTGTACAATGATTAATTAATCTGCTCACTTGCTTTCCCTGAAACTAGAACTAATCCTGCCAATGCATTATTCACCAATAACCAACTCTTCCACCATGAATATTTCAGCACTGCCCATCTAATGTTTTTCTCATGGGGTTTTAGATCACTTATTGGTATGAGATAGAGATGGAAGGTTCATATAATCTGGGTGTTATTTTAATCCCAGGAAGTAGAAAAGTGACCACTTATCCTTGAATATTTTCCCGGTGTTTACAAATGTTCCATCCCGAGAATACATCACTGTTCTCCCAGGTAACCCGGTATTTCTCGCCAAAACCGGAAGTATCATTCAAAAGCATTATAAAGCATATTAATGTCTGGATTTGATTAGAGGTTTGACCAGCATGAAAATTCAAACCTAATGTTGCCTGAGCCTGATGAGCCATATATTAAATACATTTTGTGAGCCCTACATTAACGACATTGAATGAGCCCAAGCCCAAAAAAGCCCAAATTATTGTGTCATTATCCAATAGATATATGATATAGGCTACTGCACATTACGCACGACAGAAAAACATAAAAGCCCATAGATGTAGCTAGCTATATGCTCTCTTAGGTAAATAAATGAAACTTGCTCAGGAGGCTAATCTTTTTGAGCGTGAACTGTATTACTGTACTGTATTGTGTTATGCTGTATTATACGGACTGGAATTACGCACATTGTTCAAACCATGATAACGCAGAAGAGAACATGTGATTCTGATGCAGCACATGCGGCCCTCAATGTTACAAGTACAGTGAGAGAAAAAAGTATTTGATCACCTGCTGATTTTGTACGCTTGCCCACTGACAAAGAAATGATCAGTCTATAATTTTAATGGTAGGTTTATTTGAACAGTGAGAGACAGAATGACAACAAAAAAATCCAGAAAAACGCATGTCAAAAATGTTATAAATTGATTTGCATTTTAATGAGGGAAATAAGTATTTGACCCCCTCTCAATCAGAAAGATTTCTGGCTCCCAGGTGTCTTTTATACAGGTAACGAGCTGAGATTAGGAGCACACTCTTAAAGGGAGTGCTCCTAATCTCAGCTTGTTACCTGTATAAAAGACACCTGTCCACAGAAGCAATCAATTAGATTCCAAACTCTCCACCATGGCCAAGACCAAGGAGCTCTCCAAGGATGTCAGGGACAAGATTGTAGACCTACACAAGGCTGGAATGGGCTACAAGACCATCGCCAAGCAGCTTGGTGAGTAGGTGACAACAGTTGGTGCGATTATTCACAAATGGAAGAAACACAAAAGAACTGTCAATCTCCCTCGGCCTGGGGCTCCATGCAAGATCTCACCTTGTGGAGTTGCAATGATCATGAGAACAGTGAGGAATCAGCCCAGAACTACACGGGAGGATCTTGTCAATGATCTCAAGGCAGCTGGGACCATAGTATGGGGAGAAAAAAAATGTATGAATTGAAATGTATGCATTCACTACTGTAAGTCGCTCTGGATAAGAGCGTCTGCTAAATGACTAAAATGTAAATGTAAAATAGTCACCAAGAAAACAATTGGTAACACACTACGCCATGAAGGACTGAAATCCTGCAGCGCCCGCAAGGTCCCCCTGCTCAAGAAAGCACATATACATGCCCGTCTGAAGTTTGCCAATGAACATCTGAATGATTCAGAGGACAACTGGGTGAAAGTGTTGTGGTCAGATGAGACCAAAATGGAGCTCTTTGGCATCAACTCAACTCGCCATGTTTGGAGGAGGAGGAATGCTGCCTATGACCCCAAGAACACCATCCCCACCGTCAAACATGGAGGTGGAAACATTATGCTTTGGGGGTGTTTTTCTGCTAAGGGGACAGGACAACTTCACCGCATCAAAGGGACGATGGACGGGGCCATGTACCGCCAAATCTTGGGTGAGAACCTCCTTTCCTCAGCCACCCATCCCTGTTCAAATAAACCTACCATTAAAATTATAGACTGATCATTTCTTTGTCAGTGGGCAAACGTACAAAATCAGCAGGGGATCAAATACTTTTTTCCCTCACTGTATAGGCCAGCAAATTTGATTTTAATGTAGAAATATAATAGGGCCTATTTGTATAATTAGTAGGCTGAGACATATTTATTCTTCCTTTCATAATATTTCCCCTAATGTTATTAACCTATACCTCGTATTTCTCTCTCTATTATTGCTTCATTCCTCCCTCACTTTTGACAGTTAAATGAAATAAGTTTTGTTGTCCTTATCTTCATCATTCCAATGTCATCCTTGAGTAATATAGGAGTAGAATTAGATGCAGAAGGCTTTCACTTCTCTTCACGAAGATTGAATGGTTATGGGTCTGAATAAATAACTGCTATAGCCTACCGCCATTGCGTGTTCGCTCTTCTTTCAAACTACCCATGAGTTCTATTCACTGCTTTAATTAATATTCAGCAAAAAAGAGCTTGTGTCCCTCTTCAAATAGTCTATTGGTATAAGAAATGCTAAAAAAAAAGTATTTCCAACAAGCTTTTCTAGTCTAGCTTTTCCTGCATGGGACTCCAAGAGCTAAGGAGCAATTCTTAAGGAGAGGCCAGCAGAGCACAGGTGCTTACATATCGCGCAAGAGATAGAGGCTATAAGTTATAAGCTTATTATGCATAACCCATCATTAATTAGCTAAATATAAGGCTAATATTGCATTGGATTTATAACCTGAAAGAGGTAGGCAAGGACATATATATATATCAATCTAAAATTGGATCCAATTTCAATGGAGTTGATAGAGAGAGAGAAAGACTGCTAGAGAGTGCTCGCACGTGCACTGATTTAAAGCAATGATATTTGAGTGATGAGCTGTTTTAAAACTCTGGAGCTGCAATTAAAACAATTATAATCTTAAAAAACAAGGTGACCCCTGAAAGCTGGATGGAGATGGGTTAATTAGACGCGCATTCAGTCTTTGTATTACTGTAGCATAGGCTATGCTGCAGCAAATGTAGGCCTACCTGTTACAAGATAAAAAGTTACCATGATGAGATGAAAGGTCTACATGCGTTGTGAATTGCGCTCCATACTGAGATGGACTGTCTGTCCCCACCCTGAGCGTTGATTCATCATACAGAGGCCGTAGAGAAGACAGATTTAAACATTGCATATAATTTAACAGTTCCGTTTCACGCCATGCTGTTCATATAAATAATTTATTATAATTTACTGGTTTCTCACAGTTACTTTTCCCAGGAAAGGGCAGTAGTTTTGGGCGGTAAATCCTGGTAAATCTCGGTAACTGGGTCCCCGCCATTCAACCCTAATCATTACATCTATTTCAGGACAGTTTACATAAATAGAAAATGATTTCAGATCAATAGCAGTCTTAGAAGTTGATTTATACCTCATGTATTTTCTTCCTATTTCTCTCGTGTTTATGTTTTTAAGCTTGCTATTGTTTGACTGTATGAATTAGTGTAATAACTCTGCTAGTATATGGATACCAAGACAGATGTCATTGAATCATGTCTTTGTAACAGATGTCTTTGCATCACATATATAATTAAGAGCATTATAACCTCATTTTGAGACCTAATTCTCAATATAACTTATATAATTAACTCACTTTACCACATCTAAGGAATAAATATTCCTGTCATCACAAAACTCAATTGAGCACTAAGTAGCCTTGTTGATAATAGAACTGGGTTGGACGCTACTCTTACCATTCTTGTGGTTTACTTATACAGGTCTTATACCAGTCTAGGCCTTGGGGACCAGTCATAACTAACAGTCATCTGTTTTGAGCTGGTGCAGGACAACAGTACATGCTTTGTCTTCCTATGAATAATTGTCAGTAGATATGGCCACCATAGTGTATGTACTCATGAGGGAATTGCTGAGATAGTCCAAAGTTACGGGAACACACACTGCAGTTGGTTGACTTCAATCTCACTGCTCACTGGCCGCAGCACATGAGGAGACGATCGGAAACAATTAGCAGCATTAAGCGTTTCATGATCAGATGATGGGAGAGTCTCTGAAGACAGAGAGCAGTAATTCACCATTCACAGGTCCCCAGGAGAGGAGGAAGAGAGGGGGAGGGAGGGAACATGGGAGAGAGAGAGAAAGAGAGAGAGATTGCGAGGGGGGTGGGGGGTTAGACGAGAGAGGTAGGGAGAGAGCGCACGAGAGAGAGAGAGATCGACAATGTCTGAAACCCTGTCTCTTTAAAGAGTATCTTAAATAAATCACATAGCACTGACTTTGTTGATAAAACTACTTCGTTGAGGGAAAATGTACTTTCTACGATTGTGATATGTTGCTGTCTCAGCTAGTTATCTTAAGATGACTGCACTAATGTAAGTCGCTCTGGATAAAACATCTGCTAAACGACAAAAATGTCAACCTCGTCACAGAGCATTTCGTATTATTCTTTAGGTTTTTCCGAGACACTCCATTTAGTATGATATGTTATGTTTCGTATGGTATGTATTAACTTGTGGATGTCCATCACCCATTTCGAATGATAGGAGAGATTAGATGGAAAGACAGACAGAGTAATCATAGAAGACCAAGGGGCATGCAGAACAGTTGCATGCCAAGGGGTATGCAGTGTGATAAGTGGAAATGATCAAAACAGCCAATGTTAAGTAGCCTGTCCCAATTAGATACAAATATGTAATAACAAATTCTTAGGAACTAATCTTACTGCAGTGTTTCCCTTCACCTTTGAAAATGAAATATATGTTACAAGACTTCACTAGATGTTCTATAGTCAGAATAAGAACCAGATTCCTTCCTTATACTTCATCACCTAAAGTTCAGCTCAAAACATTGAATGACATTTACCGATGTAATGTTTTCTTAAGACACAGATTTAACTTTGTCTTTAACCATTCTGTGTTTTGTAACTCATATATGGAAACAGCAGAACATATTTTCTTCACGTTAACCTAGTAAAACCTTTTGGGATTTCAGTACTGGATCACATACCTATAATTATCTATTCATACCCATTTAACATTTAATAACATCAGGTTTGGTTTTCTAATGGAGGACAGGAAGCTGAATGTACGTATAATAACTTCATCATCATGGCAAAATATGTCTTTTTTTTTTAACTACACCCTTGTTTACTGTCTTCTTAAAGGAGGTAAAGTTATATAAACAATCTTTGAAATTGGTTAAACCCAAACAACCCCTTGATTTTTATAATAATTTCTGTAATTTGATTCCTGAATAGACCACCCTATGTATTTGTGCTTTTTTACTTATTATTTATTTAGTTTTTATTTGTACAAGGTTGCTCAGTCTGTTTATAGAAATACATGTTATTGCTATACAGTGTGTTCAGAAAGTGGTCAGACCCCTTGACATTTTCCACATTTTGTTACGTTACAGCCTTTATATAGACAGGTGTGTGCCTTTCCAAATCATGTCCAATCAATTTAATTTAACACAGGTGGACTCCAATCAAGTTGTAGAAACATCTCAAGGATGATCAATGGAAACAGGATGTACCTGAGCTCAATTTTGAATCTCATAGCAAAGGGTTTGAATACTTTTGCAAATAAGGTATTTGTGTTTTTTATGTTTAATAAATGTGCCAACATTTCTTAAAACCTGTTTCGCTTTTATCATTATGGGGTATTGTGTGTAGATTGATGAGGATTTTTTTTTTATTTAATCAATTTTAGACATTTTAGAATAAAGCTGTAATGTAACAAAATGTGGAAAAAGGGAAGGGATCTGAATACTTTCCAAATGCACTTGGCATGGGTCCTCAGATTTTCAAAAGGTTCTACAGCTGCCTAATCGAGAGCATCCTGACTGGTTGCATCACTGTCTGGTATGACAACTGCTCTGCCTCCGATCGCAAGGCACTACAGAGTGCCTTGCCTTACAGAGTGTGTACAGCCCAGTACATCACTGGGGCCAAGCTTACTGCCATCCAGGACCTCTATACTAGGTGGTGTCAGAGGAAGGCCCTACAAATTGTCAAAGACTCCAGCCACCCTAGTCACAGACTGTTCTCTCTGCTACCGCACGGCAAGCGGTACCAGAGTGCCAAGTCTAGGTCCAAGAGGCTTTTAAACTGCTTCTAAATGTCTACTTTTATTTATTCTATTTCTTATTTTTTTAGGTATTTTTCTTAAAACTGCATTGTTGGTTAAGGGCTTGTAAGTAAGCATTTCACTGTAAGGTCTACATCTGTTGTATTCGGTGCATGTGACAAATACAATTTGATTTGATTTTGATTTGATGTGAATTATGCCTGTTTGATTTTTGAAATAAAAAAATCGAAGACGTAATAACAAATATATATATATAATTATGTAGCCTGCCTCAAAGGAAAGATTTGTTTATCTCATTTGGAGCACATGGTTATTGTGAAGACTGACACCACATCCTTGCACACCTTCTGAAGCTATTTCAATATCTCATGGAGAGGTGTGTTTACTATGTTTCCAATTCAGGGTCTCATATGCATTGGGTTTAAAGTGGGTAGATGTTTGCTGGCTTTCCAATTGGGATGCGATGCGGCCTGGTTTGATTGGTTTGTCAGAGTTCTTTAGCTAAGTGAATCTCAGGAAATGTTGTTCCGCTCCAAGTTCTTGATCGCTAGAAAAAGTATGCAATATAAGTATATTGCTACAACAAGTCTGGGGTTGATAAGGAAAACAAATTAAATCAACAAGATAAACTGTGGATATTGTCTCTGATGTACTTGAAGGTCAATTACACCATCCTTAACCACTTAGTCAGGGACCCTTTCATAGTAACAACCTAAATCCCACTGACTGCCTCTTGTTACTGTACCGTTGATGTACTACATTTAAGCTTAAATCTGTATGCCATTACAATAGCGGACTGTAGGCTTCAACTTCATTTAACTGCTTGGCTGAACTGCTATGAAATAATTAGACCCAATTATGTCATTCAAGACATGACCTAGCCTTAAACGAAACAGTCAGTCAACACTTAAATATTAGGGACTGATATTAAATATTAATCAAAAAGATGTGTATGTAATTAATACGATATTTTATCAGCTATATTGGTATGGCTTTCAACTGGTACAGAAATCCATGAGAAGTGGTCAGTTTTATAAAGTGGCACTGCCTGAAACAGATTCTCTCTCTATAGCCAGAGTGGAAGGGGTGGGAGACCTGATCCAGGCTGGAAACCAGGTAGAATTTCACCCCCTCCTCTTTGAAGTAACAGAGATGGATTCAGACCCCTTATTATCCTGATACTATCTACACTCAGACATGTAAGTTAGCGATTCAAATCTATGGGGACAGATTGGATTGCGTTAAATAGTGCCATTTTATAGTTTTCTCAGGCTCTTCTGACTTTCTCAAATGGGCGCCGCTAACAATGAGGAACAGAGCTGAACATTCAGTAGCAAAGACTGTCTGGGAAAAAGATATCTCAGCTCTAACCCCCTTTTTGACAAATCGTTTTTTGGGGTCGATGTTTCCAACATTCACTATGACGTAGTGGGATTTTAGGACCAATCTAGCAGACATGATATAGACAGAGGGTTCAAATGAATTACACTCACATAGTGTGAGAGTATTACAGAAGATTTGTTATGAATTATGTGCTTCATAAAAATACTTGGTGTCCAGATGAAAACATTGGCTAACGTCATACAGTAAGACCGCAGTAAGGGTTGACTGACAAGGTGTATTAATGATGTTACACTGTATCTACCTCTGTGATTGTTTCCACGGTTTCCCTAAGCAGCTTGGAGGGGAAATCATATATCTAGTGTTTCAAAATATCCAACAAATTGTTCTCTTGTTTGACGAAAAGTATTTTCATCAAGGATAATCAGACAGCAGACTACCAGAGAGGTAGTTAAAACACTGACAGCCAGGGGGAAAGGAGGGGGAAGGGCATCTTATTAAGTGAGATGATAATCGGATTGTAGAAACAACCATGTAGGAAATGGGATTCAGAGGAATTTTTCGATTATGACTTAAGTTCTGTTTTGTTAGTTTTTAACCCTGTCGATAGGATTTAGCTCACTAGAGGGACTCTGTGAAGTTTTGTGTTATTTTTTATCACTCTAGATCACTTTCTTTTTTACTGTGATGGATAATCCTGCTAGTCATGTTACTCACAACATCTGAGTGGTTCTGGAGACGCAGCCATAAACTACAATCGGAACTGACCATACAGTTCTATCTTGGTATTAATGTATTTACAGCTAACTTAATGACTTCTAGAACCTATGCATGTGTGTATTCCTAGAAGTGCTACTTCTATTCCAAACAATTGTGTAAATGTGCTTGTGAAAGCGATGTACTGCCGTGTGTTGTCATTCTACACCAATGAATTCAGCACAGTGTGGTACAGAACAGATGTCCTCTCTCTCTGGTATCCCCCCTCTCCTGCCCCTCCCTCCACCCTCCACCCCCCTCCCCCAGAGTGCCTGCAATGTATCCCATGGTTTGTTTGGCCTCTCTTTCACTGCCTTGTAAGAGTGGTAGGGATTCCAGCCGTCTTGAGGATGTTAGCGACACTCTGACGTGTCTGTAATGCAGGTACAGAAGTTACGCAAGATCTGAGCCAGATTCCCTGTGGCTGAATAAGGTCAAAAGGCTGAAGTCCAAAAACACCACGACATAAATCAGCAGTGTTGATTAAATAAAGTGTAAAATGTATTGATAACAAAAGTTGGACTCTTACAATAGAGCTCCATCCTTAAAGTAAAGGCTCCACTCGTCACTGAGCAGTGTCAGGGTCTTGAGAGACATGCATGACATTTCTTTGGCAGCAGTGGAAATGGCTTTAGCATGACCACCAAAACACAAGCTGTTTGATAGGTAGGGAAAGGACCGGAGATAAGGCTTTTGTCTGGCAATGTGAAAAGGAAATTAAACAACAAACGACCCAGACATGAGACCTAGATTCTTTGAAGGGTGAAATCGACTCACACACGGAAGGTCTACTTCAGGTTTTAAAAGCGTAGTAATTCACTTGTTTATAAAGTAATATATAGTGGAGTGTCTGTCTGTCCACATCTTTGTTGCTGAGTATCTGAACTCCGTCCATACATCTGTACTGAGTTGAGTTGCGATGAGTGTCGGCGGAGTGTACCACCGACTACATCGAGTACCTATAAGTCGATACTTGTAAAAATGTCCATTGTTTAATGCCAACCATGTACCTATGTTTGTCCTGTGTAACTGAAAGCTTTTATTTCGGTGCTGAAATCCGTAGTTTTTTATAAAAGTAGCATTTTACGTGACCTCTGCCAAGGGAGCCGTTGGTTGTTAACAGTGAAGGAGTAGCCCGTCTTTGCATGGCTGATTATTTTTATAAAAAACTATGGATTCACTCTATAACAACTAGGACAAGCACAGGTACACAGTAAGCATTAAAGAATGGATATGTAGAAAACAGTGGTGATCAATGACATTTAAGATGAGAGAGGACGATTATTTTTTTTATGCGCATGGCCTTATTTCCAATACAACATATTGGATGACTGTCATTCATATTCCATTCATCCAGCTCAACGCCACGTTGTTAAGTTTAGGCTACTACATGATACTCCGTTTTGTCACCAAAGCACCATACACTACCCACCATTGCAACCTGTACGCTCTCGTTGGTTGGCCCTCGCTTCATACTCGTCGCTAAACCCACTGGCTACAGGTTATCTACAAGTCTATGCTAGGTAAAGCCCCGCCTTATCTCAGCTCACTGGTCACCATAGCAGCAACCACTCGTAGCACACACTCCAGCAGGTATATCTCACTGGTCACCCCCAAAGCCAATTCCTCCTTTGGTCGTCTTTCCTTCCAGTACTCTGCTGCCAATGACTGGAACGAACTGCAAAAATCTCTGAAGCTGGACACTCATATCTCCCTCACTAGCTTTAAGCACCAGCTGTCAGAGCAGCTCACAGATCCCTGCACCTGTACATAGCTCATCTGTAAACAGCCCATCTATCTACCTACCTCATCCCCATACTGTATGTATTTATTTATCTTGCTCCTCTGCACCCCAGTATCTCTACTTGCACATTCATCTTCTGCACATCTACCATTCCAGTGTTTAATTGCTATATTGTAATTACTTCGCCCCCATGGCCTATTTATTGTCTTAACTTACCTCATTTGCACTCACTGTATATAGAATTTTTGTTTTCTTTTGTTCTACTGTATTATTGACTGTATGTTTTGTTTATTCCATGTGTAACTCTGTGTTGTTGTATGTGTCGAATTGCTACGCTTTATCTTGGCCAGGTCGCAGTTGCAAATGAGAACTTGTTCTCAACTAGCCTACCTGGTTAAATAAAGGTGAAATAAAATAAAATACTCAAATGTTTCCTATACCCATCATGCTACAACCTAACCAATGAATGAAAGTTTACAATGTAGGTACACAAGTTGATATCATTTTTGTTGTAATCAAGGTGACAGACAGTGACCCATCAATACTGCCTTGCACATGCTTGCCTGCATCTAGCAGATCTAGGGTTTAATCATTAGTCCAACAGTTACAAAATAGAATTTATATTGGACAAACCTTCATATTATAACCACTAATCTCTACACACAGCCTACATCGTTGTCACCATATTAGCTTATGTCATAGTCAACATAGCTGCTAAAAATAATGCGTTAGTAAACCCGCTACAATCATGCAGTACAGTGTACAGTCAGAAAGCAGTTTAGCAGTTACACTGGTGGGCCTCAGTGGCAATAGATTCATAAAACCAAAAGCTTACCTTAATTTGGAAGAGTTCCAGTGTTGGATAGCTATAACCAGCTAGCTAACATAGCATCCCTCTCTGTTTGAGCCAGGTGTTTGAGTAGGCTAAACTAGCTAGCTGCATTCGCTAGTGAAGTGAAAGTGAAAAAAATACAACTAAATATAGCTAGCTCTCTCTCTTTCTCTCTATCTTGCTTCTCCTTCATTTTGTAAAAAATGTATTTGTTCAAAACTGTTCAACTATTGTCTTTCTCTTTGAGTCATCAATTCACCACTGCAGTGCTAGCTAACTGTAGCTTATGCTTTCAGTACTAGATTAATTATCTGATCCTTTGATTGGGTGGACAACATATCAGTTCATTCTATAAATGCCCTGATAGGTTGGAGGACTTCCTCCGGAAGTTGTCATAATTACTGTGTAAGTTTATGGAAGGGGGTATTTTTGGTATTTGGTATTTTATTAGGATCCCCATTAGCTGTTGCAAAAGCAGCAGCTACTCTTCCTGGGGTCCACACAAAACATGAAACATAATACAGAATGGCATAATACAGAACATCATTAGACAGAACAGCTCAAGGACAGAACTACATACATTTTTAAAAGACACACGTAGCCTACATATCAATGCATACACAAACTATCTAGGTCAAATAGGGGAGAGGTGTTGTGCCGTGGGGTGTTGCTTTATCTGTTTTTTGAAACCAGGTTTGCTGTTTATTTGAGCAATATGAGATGGAAGGAAGTTCCATGCAATAAAGGCTCTATTTAATACTGTATGTTTTCTTGAATTTGTTCTGGATTTGGGGACTATGAAAAGGCCCCTGGTGGCATGTCTGGTGGAATAAGTGTGTGTGTCAGAGAACCATAAGGCTCCTAGGTTTGTATTGAAGTCAATGTACTCAGAGGAGGACAGAAAATAGCTGTCCTCCGGCTACACCATGGTGCTACCTACAGAGTGCTGTTGAGGCTAAGACCAAGTCCTTATTATGGCATGAATAGCTCAAATAAGCAAAGAGAAAGGAAAGTCCATCTGTACTTTAAGAACTTTGAAAGTTTCTTCAAGTGCAGTCGCAAAAACCATCAAGTGCTATGATGAAATTGGCTCTCATGAGGACCGCCACAGGAAAGGAAGACCCAGAGTTACCTCTGCTGCAGAGGACAAGTTCATTAGAGTTACCAGCCTGAGAAATTGCAGCCCAAATAAATGCTTCACAGAGTTCAAGTAACAGACACATCTCAACATCAACTGTTTTACAGGCTCCTAACCAACTGTGCTATTTTTTTTTGTTTTTTTGCATTGTTTGTAACAAATTTTGTACATAATGTTGCGACTACCATCTCTTTTGACCGAAAAGAGCTTCTGGCCATTAGAACAGCGATTACTCACCTCTAACAGGACAAAGATTTTTTCTTTAATGAGTCCGACATGAAGGAGATACTGCTTTGTCAAGACAAGGCCCAAATCCCTGTCATCAGCGTGAAGAAAAGATAGAGGAAAACGGGGAGGAGGGCGGGGTGCCTTGTAAGAATTCGCTGACTAGTAGGTAAACCACCACTTCCCTCCGTACATTTGGCCAACGTGCAATCATTGGAAATCAAACTGGACGATCTACGATTAAGATTATACTACCAACGGGACATTAAAAACTGTAATATCTTATGTTTAACCAAGACGTGGCTGAATAACGACAAGGAAAATAAAGAGTTGGCTGGCTTCTCCATGCATCCACAGGATAGAGCAGCTATGTCTGGTAAGACGAGGGGCAGGGGTGTGTGTCTATTTGTCAATAACTGCTGGTGCGCAATGTCTAATATAAAGAAGTCTCGAGGTATGCTTGCCTGAGGATGAATCACTCATGATAAGCTGTAGACAACACTATCTACCAAGAGTTCTCATCTATATTATTCGTAGCCATCTATTTACCACCACAAACTGATGCTGGCACTAAGACCGCAATCATCGAGCTGTATAAGGCCATAAGCAAACAAGAAAATACTCATCCAGAAGATGCTCATCCCACATTTCCACCATCATGTCCAATGTGCAACCAGAGGAAAAAAACTCCAGACCACCTTTACTCCACACACAGAGACGCATACAAAGCTCTCCCTCGCCCTCCATTTGGCAAATCTGACCATAATTATATCCTCCTGATTCTCGCTTACAAGCAAAAACCAAAGCAGGAAGTATCTGTGACTCGCTCAATATGGAAGTGGTCAGATGACGCGGATGCTACGCTACAGGACTGTTTTGCTACCACAGACTGGAATATGTTCCGGGAATCATCCAATGGCATTGAGGAGTACACCCCCACAGTCACAGTCATCAATAAGTGCATTGACAACGTCGTCCCCACAGTGACCGTACATACATTTTCCAACCAAAAGCCATGGATTACAGGCAACATCTGCACCGAGCTAAAGGCTAGAGCTGCCGCTTTCAAGGAGCGGGAAACGAATTCGGATGTTTATAAGAAATCATGCTATGCCCTCAGACGAAGTATCAAACAGGCAATGTGTCAATACAGGACTAAGATCGAATCCTACTACACCGGCTCTGACACTCGTCGGATATGGCAGGGATTGAAAAATATTAAAGACTACAAAAGGAAACCCAGAATACCTAAATGCCATTTATGCTCGCTTGGAGGCAAGCAACATTGAAGCAAGCTTGAGAGCAACAGCTGTTCCGGACGACTGTGTGATCACGCTCTCCATAGGCGATGTGAGCAAGAACTTAAAACAGGTCAACATTCACAAAGCTGCGGGGCCAGACAGATTACCATGAAGTGTACTCAAAGCATGTGCAGACCAATTGGTAAGTGTCTTCACTGATATTTTCAACCTCTCCCTGACTGGGTCTGTAATACCTACATGTTTCAAATAGACCACCATAGTCCCTGTGCCCAAGAAAGCGAAGGTAACCTGCCTAAATGACTAGCGCCCTGTAGCACTCACGCCGGTAGCCCTGAAGTGCTTTGAAAGGCTGGTCATGGCTCACAGCAACACCATCATGCCTGAAACCCTAGATCAACTTCAATTCACATACCGCACAACAGATCTACAGATGATGCAATCTCAATCTCACTCCACACTGCCCTTTCACACCTGGACAAATGGAACACCTATGTGAGAATGCTGTTCATTGGCTACAGTGCAGCATTCAACACCATATTTCCCACAAAGCTCATCACTAAGCTAAGGACCCTGGGACTCAACACCTCTCTCTGCAACTGGATCCTGGACTTCCTGACGGGCCGCTCCCAGGTGGTAAAAGTAGGTAATAACACATCTGCCACGCTGATCCTTAACACGGGTGCCCCTCAGGAATGCGTGCTTAGTCCTGTACCCCCTGTTCACCCATGACTGCGTGGCCAAGCACGACTCCAACACCATCATTAAGTTTGCTGACGACACAACAGTGGTAGGCCTGATCACCAACATTGATGAGACAGCCTATAGGGAGGAGGTCAGAGACCTGGCAGTGGGGTGCCAGGACAGGAACCTCTCCCTCAATGTGAGCAAGACAAAGGAGCTGATCGTGGACTACAGGAAGAGAAGGTCCGAACAGTCCCCCATTATCATTGAGGGAGAGACATTGACGGTGCTGAAGTGGAGCGGGTCGAGAGTTTCAAGTTCATTGGTGTCCACATCACCAGTGAACTATCATGGTCCAAACACACCAAGACAGTTGTGAAGAGGGCACGACAACACCTTTTCCCCCTCAGGAGACTGAAAGGATTTGACATGGGTCCCCAGATCCTCAAGAAGTTATATAGCTGCACCATCGAGAGCATCCTGACTGGTTGCATCACCGCCTGGTATGGCAAGTGCTCGGCATCTGACTGTAAGGCGCTACAGAGGGTAGTGCGTATGGCCCAGTACATTACTCGGGCCAAGCTTCCTGACATCCATGACCTGTATACTAGGCGGTGTCAGAAGAAGGCCCAAAAAATTGCCAAAGACTCCAGTCACCCAAGTCATAGACTGTTCTCTCTGCTACTGCACGGCAAGCGGTACCGGATTGTCAAGTTTAGGACCAAAAGGCTCCTTAACAGCCTCTACGCCCAAGCCATAAAACTGTTGAACAATTAATCAAATGGCCACCCGGACTATTTACATTGTAATTTTCTTGTTACTTTTTTTTTTACTGTAGTTTAGTTAGTAAATATTTTCTTAAATCTATTTCTTGAACTGCATTGTTCGTTAAGGGCTTGTAAGAAAGCATTTCACGGTAAGGTCTAAACCTGTTGTATTCGACGCATCTGACAAAAAACATTATTTAAAAAAATATATATAAATTCAGAGGAGACTGCGTGAATCAGGCCTTCATGGTGAAATTGCTGCAAACTACTGAAGGACACCAATAATAAGAAGAGACATGCTTGAGCCAAGAAACACGAGCAAGGGACATTTGACCGGTTGAAATCTGTCCATTGGTCTGATGAATCCAATTTTTGATTTTCGGTTCAAACCGACGTGTCTCTTTGTGAGACGCAGAGTAGGTGAACAGATTTATGGAAAAGGATTCCTCATGAAGCTGGTTGAGAGAATGCCAATAGTGTGCAAAGCTGTCATCAAGGCAAAGGGTGGAAACTGAAGAATCTAAAATCTAAAATATATTTTGATTTGTTGAACACTTTTTTGGTTACTACATGATTCCATATGTGTTATTTCATATTATTCTACAATGTAGAAAATAGTAAAAATATAGAAAAACCCTTGAATGAGTAGATGTGTCCAAACTTTTGACTGGTACTGTTCAGTGGTACACTCCACCAACACTCATAGCAACTCAACTCAGTAGAGATGTAGACATGGATGGAGTTAAGATACTCAGCAACATCTTTTCCTTACTTGGTTAGACTGTTTTGTTGTAATTTGTGAGGAGGTTCCATTCAGTCTAGCCATGGTCAAGTTCTAGATACTATAGCACTACAGCATTAATAATGTATATTTTTGACAGTGTTTTTTCTTTGATCTGTATTAATATATGTATTTATTTTATAGGTTTTTCTCTTTCCTGTTGTTCATCACTCATGATGAAAGGATAAAGAGCAAACTCCTCAACAAATATCTATTTCTTAACAGACATGAAGACAACACTCTTAGCCTCAACCTTTATGGAAATTACCAGCACCGGCCAGAAGCGGCAAGGTGGCATTGATAAGACTGAAGTCGAGAGAGACCTGACCTGTCTGGCAACACTTCCACCACTGAAAAAGGAAGACAGAGAAAGACAGGAAAATAGAGAAATGTAAAAGAGGAAAGACGACATGTACATAAGATAGAGCGGTAGAGATGGTGTTAAGGGAATAGGATGAGAGAGGAGAGAAGTTGAGGAGAGAGAGTTTCCGCAATCCACTCCTAACCTGTTCTGAGGAACTGGTAGGGCTTGGAAGGGGAGGGAACAGGGTGAGAGGGAGGGGGTAGAGGAGAGAGAAAGAGAGTGAGAGAGAGAGAGAGAGGGGGGGTGATAGGAGGGTAGAAAAAACGGCCTCTCCCCCCACACACACACACACACACCACACACACCACACACCACACACACACACACACACACACACACACTACACACACACACACACATACACACACACACACACACACATACACACACACACACACAGACACACATACAGGCACACACAGGCAACTAAGCAACAGAGAAAAAAACTCACACACATAGATCTTCAAAGCCACAAGTTTCATAGACTGACAATTATCCTAAGAGATTACATCTGGGGGATTGCGTCAGATAAATAAGGTGAGAAGAGGGGCAAGACTCAGTCACCTCAGCGCAGCAAGACAGACAGACAGACAGACAGACAGACAGACAGACAGACAGACAGACAGACAGACAGACAGACAGACAGACAGACAGACAGACAGACAGACAGACAGACAGACAGACAGACAGACAGACAGACAGACAGACAGACAGACAGACAGACAGACAGACAGACAGACAGACAGACAGACAGACAGACAGACAGACAGACAGACAGGGATAGCAGCTCAGAGAAGAGAAAAGAAGCAGCACTCCACCACTCCACTCAAAGTGACTCGGCTCAGAGAGACGGAGAGAAGAGAAGGAGAGCTCCAGCTCACACTCTACTCTACTCTAACTCAGAGGGACCAAGGACACAGAAAACCAGTGCTACCGCTCTCACTCCCTCACATAGAGGAGCACAGCACAGCAGAGAGAGAGAGAGAGATACAATCCAGTGAAGAGTCTCCATTGCACAGACAAGTGACTTCAGAGAAAAAGCCAAAGAGAACAGAAAAAAACCAAGGATTACATGGGTCCCTTTTTCTCCCCTCCTTGGATTCTTCATTTTGATGAGAAAAAGCTTTAGTTTTTCTGTTTAGAAATTGTTTATTTGATTCATTTTTTGAACATTTTTGCTGTCTCCCCGTCCCCTCTTCTAACCCTCCCCTTATCTCATCCTCTCCAGAGGTGGTAGAGGTAGTTTCTCATTTGTATTTAATGAGGAGAGTGAGCGGTGGAGGGCGAGAGGTGCTTGTTCCCCAGCAGAGGTGTTTTGAGTTATGGACGTTGACACATTCCTTTGGAACACGAGAGGAATAAGCAGCAGCAGTGTTGTCGTCGTCAGCCGCCGGGGGTTCCATCTCCCGCTCTCAGCCTTTCTCCCTCTCCCCTCTCCAGCATGGTCCTTTCTGTGAGCCTCTCTCCAGTCCTCCCAGCTCCAGTACAATGTCCAGATGGACAGTGACTAAGGGTGCCGCCGCCTGGTCCTGCATTCGTCTGTCCCTCATCTCCACAATGCTCGTCCTTCTGCTCTACCCGTTGCCCTCCACGTGTCATCACAATGCACCTGGGGTCGCCACTCACTCCGTGCTGCGCTTGCCCAGGGTGGCCAACACCTCTTCAGCCACTGTTGTGGGGCGGCATGTGCGCAGCTATAACCATCTCCAAGGAGACGTGCGCAAGAGGAAACTCTACTCCTATCAGAAGTTCTTTCTCAGGATTGATAAAAATGGCAAAGTCAATGGCACCAAAAACAAAGACGATCTCTACAGTAAGTAACCCCATAAAATATGCACTCCCTCAGCTTATGTTCTGTGAGTTTGGCTTCTTTTCTCTCCCCTCTCACATGTGGGTCCCATAGAGTTTGTGGGGTGGTGGTTTTCCCCCATTGTTATGGCATTGCTCTCAGATTTTTCTCCACTGCACATTCACACATAATAGGAACCTTACCTGGTATTCTGGTGGGCAGCAGTGGTGGGCAGCATAGATCATGTGTAGCCTGTGTTTCGTGTCTCTCTCTCTGCCTGGGCAGCAGAAGGTTCTGGAAGCAGCATATTTGTTGCCTCAGTTACTCAGTGTACTTTCCTTTAGAGCATGTCTACTGGAACCAATTAGAAATAGCCTGAAGAACCCTTTTGTCTCTGAGCAAATATCTCAAAAATCAACATCATCCCTGGGGCTCAGGGATCACATCCCTGTATGTTTTCTTTTGTGACTTATTATATCACTTTATTATAGGTCATAATACTGGTGATACTAGTGGCATATATAATGTTATCATTGTTTGAGGTTTTCATCAACCTCATCCCTTCCCAGTTGCCGTAGCCGTGTCCTTTACCCTTTATGGGCACGGCTGACATGAATCTCTCTAAGTGCTTGTATCCATTCACACGCCCCTGCTGAGAATGACACCTCAGCTCCTTGTCATGCTGCTCAAAGCGCTACAATTGCCTGCCTGGATGCCGTAAAGTTTACTATGCAGTGAGCGATACACCAGACACCCAGGACAACACTCGCAGCACCTGACCGCCACAGTCTCTCTGTCCAAACTGGCCATGGACTTTCTGTCAGCGAACTCTGAACACACTGTGGCCGTAATAAAAGAAGGCTTTGCCATATGGAGCCCATGTGGTGTGAGGCTTCTCCTCACTGACAGGCCCACTCAAACGCTGAGGCTGTGCAAGACATGGCTGAAGGAATTTCAATTAGCAGAGCTTCCTCTCGCCTTCAGCGCTCACAGCGCTCACAGTTCAACCATTAGAATCAGACGTGTCAAAAAACACAAAAAGTTCAAGCTTTGAAATCAGGTCACAACATTAGCTCCCAGGCGTTGAATACTTAGATAGTTTGAAAGCCACTTTACAATATTCTATAGGGGCGTCTTTCTTGTTTATGGAAAGATAGCGGTAAAAAAAGAGAGTAAAAAACAAAAGAGAATATTGATTATTTTGCGGCGAGTGTCCAATGCATTCTGCATGTGAGTTGTTCCCGCCAATAGCCAACCACGTGTGAATATAATGCGGTTGTCATTAGCTCCCACAATGACCTTAGGCACAAGTCTGGCTGGTAATAATGCTGAAACCAGATGCACAGAGCACTTCTTGGGGAATTCACATCCCGTGCAGACCTAATACTGTCCCATCTGAAGTGTAGCTAGACTGGGCCAGGAATGTCTGGGGGGGGGGGGGGGGGGGGGGGGTTTCTCGCCACTTTTTTAGCCTCTAAGGAGATTTATACACAAAAACATTTTATATGAATCTCAAAGTAAAATGCCCACCAGGTTGCAGCAATGTCCTGTGTCTCGCTGACTTGAAACCCATCAGCTTGTGGTGAAAAGTCAAAGATGTGGCACAAGACGTGGTGATAAGCACATTTTGGTTTATTTATTCAGAAACTGTAGAAACTACAGTTTAAAAACCAGGTCTCCTGGTTTGGTCCTAGAAAGGGGGACTTGTTGACTAGTTGAAATGTCTCAAGGTAGCAGGAAGATAGAGAGCTGCAGGGTAATATTGCTATATGTTGGTGGTGATGATAAAGATGCTGGGGGAGTGATTGTTTCTCCTTGCTCTGCAGTTTGTCCAGTCATAAACCCTGACAGTGGGACAGCTGAAAAAGGATCCTAAGTCTTTATTGAGCAGTGGAAGGGAGATTGTTCTGAGTACATGTTCATCTAGCCTGTCACCTTCTCTTAGTCTATCTATGCCTGCAGCATCATGGAATTCATTTTCTTGTTCAAATTAACCAAATATCAGAAGACTTTCCTCATCAGGACAGAGATGTGATGTTCTGTGCTAAAATAGGTTCACTTGGAGTGTCTCCAGAAAAATGTGTGAAAATGTGTCATACTTTGTGAGGCAAGGCAGACATTGAGTAGGTGTGTCTGTCTGTAAACTTAGATGTCATGGTAGACTGATGCGTGGCAGAATATGGTGAAATTGGCTCTAATTACACAGTGTGGGACCAGTAGACATTGCCTGGCCAGGCCTCTACTGCCCACAGAATTGTAGCCTGTTAGGGTCTTTAGCCTCTGCAGCTTTGATGTGCCCATGTACGGAGGCTAAATGTTTACATACGGTAGAATCAAAAGCCAAATGAATGAAAGATCTTCTAATTAAATTAAATTAAAAGTCTGATAACATATCTTTCTGGAGAATGATATGATAATTAGTGTATGCTTTTGTTTATATGTATAACCATAGGTCAGTTTAAGCCAGACCTTTCAAGAATCATGGCACATTTCTTTAGGTGCAGGGTGAGAGTTGGTCCTTCGTTAAATATTCTTGGTACAAATACCTAGGTAGGACACACTACTTGGGAACAAACCTGGTTTCTTAGAGCCTCTTTGTGTGCTGTGTTGGTCAGGTCTGGGCTGCAGCCTGGCCAGTCTATTACCCAGCCCCTTTCTCTCTCTCTCTCAGCCGGGCCCTCCACAAAAGACCCATCTATGCGCTGTTTGAAACCCAATCCAGCCCATATTGTGTGATTCCCTTTCAGAATCCATCTGCTCAGTATCACTTTGTCACACTGTGTTAGCAGATATTACTCTCCAGTATTAGAATAGTATAGCACTGCATGTGTGAACCAAACAAACAAGCTTATTTTCATACTGAATCATCCAATATGTCCAATCTTTTTGGTGTTTTCGAATGTCACCAAGCAATAAGAAACTGTTTATAACAGATGGGCGTCTTTTTCCTTAGTCATTCTCTCGGATTTGACATCTGGAACCCTTTCCTCTCATCTCTCTTGCTTATCAATGAAACAAACTGGAATTGAATAAAACACCCTCTAATATACTTAAGTCACCCACAGTGGACTGTGGTCTGAAGTTATATACTGGGGGATGCTAGGGAGGAAGGGGGCCTGCTAATGAGCATCATTAGACCCTGACAGTTTTGATTGAGGGGACTTAGCAGTTTAGGGTTCAACTGCAGGTTGGATTGTGAGCTCCCCAGTCAGTCTCTTTCCAATCATGTTGTCAACTTTGTGGGGTGTACTTCACGGAGGGGACAGGCAAGTAGCCATCCATCCCCCTCTCACCCCATTCAGCCCTTGCTCGAATCTGATGCTGCTTAATTAGTATTACAGACGATCCCTGCCAAAACGGGCTGTTCCGAAGCCAAACTCATTTGTTCGTGTCAAGTTCTAGGGCATTAAGAGAACATTGATGTGTTGTGCTCCCGGATGAGATGATGGTGTATAGCAAACGCAGTGCATTTGTCGTAGCAGCACTTCATCTGTCATGTCATGGTCCACTCCTTTCCTTATATAAGGACCCTGGACATTATGTTTTTTCATTTTATATTGTATCATTTGATACAGATACCTCTAGATCCTATATTCAACTTGCACGATGCACTTTTAACTGATGCCTTAATATACACTACTGGTCAAAAGTTTAAGAACACCTACTCATTCAAGGGTTTTTCTTTATTTGTACTACTTTCTACATTGTAGAATAATAGTGAAGACATCAAAACTATTATAAAAATATTGATAATCGATTGATAAAAATCAAGGGCTTGTTTCGATTTAACCAATTTCAAAGATTGTTTATATAACTTTACCTCCTTTAAGAAGACAGTAAACAGGGGGGTAGTTAAAAAAAAGACATATTTTGCCATGATGATGAAGTTATTATATGTACATTCAGCTTCCTGTCCTCCATTAGAAAACCAAACCTGATGTTATTAAATGTTAAATGGGTATGAATAGATCATTATAGGTACACTACCGGTCCAAAGTTCTAGAACAACTACTCATTCAAGCGTTTTTCTTTATTTTTACTATTTTCTACATTGTAGAATAATAGTGAAGACATCAAAACTATGAAATAACACATATGGAATCAAGTAGTAACCAAAAAAGTGTTAAACAAATCCAAATATATTTTATCATCAAGGCAATGGGCGGCTATTTGAAGAATCTCAAATATAAAATGTATTTTGATTTGATTAACACTTTTTTGGTTATTACATGACTCCATATGTGTTATTTCACAGTTTTGATGTCTTCACTATTATTCTACAATGTAGAAAATAGTAAAAATAAAGAAAAACCCTTGAATGAGTAGTTGTTCTAAAACTTTTGACTGGTAGTGTATATGTATTTTTTTTATTTTCATTATTGTTATTTTTATACTGTCTGTGTGTGTTTGTCCTGTCTGAAGCACCTTGTCATCCCTGAAAGAATTGCCCCTCGGGTAATAAAGTTGTATTGTATTGTACTGTATAGCCAAGGAAGTGAGACTTGACTGAATCTAAAGCTCCTCTGACTGACCCAAAGTGACCCTATAACTATCCAACCTTTAATAGTGGGTGTTATCCTCTGCTGGCCTGGCTGGCTGGATCTATTGCAGGATGCATCTCTTTCTGAGAAGATTTGTGAAAGGAAATGGTTCTGACAAGAGGTATCATCTTAAGTGTTGCAAATGAGGTCTTAGTGTACAGCCCTCAAATTAAACTCTGGACCTCAAAGCCAGTTCCACTGCATTTTTCATGGTTCCCCTCTTATCAGATGCAGATTGTTTAATAATCACATGTACAGGGTTGCAGATGTGATTGCAGGGTACAGTGAAAATCTTAGGCTTCGAGCTCCAACATCAGAGACTGATTGAGACCTGGGACACCAGGTGGGTGCAATTAATTACCAGGTAGAACAGCAGGCTCCAGACCTCGTAGGGTCAGCGTTGACTACCTCTGGCACAGAGGATGGAGGGACTAGGTAAATCTAGAACTTTTATGGTTCCACCAGATCCTGGATGATGGAGGACGGGGGCTCTGATGTTCCATGGCTCAGCATTAGAAGCATGTCTTAGCAAAAGAGCAATGGAATAGGCTATAGACTAGTGGTACCTTTGGCAATGGACTAATATGATTGGTTGGTGATGATCAATCAAAAGGTGCGAGTGGAAGTTGTAGAAATATTAGTATTCCTAATAGTTATATGTTTATGTTCCCTTTTTCTCAGCCCATAATTACAGTTATTGGCTCTTACGTGCTTCTTCATGAGCTTCGTGGTGGTGTTGAAACACAAAGCTGTGTGTTCCCTCACTGGTTTGCGTTCTCTTAGCAAGTGGAAGTGTGGTTGTGTGTCTCTTTATAATGTGTTTATGCGAGGATAGAAAGACACCATGATATGAAATGTGTTCATGTGTAAGTAAATGTATGTTGTAACAGCACCCCGTCTGCACCACACGGATGGCACTCTCTCTTGAGTGTTCTCCTTCTGTCTGTGGTTATAGTGCACATTTATGGTTCTCCTGGGAAATCTTAACCACACAGGCAATAAAAGTGAGTTATGAGGAGTGTGTGGATGTACAAAAGGTTAGTGCCAGCGTTTATTTTTATTATATTTGACCTTCGTAGACTTTCCCTTTTCAGATTCATAAATAATGACTGACTGTTTGACCAGGGGTTTGGAGAATGTGCATTCCAGCAGTTCTGAATGATGTCTAATTTACTGTTACGTCCTGTCCTTTTATATTTAGTATTAGAAGCAACATGTTTAGGGATTATTTTATTCTAGACCAGGGGTGTCAAACATATGGCCCGTGGGAAACAAACTCAATCTATTTTAAAATGACTAAAACCAAATCTAAACTGGGTAGAATGATAATGGACCTACATTCATACAGTTTCTTTACTGTATCATGCTCGTTAATAATCACCTGAATGAAAGCTAGACATTCAGGGAGCATCAAACATTGCAAAAACGATAGATAGAGGACAATTTTTGTTACCTTTTGACGACGAGGAAATATAACCAATTTTCAGTGATGCCCTCTGGACCTCGTTGAAGACCAAATGCCGCCCCCAGGGAAAAATTAGTTTGACCCTCCTGTTCAGGATTCAGGATAAATTATTATTTTTTATTTTTTTTTGCATTGCTTATGAAAACTGTTGTACAAACATTCTGAGTGTTTCCATATGTGTTATTTCATACTTTTGATGTCTTCACTATTATTCTACAATGTTGAAAATAGTAAAAATAAAGAAAAACCCTTGACTTATACATTTGACTGGTACTGTAGGTCCTGGATGGCAGGAAGCTTGACCCCAGTGATGTACTGGGCTGTATGCATTACCCTCTGTAGCACCTTGCGGACGGATGCCGAGCAGTTGACATACCAGGCAGTGATGCAACCGGTCAGGATGCTCTCGATGGTGCAACTGTTGAACTTTTTGAGGATCTGGGGACCCATGCCAAATCTTTTCGGTCTCCTGAGGGGGAAATGGTGTTGTCGTGCCCTCTTCAAGACTTTCTTGGTGTATTTGGACCATGATAGTTTGTTGGTGATGTGGACACCAAGGAACTTAAAACTTCCGACCTGCTCCTCTACAGCCCCGTCGATTTGAATGGGGACTTGTTCGGCCCTCCTTTTCCTGTAGTCCACAATCATCTCCTTTGTCTTGCTCACATTCAGGGAGAGGTTGTTGTCCTGGCACCACACTGCCAGGTCTCTGACCTTCTCCCTATATGCTGTCTCATCGTGTCGATTATCAGTCCTACCACCATTGTGTCATCAGCAAACAACTATATGTTGTGGTATTTGTGTTGTTTGTTCTATAACCTGTTAGTTAATATGCCTTGCCACCGTGATATATAGGCCTAAAGCCGAGACAATAAGAAGGCAGAATAAATTCAACCACTCCTTTGTTTCATCACAAAACCAGAGAGCAACATCTGTCAGGTGGAATCCACAAAGCATATTGCATGTAACAAACATTTGTGCTCCCAAGTAGCGCAGCGGTCTAAGGCACTGCATTTCAGTGCAAGAGGAGTCACTACAGTCCCTGGTTTGAATCCAGGCAGTATCACATCCGGCCTTGATTAGGAGTCCCATTGGGCGGCACACAGTTGGCCCAGCATTGTCCACGTTTGGCCAGACTAGGCCATCATTGTCAATAAGAATTTGTTCTTAACTGACTTGCTTAATTAAATAAAGATTAGATAAAAAAAAAAAAGAAACCTACAGCATGGTCAATAAAGTTAATGTTTCCCACATTTTCAGACTACTAAACAACTATTGATATAGAATACCGGAGAGTTATCTTAAGTCGCAAAGAAAACCGGAGCTGCCTCCACTACTCTAGCACCATTTCAACTTCAACATTTCAAAATCACCTATGATTAGTTTACAGTGACAAATAAAAAACTAAAAGAATTTAGTCCAATCAACCTAAGCTAAATATCAGGTGGCTGTCCATGGTACTGATTTCTGTGTGTGTGTGTGTGTGTGTGTGTGTGTGTGTGTAGGGGTGTGTGTGTGTGTGTGTGTGTGTGTGTGTGTGTGTGTGTGTGTGTGTGTGTGTGTGTGTGTGTGTGTGTGTGTGTGTGTGTGTGTGTGTAAGTTAGTGGTGAAAAAGTACCCATTTGTCATACTTGAGTAAAAGTACAGATACCTTAATAGCACAGATACCCAGTAAAATACTACTTGAGTAAAAGTCTAAAAGTATTTGTTTTTAAATATACTTAAGTATCAAAAAGAAATGGAATTGCTAAAATGTACTTAAGTATCAAAAGTAAAAGTATATATAAAAGCTTAATTCCTTATATTAAGTAAACCAGACGGAACAATCTTCTCGTTTTTTTATTGACGGATAGCAGGAGCACACTCCAACACTCAGACATCATTTACAAACTAAGCATTAAAATGTTGTGTTTACTGAGTCCGCCAGATCAGAGGCAGTAGGGATGACCAGGAATGTTCTTTTGATAAGTGTGTGAATTGGACCATTTTCCTGTCAAAATGTAACAAGTACTTTTGGGTGTCAGTGAAAATGTACGGAGTAAAAAGTACATTATTTTCTTTAGGAATGTAGTGAAGTAAATGTAAAAGTTGTCAAAAATATAAATAGTTGAGTTATGTACAGATACCAAAAAAAACTACTGAAGTAGTACTTTAAAGTATGTTTACTTAAGTACTTTACACCACTGCCCCCTACACCCATCCACCCCCTACACCCTCTCCACCCCTACACCTCCTCCACACCCTACACCCCCTACACACCCAGGTTGACAGACTTGTGTTGACAATTTCTGACTTTAGACCTTTCAGCCAGTATCTCCCTTATCACAGGGGAAGTTGGAGCTGTTTAAAGAGGTTGTGCATTCATGTTGATTTGTGAAGGCCTATTACAGAAATCTGATTTGTTTATAGTGTAAGAGTTATGATTCATAGCGGAATTGAAACTCAATGATTGAAAGCAAGCCAGTACTTTACAAAGTTCAAATTTCATAATTTTGCTCATCTTCAACTAACCCCTCTTGAACCCCTCTCAGGAAAAAAAGGTTGATCAGGGTAGCTTAGCTTTGTCTTCAAAACATCTTCTAGTTTCTGCCCCCTCATTTGCCCTATTTAGAGTTCAACATGGAGGTATGGCGGTCCAGATGTATGCCTAACCTTTAACCCCATTACTTAAAGAGAGGGTCATTTGTGCCAGGGTTAGTCTAACGGGGAACACAACTGTCTCCTCACTATCATTGTGTCCTGTCTGTCTCTAACAAGCTGCAGTCAGAGAAAAACAGAGAGCGAGAGAGAGAGAGTATGTGGTGCAGTGGTAGAAAAATGATGAAAATGATGTTACAAAATTGTCATACTTGAGTAAAGTAAAAGATACCTTAATAGAAAGTTACTCAAGTAAAAGTAAATGTAAATATAATTGCTAAAATATAGTTAAGTATCAAAAGTAAAAGTGTAAATCATTTAAAATTCCTTATATTAAACAAAGCAGACGGCACAATTTTCTTGTTTTACAAATGTACGGATAGCCAGGGGCACACTCCAACTCTCAGACATTATTTACAAAAGATGAATTTGTGTTTAGTGAGTCCACCAGACCAGAGGCCGTAGGAATGACCACGTGTTATCTTGATAAGTGCGTGAATTTGATCATTTTCCTGTCCTGCTAAGCATTCAAAATGTAATGAGTACTTTTATAATATTTGCTTTATGAATGTAGTGAAGTAAAAGTAAAAGTTGTCAAAAATATAAAAAGTAAAGTATAGATACCCCAAAAAACTAAATTACTTGATTACTTTACACCATTAGTGTGGTGTGTGTGTGTGTGTGTGTGTGTGTGTGTGTGTGTGTGTGTGTGTGTGTGTGTGTGTGTGTGTGTGTGTGTGTGTGTGTGTGTGTGTGCTGTGTCTGTGTCTGTGTCTGTGTGTCTGTGTGTGTGTGCATGCGCAAGAGGGTCAGAGAGAAAGAGAGAGAGAGAGGGAGACTGTAAGTGTTGGAGTTAATACTTGTGTTTGCGTTGTTTTGCAGTGGATAAATGTTAGTTCAAACAGGGGCCTTGACAACTTGTGACAGCTAAACTCAGCTGAACCTCTTATTTATATCACCACACATGAACCCCAATAAATGGTTTGACTTCATGCAAGGCTGTTTAAAGTGCAGTCAAAACTCAGTTTTTCCTGTGTTTTATATTATATAGTACAACAGCAGATAAAACTAACACTGTAAAAGTGTGAAAAAATGGATATGTGTTATTTCCTGATAGTTGCTGGTTGAAAATACAATCTACACAGGACCTTCCATGTGGTACATGTATTAATGCACCAACAACAAATAGACTTTGAAACCTCTCTGCCATTAACAGCTAGTTTTCAGTTTTCCCCTCCACACTCAGACCACTCCCAGACAGTCCTAGCAAAATACTTGCTTGAGAAATAGTTTTTTGCTAAAAAGCAATTTTTGCCCATTTGAATGGAAATCTATTACAGTAAGGTACTTAATTGTTACCCAGAAATGATTTGATATTGATATAAAATCGGCTGCATTGGGCCTTTAAGTACTGTTTCTACTCAAAATTCAAATAAGGAAAGCTAGCAGTCTATGTGGTGACTCTGACCAAAGTGGCTGGGGACAAGGGGAAACTGAGGCATGGCTCTAGGGGTCACAGGCCCTTATTCTTTAAAAATCATTATTTAAGTATGTTTCAGCACTTTCCTGATATTCACCCATCAATTTACTCTTGTGTCAATCATTGACTCATCTGAACATGTTTGAAATAAGACACAGATTACGTGAATCGCATAGTCCTGCCACTAAACCATCCAGCCACCTCTTTATTCTGTGTCTTCCAGCAACCTTCAACCCTTTGTAAACTCCAGTTTTCTTCTCTGAAGAATGGATTATTTACCATGGAATTTTAAGATGTCAATCTTTATTTTGATGAACTGGTTTTCAGTTTTCAATGTCTACCTTATTTGCTGAAATAGTGCAGATTCAAAACCCTTACAGACGTGCAGGAATTTACTTATTCCTTAAACCAAACCAGAATGTCAAAGGCTCACAATTCATCAGAATGATTCAACAGATGAGCAACTTTTGAACATACTGTCAGCTCTGCAATAGTATATTGTTGCCCAGAGCCCAGGATTGGTAAAGCTACATGGCAATTTCTCTTTTTTGGAAGATGCACTGTTAAGTCTAACTTGGATAGGCCAATGTAGTTGAATGGTAAGCTGTCCAGGGAGGGAAATGTGAGCATGTTTCATGTGTCTGGGTGCTGCAATGTTACCAACATTCACTAGGTCAGGTCAAAGTTGCAAATCATCGAGAACCACAGACATCACAACACATTCAGAGATGTGTACACACGCACACACACACACAGAGAGTGTGGTGGGACAGATGGAAGTTGGTGAGCGAGAGAGGAGAGAGAGTCTTAATGGAATCATCAAAGGTAGCGCAGGGAGACCAGCGCTCGGACCAGAGATGCATCTGGACGGTCGTCCCATTTTAAAGGAACAGGCAGGAATGCCAGCTAATTACCCATTGCATGCGTGAGAGGGGGGCTGTCCCTGGGCAACTAGTGGCTGGAGCAGGAGCCCTGGATCTTATCCGTCACAGATCCTATATCCCGACACCCACTGCTTTACTGGCTACTAATGCAACACGTTCCCACACTGGGCCAACACTGGTCCAACACTATCCCCATCCACATGGATGACTGCTCTCACATTTATAAGGGGGAACAGAGTGTGTGTTTGTGTGTGTGTGTGTGTGTGTGTGTGTGTGTGTGTGTGTGTGTGTGTGTGTGTGTGTGTGTGTGTGTGTGTGTGTGTGTGTGTGTGTGTGTGTGCGTGCATGCGTGCGTGCATGCATGCGTGCATGCGTGCGTGTGTGTTTTTGTGAATGTGTCACATACTCAATACCTGCCCTCAATCTGGAGGGATCTAAAACAACAAACAGAAAACTGTAACACAACAGACAGAGGAAAAGCTGCTGATGCACTTTCAGCAGGAAATGTTGAACGTTGTGGTGTTAGGTCTGGAGCGGATTAGTTTGTTAGGCCTACCGCTTGAGTGCTGCAGTGCATGGGACTTTTCCCAGCAGTAAAAAGGCATCTGGACTTCAAAAACATGGCACCTTAAATCCCAATGACCCCAGGTTCATTACATAGCATAACATAAAGAGTCTATAAAATGTCCAGAACAATTGGAATCATAACATTGTGTTTACGCATGCATACCATTTAGAAAATGCAAGAAAGGTTCTTAATTACCTTGCCAGATCAAACCCATAAACACACATTCATATGGTAACCACTCAGTGCCCAATGACATGTTTTGACATTTACCGGCAAAGATTTGGTGCTATACCGTGCTGCAGAACCAATAGCATTGGGTAAATCACATTATCTGAGAAGACTGCATTTTATTCTAAAACCAGCGTGAACATCAACATGCATTTAATTTGGTCTTCAATGTGCTTAAAACCACCATGACATAATACACAAGTACTATTACCCAGCATGGTAAACTGATCTCAAACCATGCTAATGTGAATGTTCTGTCTCAGAAAAATCGAAAGCTATCTGTTGGCTGGAAAACAGAGCTCTAGTATTTGAAACATCACATTTATACTCAGTACAGGTGAATATTTTCTTCCAAATATCTGGATTGTCTTTTAATCATGCTTTGGTGTCAGGTTTAAAATCACACACAGCTTGACAGCGTGGTTTCAATGTTACTCCCCTGTGTAAGACTGCAGTGAATGCACGTTTCAGGCAAAGAAAACAATATTGACAGCAGGACGGATTGTATTAGAGAAGTATTAGATGTATAATTTCTGTGTGGAGAAAGTTGACTTGATTTGAAAGGCATCTCTAATGTTACTAAGCTAACTTAACTGTCGCTAGGTGAAGAAGCAGACAGTGAACAGGTGAAGTTTTCATTCTATTTAGCACCAGATCCATCACACACTGTCACGCTACCGCCAATCCACCGCCCTGAATCAGTTACCGTCATACAGATTTAGCCAGTCACCAATGAGTTACTACCAATTTATAATCCCCATCGTTGTGTAAAATAGCTGTGACAAGTCATTAATGAATAAAAATGTATTGAGTAGTCAATAGTCATAAATTACAATGACAGTGAATGGTGAAAACATCAGAAAGTTTTCTTTGACACAAGCCTTTGAACGCCTTGTGCTTGTCTGGTTAGAGTGGGATATTTTCCGGCTTTATCAACCCCAATACTTCATTACTTAACAAGTATAAAATTCCCTCAACACCACAATGGCGGTTTTGTTTCCCAATGGATCTAGTGCTCCCTCTGCCCCTAATGCTGAAGCTGTTCCATGGATATGAACCCCTGTGCCATGGTGAATTTGACAGAGCATGAATCAGGCTGTCACAAGTTGTCAGAGGGAAGATCTCTCAGATGTCAGTCACTCTAACCTCAAGGAACACATATCAAACTTGGGATTGTTGAAAAGTGGAAATAAAACCTGGAGTGTTTTTATACTGAAACCTAACGGTTTTACAATTAAAACGCAGACAAGTACCTTACCTTCTCACACCCAGTTGTAGGCCATCCAATGGGAGCAGAGCAGCAATATAATCTTAGGAAGGGGCTAGAAGATAAACTGCGGAAACACTTTCACAGCCCTCCTTAACCTTAAAGTCCTGCTCCAGTCTCCTTTTCAGCTAATTTATCACCTGAGTTAGTTAACAACAGGCACATCTCAATAGGTGGTCAAGGTATGTCATTACATGGCACAAATGGGGGAGGGGTCTTTCCTCTATTGTTCCTCAAGCACGGGGGGATGCCAGTGACATCAGCGGGCACCATCAGGACAACTCCTTGAAGTCTGCACAAAAAAACACTATTTTGTTCTAAAAATATTTTTTTTTACCATGAAGTGTGTGTACATAACTGTATTTATACATGGGATCTTGTTTTTCAACAGAAAAAGTAAAAACTGGAGTCACCACTAACCATGTTTAGGAGGCAGGGGGGAGTGTGTAGGGGAGGTGAGGGGTGTAGGGGTGTAGAGGTGGTGAGGGGTGTAAAGGAGATGAGGGGTGTAGAGGAGGTGGGGGTATACAGGAGTTGAGGTGTGTAGAGGTGGTGAGGGGTGTAGAGGTGAGGGGTGTAAAGGAGGTGAGGGGTGTATTGGAGGTGGGGGTGTACAGGATGTGAGGGGTGTAGAGGTGGTGAGGGGTGTAAAGGGGTGTATAGGTGGTGTAAAGGAGGTGAGGGGTGTAGAGGTGGTAAGGGGTGTATTGGAGATGGGGGTGTACAGGAGGTGAGGGGTGTATTGGAGGTAAGGGGTGTAGAGGTGGTGAGGGGTGGTGAGGAGGTGAGGGGTGTAGAGGTGGTGAGGGGTGTACAGGAGGTGAGGGGTGTAAAGGAGGTGAGGAGTGTACAGGAGGTGAGGGGTGTAAAGGAGGTGAGGGTTGTAGAGGTGGTGAGGGGTGTAAAGGAGGTGAGGGGTGTAAAGGAGGTGAGGGGTGTACAGGAGGTGAGGGGTGTAAAGGAGGTGAGGGGTGTAGAGGTGGTGAGGGGTGTACAGGAGGTGAGGGGTGTAGAGGTGGTGAGGGGTGTAGAGGTGGTGAGGGGTGTAAAGGAGGTGAGGGGTGTAGAGGAGGTGGGGGTGTACTGGAGGTGAGGGTGTAGAGAAGGTGAGGAGTGTAGAGGTGGTGAGGGGTGTAAAGGAGATGAGGGGTGTAGAGGAGGTGAGGGGTGTAGAGGAGGTGAGGGGTGTAGAGGAGGTGAGGGGTGTAGAAGAGGTGAGGGGTGTAAAGGAGGTGAGGGGTGTAGAGGAGGTGGGGGTGTACAGGAGGTGAGGAGTGTACAGGAGGTGAGGGGTGTACAGGAGGTGAGGGGTGTAGAGGTGGTGAGGGGTGTAGAGGGGGCTGGTGGAGGAGAGCTGCAGTGTAATGAAGCCGGTCCTAAAGAGAGCCCAGACCCCTCTTCACTGATCTCTCAGGAGCCTGGGAGCCAGAGTCCTGTTGAGGCCAGATCAAAGGTGTGAAGCACTGCTGTCAGGAGCCAGCTCAGGGTCAACACCTGACCCCCAGCCCCACTCCCTGCCCTGCCACTACCCCAATCCCACCTCCCTGCTCCCCCATCCCTGACCTGCCACTACCCCAGTACCCTTCACTGCCACTACCCCAGCCCCCTGCCTTGCCACTACCCCAGCCTCCCTGCCCTGCCACTACCCCAGTCCCCTAGCCTCCCATCCCTCCCACTACACCAGCCCCAGCTCAATCCATGCCACTACACCATCCCCAGCCCCTCCCTCACTACTACACCAGACATAGCCCCCTCCCCTCCACTGCCCTGCCACTACACCTCCTACCACTGGCCCAGCCCAGCCCTAGCCCCTCCTACCTACCCCTGTAGAGTTGTGAACCAGCCCACTGATAATATGCTTCGTCCACAAGTTTCAGACCCAACCCCAAACCCCAACCCCCAATTCCAAACCCCAACCCCAAACCGTGGCACTTTAATAGGGCCTGAGCTGTCTCTACACCCCAGGATCTGGAAGGTTAATTGGAAAGACATGCCTGTCATGGGGGCAGCAAGTTGGAGTTCCCAGGACAACTATGTACACAGTCTGGGGTGACAGCATTGGTGGTCTTGTGGCATCTAAGCTGCTTGAACTGTAGTATAGAATTGATGTCTGGTGTTGATGAGAAAATGTAAGTTTCCTCTCAGAATAGGGTATGCATTGTATGTGCTGTAGTAGAGTCTAGGGGTAGAAATGGGGAGGCTTAGCAGTAAAGTCAGCTGGATGAAGCTACAAATGTTGAGGTAATTATGACAAGATGTGATAATGTGAGTTCTGTCAACCTGCCAAGAAACCACGTCCCTCTGTGGAGATAGAGGGTCCGTGGGCAGGGACGGGAGGAGAGAGGCCACCTACAGAGCCTAGGGTATAAGGCAAGGCTGCTGCCAATGGGAGTCACACCAGGCAGATGACTCGACCACCCAATAGACAGTCAGTGAACAGAACTGAACTGAGCCACCAGCTGTCTGCTCTTCAGTAACCCTGTAATTAGCAGACCTGGCCTCTGCTAATGGTACTGTAGGAGAAACCCCAGACACACACATTACTCAAATACTGTGAATACATCAACCAATTGAGGTTGAAAGAGATAGAAGTCACGACTTACCTTATCCGAACCAAGATATTTCAGAAATGTTTTACCTGAGCTCATACAATATCACGGTACACCATAAACACACACCCCCTTCTTGTGTGCAGCGGTAAATTCCTTTAGGGAGGCAAGCAAACATTGGACCACAGATCTAGGTAGCACAAATACAGTTTCATACAGTGAAATGAGGCAGAAAACTGATGTTGGACTCTGTTAAAGTCTTGTCCATCTCTGGAACTAACCCTTCATTAGAATGCATTCGACTGTTACAGGACCTTGGGGCCTGGTTTTACTGAATCTGCAATATAAAACTAACAGTCCTGCTATATACACAGGTGTTTTTCTTAGTAGTTTCAGAAAATGTTTGATTGCAAAATGTCAAAACCTTATTTTCTTGTTCATTAAGAAAACTCTGGTTATTACACTTTCAATATTGGTCATAAAACTTAAAAGTCCACCCTCACAAAACAAAAATGTCAGTTTTGGTCGACGTGCCAACAACAGGGAGAAAAAAACAACCTCCCAAACATGAAAAGAAAACAGATTGAGGAGGCAGGAACAGGGGGCAGAAGGAAGAGGAACAGACGTAGATACAGTTAGAGATAAGAGTGGGACAAGAGAGAGAGAGACAAATGACGTAAAGAGAGGTAGAGTAAGGATACTAATTTTACTGTTGTGAATGAAGGGGCCGAAGAGAAAATGGGTCTGGCCGTGTGCTGTGCTGTCATATTACAGGGGAGCTAGAATTTAAAAAGTTGTTTTGAACCAGTCACTCTTGCGCAGATGGTGAAGGTGTTTGTTTCTGTTTGTGTGTTTAACTCTGACTGTGTGTCAGTGTGAGTGTGTACAGTCGATGCAAGTCTATGCAGTGTGTTGTATTTCCACACAATTTCATTATTCCAAGTAGGCTCAATACACCTGTATCAATTGGCATTGCCTCTCTCTCCCTGTGTCTCTCCTTCTCTCTCTCCCTCTGTCTCTCCCTCTAACTCCCTTTGATCAGGAATTATTCCTCTCTAATCCGACTGACTGTCATCCAATCATCCTCCCTTCCCATCCCCTGTTCATGAAGCTGAGGAAGGCAGAGGAGCAGAGAGCAGGCCGATAGCCTTAACACCACTCAATAGCTGTGTGCAACCAGAGCCCATACGGAAGGGGCTCTCTCACGCCCGCCATGTATAGAGAAGCCTGTCTAATCTGTCTGTTGAGTGGTGGCCACACTGCTTGTTTTGCCGGTTCACAGGTGCAGATAAAACCTCTCTGCCTTTTGAAATATGTCTATACATATGCAGGATCTTAATTTGAGCCAGTTCCCTACAGCAGGAAAATAATCCTGCAGCAACATAAGGGAAAACCAAGTCTGAAATTTCAAAGTGGAAATCACAAACTTCAGGAGACGTTTAAAACCTCAAATACACCACAAGTTTAACATTTCCTGCATTGCAGGAAAGTTCTCCTGCAACAGTGTGACCAAATTAAGATCCTACATCTGTATGTTTTCACACTCCTCCTTTGGACATTTTTGTCTTTGACTGTAGAAGGAAAAATAAGGGATGGGAAGTCTGACTAGAAGTCACGACCTTTGAGTAGAATCAACAGCTGCAGACTGTATTGGTTCAAAGGTGAAGTTGGTTTACACGGAAGTCCCTGGCAGGGGTAGACTAGAGTCCCCAAGTGAGATACTCTTCCTAAAAACTGTTAACCATAACATGTAACCCAGTACAGTACAAGGACAGAACACATAGTCCAAAGAGGAAGATACCACTGATCAAAGAACCCTGCAACAGCCCTCCTAAAAGCAAATCAAATAAAATTGTATTGGTCACATACACGTGATTAGCAGATGTTATTGTGGGTGTAGCGAAATGCTTGTGCTGCTAGCTCCAACAGTGCAGTAATATCTGACAAATTAGACAACAAATACCCAATACACACAAATCTAAGTAGGAATGAATTAAGACTATATACAGTTGTGGCCAAAAGTTTTGAGAATAACACAAATATTAATTTTCACAAAGCCTGCTGCCTCAGTTTGTATGATGACAATTTGCATATACTCCAGAATGTTATGAAGAGTGATCAGATGAATTGCAATTAATTGCAAAGTCCTCCTTCGCCATGCAAATTAACTGAATCCCCAAAAAACATTTCCACTGCATTTCAGCTCTGCCACAAAAGGACCAGCTGACATCATGTCAGTGATTCTGAGTGTTGACGAGGACAAGGCTGGAGATGACTCTGTCATGCTGATTGAGTTCGAATAACAGACTGGAAGCTTCAAAAGGAGGGTGGTGCTTGGAATCATTGTTCTTCCTCTGTCAACCATGGTTACCTGCATGGAAACACGTGCCGTCATCATTGCTTTGCACAAAAAGGGCTTCACAGGCAAGGATATTGCTGCCAGTAAGATTGCACCTAAATCAACCATTTATCGGATCATCAAGAACTTTAAGGAGAGCGGTTCAATTGTTGTGAAGAAGGCTTCAGGGCGCCCAAGAAAGTCCAGCAAGTGCCAGGACCATCTCCTAAAGTTGATTCAGCTGCGGGATTGGGGCACCACCAGTACAGAGCTTGCTCAGGAATGGCAGCAGGCAGGTGTGAGTGCATCTGCACGCACAGTGAGGCAAAGACTTTTGGAGGATTGCCTGATGTCAAGAAGGGCAGCAAAGAAGCCACTTCTCTCCAGGAAAAACATCAGGGACAGACTGATATTCTGCAAAAGGAACAGGGATTGGACTGCTGAGGACTGGTGTAAAGTCATTTTCTCTGATGAATCCCCTTTCTGATTGTTTGGGGCATCCGGAAAAAAGCTTGTCCGGAGAAGACAAGGTGAGCGCTACCATCAGTCCTGTGTCATGCCAACAGTAAAGCATCCTGAGACCATTCATGTGTGGGGTTGTTTCTCAGCCAAGGGAGTGGGCTCACTCACAATTCTGCCTAAGAACACAGCCAAAAAGAAGGGTCAACACTGCAAATATTGACTCTTTGCATCAACTTAATGTAATTGTCAATAAAAGCCTTTGACACTTATGAAATGCTTATAATTATACTTCAGTATTCCATAGTAACATCTGACAAAAATATCTAAAGACACTGAAGCAGCAAACTTAGTGAAAATTAATATTTGTGTCATTCTCAAAACTTTTGGCCACGACTGTACATATGGACGAGCAATGTCAGAGCGGAACGGACTAAGACACAGTAGAATACTATAGAATACAGTATATACATATGAGATGAGTAATGCAATATATGTAAACATTATTAAGTGAATGAGATACCGTAGGATATTATACAAAACAGTATATACATATGAGATGAGTAATGCCAGATATGTAAATATTAAGTGACTAAGATACCGTAGAATAATATATAATACAGTATATACATATGAGATGAGTAATGCAAGATATAGAAACTTTATAAAGTGACGAAGATACCGTAAAATAGTATAGAATGCAGTATATACATATGAGATGCCTACAGGCAGCAGCCTCTAATGTGGTAGTGATGGCTGTTTAACAGTCTAATGGCCTTGAGATAGAAGCTGCTTTTCAGTCTCTCGGTTCCAGCTTTGATACACCTGTACTGACCTCGCCTTCCGGATGATAGAGGGATGAACAGGCAGTAGCTCGGGTGGTTGATGTCCTTCCTGTGCTGTAAAGTAGGTGTCCTGGAGGGCAGGTAGTTTGCCCCCGGTAATGTGTTGGGCAGACCGCACCACCTTCTGGAGAGCCTTGTGGTTGCGGGTGGTGCAGTTGCCATACCAGGCGATGATACAGGCCAACAGGATGCTTTCAATTGTGCATCTGTAAAAGTTTGTGAGGGTTTTAGGTGACAAGACACATTTCTTTAGCCTCCTGAGGTTGAAGAGGCTCTGTTGTGCCTTCTTTATCACACTGTCTGTGCTTGGTCCATTTCAGTTTAACAGTGATGTGTACGCCAAGGAACTTTCCACCTTCTTCACTGCCGTCCCGTCGATGTAGATAGGGGGGTGCACTCTGCTGTTTCATGAAGTCCACGATCATCTCCTTTGTTTTCTTGACATTGAGTGAGAGGTTGTTTTCCAGGTACCACACTCCCAGAGCCCTCACCTCCTAAAACTGAGTCCCCCATGTCTCAGGCCGCCCATTAAATCACCCCAGAACGGCAGGATGTTAGAAATGTGTGTCCAAGGAGTGAGAAGAGGGATGGCCCGAATTAAAGATGTCACAGGGGAGGAAGAGTGAAGGTGAATCAGTACTAACTGGTCCCATTAACTACCCTGACTAGCCTGTCAAAGGCCACCTTATGAGACAATATCTCCTCTCCTCTGACCCAGGCTAGGAGGCTCCACACTGGGCCAGACCAGCCACCAAGGCCCTGCTTCCTTGCTTGATACAAAGTCCCACTTCCACCAAAATTGGTTCTGAGCTAATCCCCTCTAGCCCATGATAGCTTTATAGGTTTATGCAACTGACTTCAGGATGAAGGCATGGGGAAAAGGAGACTGGTTACCACAGCTTTAATCAGTAATTGGTTCAAGAAACATTTAGACTGCAAACTGATACTTACATTTCGGCTTTCCCCAGCATGCCGCTCCGCTCCGCTCCGAAAACAAACAAAAGTGGAGAATTTTTTTTCCACTGGCCAACACCTTCTACTCAGGATTTATGGCCCGTTAGCATAGGTATGAAATGTCGGCTCAGGCTCAGCCTGTCTGTTTTCCATGACTGGCACAGAGACACACAGCCAGGCAGCCAATTAGGAGTATGTGGTTTTCTGAGAGGGATCAAGCAAAGATGACAGTGATTATTTAAAACATGGGTAGGGTTAACAGGCAGGGATAACAGTGTTAGTCGACCCCTGGTGTGGCTTAGATGGGATTCTGTAGTGTAGATGACTCAATAGGTTCAGTAAACATACTGGAAAGAACTACAGTAACTTACAACATCATGGACTACAACATACTGTATCCAATTACAGATGTAGGATCTGTATTTAACCTTTATTTAACCAGGCAAGTCAGTTAATAAGAACAAATTCTTATTTACAATGACGGCCTACCCCGGACGACGCTTGGCCATTTGTGCACCACCCTATGGGACTCCCAATCAAGGCCAGATGTGATACAGCTAGATTCAAACCAGGGTCTGTAGTGACGCCTCTTGCACTGAGATGCAGTGCCTTAGACCGCTGTGCCACTCGGGAGCCCAATCTTAATTCAAGCCAGTTTGCTACAGAAGGAAAATAATCCTGCAGCAACAGGAAATGTGAATTATTATGTTAATTATAATGAATGGATATTTTTGTAGGGGTTGAGGTTGGGCAAATCAAGTCTGAAATTTAAGTGGAAATCACAAAGTTACATTTCATGCTTTGCAGGAACATTTTCTGCAACAAAATAGTGATCAAATAAATATCCTACATCTACAGTATACATTAACTGTAACAGCTACTTAATCAACTGGCCTGCCTGCATGCTACAACAGAAAATAAACAATGGAGCCTAACAACTCTATGCAGTCAAAACAGAGACACTGCTAGCCTTTCCAAGCATTTTAATGACTCAATGACTTCTATCACGTCAGTTTATTGGCCTGGTATAACTAACTTAGAATGTCTCTGTGTGTCTGTCAGGTGTGCTGGAGATCAAGTCAGTGGATGTCGGGATCGTGGCCATCAAGGGGCTCAGCACTAACTTTTACCTGGCAATCAGCAAGAAAGGAGAGCTGTATGGCGCGGTAAGTTTAGCCTGTCATGAAATTCACACACAGAATAACAATATCCCTAACAAAAACTGGAGCTAATTATTTGGTTGAGTATACAAACTTCCCATTAGACTGATTCAGTGTTCAGAACACTCACTAGTTAGATGCCAGCTAGTGTTTTCACACTGCCACTCTACTGCTGAAATCAAGTCTCCTTTGATGTTGTGTGAGAGCTCTTCTCTCCCCTGTTCTCGGGCTCTTAGAGAAGCCTAGGGTTGTTTTAAAGGACAGTTCCACTCCACTGCCCATAAATAATCCCCTAGCACAAGTTGGCCCGGCCAAAAGAGATGTCGTCTTGAAGAAAGTAAGGCGAGGCGCCCCTATCGCCCCTCTCTCCCAAACACACAGATCCTCCCATATACCACACCATGCTTGTGCTCCGCTTTATTCAGACCAGAGAAACACAATGCAACAGCCTGTCCATTTTACTAAAAGCCCTCAAGGGCTACCGGCACTGTTTCATGCGCTCTCATACAACATAATCTGAAACATAACAGTGAAAGGCTGTTACTACGGCTCTCTCAATAGTGAAATCAGATTAAATGAGACACAAAAATAATTCTAGCTAGGAAAATAATTCCCAATGATGTATTCTACTATGTCACACTAAAGTACTGTCATTCATTCAGTAAAGCTTTGGTGGCTTGTCTGTCCTTCATTAAACAAGCATTAAATTCTGATAAGCTTGTTCTAACTTCATATATACCATTTGGTGGGAGATCATTTTCACACACGTTTCCATGAGAAAGAGGTAGCCGACGTGAGTTAAACACTAGGCAAACAAAATATTCTCATATGCTTTGGGAACATTCACTTTACTTCTGGAACTAATTAGCTGTGGCTAAAGAGCATTTTGGGAAAGGAACATTCTTTACTGGATCACAACTGTATTCATTTTCGTGTCTAGTTAGTCAGAACACTGAATGACAAGAGCAGTCTGTTAGAAGTCTGATGGACCCCACTGCTGTTATGACTCTGCAAGTCTGCATTTACACTGTTGTTTAGCTTGCCTTATTGGAGCAAAACAACCAGGATATCTGGATCGGAACTACTGCTTCATAAATAAATTATGCAAATGTGACCCCAGTTCCATTGCCTGTGCTGCCAAATTTGTTGAATCACTCACTTACAAATTGTTTTTACTGTTTGTTCTCCAGAGGGACTTTGGTGTTGACTGTCGGTTGACCGAGCGGATTGAGGAGAACAGGTACAACACCTATGCCTCAGCAGAGTGGCGGAACAAGAAGAAGGCCATGTTCGTGGGGCTGAGCGCCAACGGCAAGCCCATGAGGGGCA
Organism: Salmo salar; assembly: GCF_965601325.2. Classification (NCBI taxonomy): domain Eukaryota; kingdom Metazoa; phylum Chordata; class Actinopteri; order Salmoniformes; family Salmonidae; genus Salmo; species Salmo salar. The sequence continues at coordinate 96,551,108 of NC_138303.1, forward strand.
AGAAAACACGAAGGAAAAACACTGCCACCCACTTCCTGCCCATAGTGGTGTAGCCACCTCATTGGACAGTTCCTTCCCCTGTGAATGTTTCACTGCACTGAGGAGAAAGACCGGAAACCTTCAAAGACATAATGGAGTCATATGGAGTCAAAGTTTAAACTCATTATCATGGAGTCTGACTGATGATGTCACATATTTGTTTTTAAGTTATGAGTTGGCACAAGAGAAAATATGAAATGTTTTTCTGTGCCAAATAATTTTCAATTAATGAACTGTTGGAGACAAACCTCAATACTGAATAAGAGGACAAAAAAGGGACACTGATTCCAACAGCGTCACTGAAGACAGGGTCAAAGGGCAGAGTGTATCGTGTGTATTTGTTGTTGTGATGATCTGTCGATGCAGTTATTTATTCTGTAGTAACTGATACGAGGAACTGAAATTGACACTCAAGCTTTGTGACCCAGTGAAGTGCTAGATATACAAACAGACAGACACATTACTGGAAGCACTTGGGTGACTAAGATGTGATGAAAGAGAATCTGGGCCATGGAGTGAGTCAAATGCAGAGAATTTAGTCATGCAAGCACCATAGCATAAACAACCCTTACAAACATTATTAACATGCAAGTTCACTGTATTGGATATCTCTATTCCTTTACCTGACTGCTTTAAAATAAATTATTTATTTTATGTAATATTTAAAGAAACCAAAAAGACAAAAAATATGTATGAACAAATTCTTTTTTTTTATCATATATGCTCTTCTTTTTAAATACTAATCTATCGTTTAAACATGAATCAAATAAATATATTTCTCTTTACCATGTTGAATTGTCTCTTTCTAGGTTTGCACCTATTTATATCACAATATCACAGCTTTACACAGCACATGTTATGCACTGTAGGTCTATCCTTAAGCAATAAGGCCTGAGGGAGCGTGGTATATGACCAATATAACACAGCTAATGGCTGTTCTTATCCACTACGCAACACGGAGTGCCTGGATACAGCCCTTAGCTGTGGTATATTGAAATATATCACAAACACCCGAGGTACCTTATTGTTACTATAAACTGGTTACCAACATAATTACATTAGTAAAAAGAAATCTTTTCTCATACCCATGGTATACCACGGCTTTCAGCCAATCAGCATTTGGGGCTCGAACCACCCAGTTTGTAATCAAAAATAACATGCCTGTATCAACAGCAGCTGTAAGTGGACAGATTAACAAATGAATGGAAATAGTGGTATGCTTTTTGACATATCAATTTACAACTACCAACCCCTTAATTAATTAGTTGGTTACTGTAGGTACAACAGGAAGGAAAAACGTACAGGTCAGATTTCCTAGCAGCTTGACCAGAAGGAAGGAGCTGTTTAGAAGCTGGTCACGATGCCAGAACATCAAATAAGTATTTGACAGCTTGTTCCTAAATTCTTTCATAACTCAGGGATTGACTTTGAGGTTCCACGGTGGAAAATTTTGACAAACAAACAAACCTCAAACTGGGGTATATTCTGTCCAAGATTCATATGTCAGCCAGTGTTCTAGAGAAAACATGGAGCGGACTTTGAGGAGCAAGCAAATGCTTAAATCCTTAAAGGGGGAATTACAGATAAGGTAAAGCTATGGACGTTGGACATCTACAGCCCACAGAAATACAAAAAGTGATAACCAGCCAAAGAAGAATACATACAGGAAATACAATATCCCACTGGGCACAGACGTCAATTCCACGTTCCACTGGGAACAGACGTCAATCTATTCCACGTTGGTTCAACAACATTTCATTGAAATGATGTGGAAACAACATTGATTCAACCAGCGTGTGCCCAGTGGAATGGCAGTTTAAGTCCCCTTTACAGATCTTGCAGTTCACAAAATTGTAGAGATCTTACCAAAATCAAATGTAGCATTTCAAACAGATGAGATGGATTACTGCAACATCAAGGATGTTGCATAGTATAAGCACTTTAGATTTGCATATAAAGGATCTGATATACTGACGTCACAAAAAGAGAGTTTGCTAAATTGTGAGTATGTCAGTTGTTTTCAAATTTCAGCACTGTTAAGCAGATGGCATAAAGTGGTGCTATGGAATTCTTCATTGTTTCAAATCAAATCAAATGTTATTGGTCACATACACATGGTTAGCAGGTGTTATTGCGAGTGTAGCGAAATGCTTATGCTTCTAAACTCAGCAAAAAAAGAAAGGACCGCTCACTGTCAACTGCATTTATTTTCAGCAAACTTAACATGTGTAAATATTTGTATGAACATAACAAGATTCAACAACTGAGACATAAACTGAACAAGTTCCACAGACATGTGACTAACAGAAATGGAATAATGTGTCCCTGAAAAAAGAGGGGGTCAAAATCAAACGTAACAGTCAGTATCTGGTGTGGCCACCAACTGCATTAAGTACTGCAGTGCATCTCCTCCTCATGGACTGCACCAGATTTGCCAGTTCTTGCTGTGAGATGCTACCCCACTCTTCCACCAAGGCACCTGCAAGTTCCCAGACATTTCTGGGGGGAATGGCCCTAGCCCTCACCCTCCAATCCAACAGGTCCCAGACGTACTCAATGGGATTGAGATCCAGGCTCTTCGCTGGCCATGGCAGAACACTGACATTCCTGTCTTGCAGGAAATCATGCACAGAATGAGCAGTATGGCTGGTGGCATTGTCATGCTGGATGGTCATGTCAGGATAAGCCTGCAGGAAGGGTACCACATGAGGGAGGAGGATGTCTTCCCTGTAACGCACAGCGATGAGATTGCCTGCAATGACAACAAGCTCAGTCCGATGATGCTGTGACACACCGCCCCAGACCATGACGGACCCTCCACCTCCAAATCGATCCCGCTCCAGAGTACAGGCCTCGGTGTAATGCTCATTCCTCCGACGATAAACGCAAATCCGACCATCACCCCTGGTGAGACAAAACCGCCACTCGTCAGTGAAGAGCCCTTTTTACCAGTCCTGTCTGGTCCAGCGACGGTGGGTTTGTGCCCATAGGCGACTTTGTTGCCGGTGATATCTGGTGAGGACCTGTCTTACAACTGGCCTACAAGCCCTCAGTCCAGCCTCTCTCAGCCTATTGCGGACAGTCTCAGCACTGATGGAGGGATTGTGTGTTCCTGGTGTAACTCGGGCTGTTGTTGTTGCCATCCTGTACCTATCCCGCAGGTGTGATGTTCGGATGTACCGATCCTGTGCAGGTGTTGTTACACGTTGTCTGCCACTGCGAGGACGATCAGTTGTCCGTCCTGTCTCCCTGTAGTGCTGTCTTAGGTGTCTCACAGTCCGGACATTGACTGCCCTGGCCACATCTGCGGTCCTCATGCCTTCTTGCAGCATGCCTTAGGCATGTTCACGCAGATGAGCAGGGACCCTGGGCATCTTTCTTTTGGTGTTTTTCAAAGTCAGTAGAAAGGCCTCTTTAGTGTACTAAGTTTTCATAACTGTGACTTTAATTGCATACCGTCTGTAAGCTGTTAGTGTCTAAACAACCGTTCCACAGGTGCATATTCATTAATTGCTTATGGTTCATTGAACAAGCATGGGAAACAGTGTTTAAACCCTTTACAATGAAGAACTGTGAAGTTATTTGGATTTTTACTAATTATCTTTGAAAGACAGGGTCTTCTGAGAGCCAATGGAAGCCTTAGAAAATGTCACGTTAGAGCACAGATGCTGTATTTTCGATAGAGATGCTACAGAAGAACAATAAATTGTCACAGGGCACTTCCTGTATGGAATCTTCTCAGGTTTTGGCCTGCCATATGAGTTCTGTTATACTCACAGACACCATTCAAACCGTTTTAGAAACTTTCGAGTGTTTTCTATCCAAATCTACTAATTATATGCATATTCTAGATTCTGTGCAGGAGTAGTAACCAGATTAAATCGGGTACGTTTTTTATCCGGCCGTGAAAATACTGCCCCCTATCCCAAACAGGTTAACTTATTGATGAGCTTTGAGGGCACTATGGTGTTGAACGCTGATCTGTAGTCAATGAATAGCATTATTAAATAGGTGTTCCTTTTGTCCAGGTGGGAAAGGGCAGAGTGGAGTGCAATAGAGATTGCATCATCTGTGGATCTGTTGGGGTGGTATGCAAATTGGAGTGGGTCTAGGGTTTCTGGGATAATGTTGTTGAGTGCGACAGGTCAGTAGTCATTTAGGCAGGTTACCATAGTGTTCTTGGGCACAGGCACTATGGTGGTCTGCTTAAAACATGTTGGTTTTACAGACTCGGAAAGGGAGAGTTTGAAAATGTCAGTGAAAACACTTGCCAGTTGGTCAGCGCATGCTCGCAATACACGTCCTGGTAATCCGCCTGGCCCTGCGACCTTGTGAATGTTGACCTGTTTAAAGGTCTTACTCACATTGCCTGCGGAGAGCGTAATCACACAGTCGTCCGGAGCAGCTGGTGCTCTCATGCATGTGTCAGTGTTATTTGCCTCGAAGCAAGCATAGAAGTAGTTTAGCTCATCTGGTAGGCTCGTATCACTGGGCAGCTCTTGGCTGTGCTGCTCTTGGTTTGCAAGCCCTGGTTTGCAAGCCCTGCAAGCCCTGCCACATCTGATAAGCGTCAGAGCCGGTGTAGTATGATTCGATCTTAGTCCTGTATTGATGCTTTGCCTGTTTGATGGTTCGTCGGAGGGCATAGCAGGATTTCTTATAAGCTTTCTGGTTAGAGTCCCGCTCCTTGAAAGCGGCAGCTTCTGCCTTTAGCACAGTGTGGATGCTGCCTGTAATCCATGGCTTCTGGTTGGGGTATGTCCGTACGGTCACTGTGGGGACGACGTCATCAATGCACTTATTGATGAAGCCAATGACTGATGTTGCGTACTCCTCAATACCATCGGAGGAATCCCGGAACATATTCCAGTCTGTGCTAGCAAAACAGTCCTGTGCTTAGCATCTGCTTCATCTGAACACTTTTTTATTCATCTAGTCACTGGTGCTTCCTGCTTTAATTTTTGCTTGTAAGCAGGAATCAGGAGGATGGAATTATGGTCAGACTTGCCAAATAGAGGGTGAGGGGGAGCTTTGTATGCATCTCTGTGTGTGGAGTATAGGTGGTCCAGAGTTTTTTTCTCAGGTTGCACATTTAACATGCTGATAGAAATGTAAGTTTCCCTGCATTAAAGTCCCCTGGGTGAGCGTTTTCTTGTTTGCTTACGGCGGAATACAGCTCATTCAATGCTGTCTTACTGCCAGCCTCTGACTGTGGTGGTATGTAAACAGCTCCAAAAAAATACAGATGAAAACTCTCTAGGTAGATCATGTGGTCTACAGCTTATCATGAGATACTCTACCTCAGGCGCGCAATAGCTTGACACTTCCTTAGATATCGTGCACCAGCTGATATTTACAAAAATACATAGTCTGCCGCCCCTTGTCTTACCAGACGCCGCTGTTCTATTCACCCGGTATAGCGTGTAACCAGAATGGAGGGAAGTGGGGGTTTATTCGACCGCCTACAAATTCTCAGAAGGCAGCCCGCCCTTTGGCCCCTTTTTCTCTGCCTCTTCTTCACGCAAATCGCGTGATGCGTTGTGCAGACTGTACCACCCTCTGAAGAGCCCTGCGGTTCTGGGCGGTGCAGTTGCTGTACCAGGGGGTGATACAGCCTGACAGGATGCTCTCAATTGTGCACCTGTAAAAGTTAGTGAGGGTTTTCGGTGACAAGTCAAATTCTTTCAGCCTCCTGAGGTTGAAGATGCGCTGTTGCGCCTTCTTCACCACACTGTCTGTGTGCATGGACCATTTCAGTTTGTCAATGATATATACACCGAGCAACTTAAAACCTTCCACCTTCTCCACTGCTGTCCCATCGATGTGGATGGGGGGTGCTCCCTTTGCTGTTTCCTGAAGTCCACGATCATCTCTTTTGTTTTGCTGACATTGAGTGAGAGGTTATTTTCCTGACATCACACTCTGAGGGCCCTCACCTCCTCCCTGTAGGCTGTCTCGTCAATGTTGGTAATCAAGCCTACCACTGTAGTGTCGTCTGCAAACTTGATGATTGAGTTGGAGGCGTGCATGGCCACGCAGTTGTGGGTGAACAGGGAGTACAGGAGAGGGCTGAGAACGCATCCTTGTGGGTCCCCGGTGTTGAGGATCAGCGGAGTAGAGATGTTGTTTCCTACCTTCACCACCTGGGGGTGGCCCGTCAGTAACCCCAGGACCCAGTTGCATAAGGCAGGGCCGAGACCCAGGGTCCCAAGCTTAATGATAAGTTTGGAGGGTACTGTGGTGTTGAATGCTGAGTTGTAGTCAATGAACAGCATTCTTACATAGGTATTCCTCTTGTCCAGATGGGATAGGGCAGTGTGCAGTGTGATGGCGATTGCATCGTCTGTGGACCTATTGGGGCGGGAAGCAAATTGGAGTGGGTCTAGGATAACAGGTAGGGTGGAGGTGATATGATCCTAGTCTCTCAAAGCACTTCATGATGACATAAGTGAGTACTACGGGGCGATAGTTATTTCGTTCAGTTAACTTGGCTTTCTTGGGAACATGAACAATGGGGGCCATATTGAAGCATGTGGGAACAGCAGACTGGGATAGGGATTGATTGAATATGTCCGTAGACACACCAGCCAGCTGGTCTGCGCATGCTCTGAGGACGCAGCTTGGATGCCGTCTGGGCCAGCAGCCTTGCGACGGTTAACATGTTTAAATGTTTTACTCACGTCGGCCACAGAGAAGGAAAGCCCACAGTCTTTGGTAGCAGGCCATGTCGGTGGCACTGTCGTCTGGGAGTAAGACGTCGATGTCCACAACTTGGCTGGTTTTCTTTTTGTAATCTGTAATTGTCTGTAGATCCTGCCACATATGTCTCGTGTTTGAGCCGTTAAATTGCGACTCCACTTTATCTCTGTACTGATGCTTTGCTTGTTTGATTGCCTTACGGAGGGAATAACTACACTGTTTGTATTCGGTCATGTTTCCAGTCGCCTTGCCATGATTAAATGCGGTGGAAAGGTTTTAATAGTCATAGTGGGTTCAAGATCTCATATACACTTCCTTATAAACTCGCTCACCGAGTATACGTATACGTCAATGTTATTGTCTGAGGCTACCTGGAACATATCCCAGTCCACGTGATCGAAGCAATCTTGAAGTGTGGAATCCATTTTGGTTAGACCAGTGTTGGATAGACCTAAGCACGGGCGTTTCCTGATTTAGTTTCTGCCTATAGGAGGGGAGCAACAAGATGGAGTAATGGTCAGATTTGCCAAAAGGAGGGCGGGGGAGGGCCTTGTATGCATCGCTGAAGTTAGAGTAGCAGTGGTCGAGTGTGTTACTCGCTCTTGTACTGCAATCGACAAACTGTTAGAATTTAGGTAGCCTTGTTCTCAGATTAGCTTTGTTAAAATCCCCAGCTACAATAAATGCAGACACAGAATATACACTTGAAGCCGAAAGTTTACATACACTTAGGTTGGAGTCATTAAAACACATTTTTCAACCACAACAAATTTCTTGTTAACCAACTATAGGTCTGGCAGGTTGGTTAGGACATCTACTTTGTGCATGACACAAGTCATTTTTCTAACAATTGTTTACAGACAGATTATTTCACTGATAATTCACTGTATCACAATTCCAGTGGGTCAGAAGTTTACATACACTAAGTTGACTGTGCCTTTAAACAGCTTGGAAAATTCCAGAAAATGATGTAATGTGAAGCTTCTGATAGTCTAATTGACATCATTTGAGTCAATTGGAGGTGTACCTGTGGGTGTATTTCAAGGCCTACCTTCAAACTCAGTGGCTCTTTGCTTGACATCATGGGGAAATCAAAAGAAATCAGCCAAGACCTCATAAAATAAATTGTAGACCTCCACAAGTCTGGTTCATCCTTGGGAGCAATTTCCAAACACCTGAAGGTGCCACATTCATCTGTACAAACAATAGTACGCAAGTATAAACATCATGGGACCACGCAGTCGTCATACCGCTCAGAAATGAGAAGCGTTCTGTCTCCTAGAGATGAACATACTTTGGTGTGAAAAGTGCAAATCAATCCCAGAACAACAGTAAAGGACCTTGTGAAGATGCTGGAGGAAACAGGTACAAAAGTATCTATATCCACAGTAAAACAAGTCCTATACAAAAACAAGTCCTATGTAAAACAAGTCCTATATCAGCAAGGAAGAAGCCACTGCTCCAAAACCACCATAAAAAAGCCAGACTACGTTTTGTAACTGCACATGGGGACAAAGATGGTACTTTTTGGAGAAATGTCCTCTGGTCTGATGAAACAAAAATAGAACTGTTTGGCCATAATGACCATCGTTATGTTTGGAGGAAAAAAGGGGAGGCTTGTAGGCCGAAGAACATCATCCCAACTGTGAAGCACGGGGGTGGCAGCATCCTGTTGTGGGGGTGCTTTGCTGCAGGAGGGACTGGTGCACTTCACAAAATAGATGGCATCATGAGGTAGGAAAATTACGTGGATATATTTAAGCAACATCTCAAGACATCAGTCAGGAAGTTAAAGCATGGTCGCAAATGGGTCTTCCAAATGGACAATGACCCCAAGCATACTTGCAAAGTTGTGGCAAATCGGCTTAAGGACAACAAAGTCAAGGTCTTGGAGTGGCCATCACAAAGCCCTTACCTCAATCCTATAGAACATTTGTGGGCAGAACTGAAAAAGTGTGTGCAAGCAAGAAGGCCTACAAACCTGACTCAGTTGCACCAGCTCTGTCAGGAGGAATGGGCCAAAGTTCACCCAACTTATTGTGGGAAGCTTGTGGAAGGCTGCCCGAAACGTTTGACCCAAGTTAAATAATGTTAAGGCCATGCTACCAAATACTAATTGAGTGTATGTAAACTTCTGACCCACTGGGAATGTGATGAAAGAAATAAAATCTGAAATAAATAATTCTCTCTACTATTATTCTGACATTTCACATTCTTAAAATAAAGTGGTAATCCTAACTGACCTAAGACAGGGAATATGTCTAGAATTAAATGTCAGGAATTGTGAAAAACTGAGTTTAAATGTATTTGGCTAAGGTGTACTGTATGTAACCTTCCGACTTCAACTGTATGGTTTCCAGTTGCATAAAGTCCTGTGAAGTTCCTTGATGGCCGTCTTGGTATCCCCTTTGCGGGAGTATATACACGGCTGTGACGATAACCGTGGAGAGTTCTCTTGGGAGATAATACGGTCAGCATTTGATTGTGAGGAATTCTTGGTCAGGTGAACGAACGGACTTGACTTGAGTTCTTGTATCGCTAATCATGAAACATACACCCCACCGTTCTTCTTACCAGATACATGTTTGTTCCTGTCGGTGTGATGCACTGAAAATCCCATTGGCTGTACAGACTCCGACAGCATGTCCCCAGCTAGCCATGTCTCCGTGAAACAGAGTATGTTACAATCCCGGATATCTCTTTGGAAAGCAACTCTTGCCCTAATTTCATCAACAATGTTAACTAGGGACTGGACATTAGCGAGTAATATACTCGGAAGTGGTGGGTGGTGTCCGCGCATCCGAAGCTTCACTAGAAGACCACTCCGGCACCTTCTCCTCCGACGGCGTTGTTTTGGGTCGGCCTCTAGAATCAGTTCAAATGCCCTTGGAGGTGCAGACAAAGGATCTGCTTTGGGAATGTCGTATTCCTGGTCATAGTGCTGGTTGTGCTGGTAAGTTGATGTCTCTCTGATATCCAATAGTTCTTCCCGGCTGTATGTAATAACGCTTAAGGTTTTCTGGGCTAACAATGTAAGAAATAATACATAAAAAACTAAATACTACAGTTTCCTAAGGACTTGAAGTGAAGCTGCCATCTCTATCAGCGCCATCTTGCCATAAAGGATACATGTGTTCTTTAATCTCTTACCAACAAAGGAAAACCTGTTTTTGGAGGTATGACTATGAACCTGGCCTCTCTCTACTTGGGCAGACATTTCTTCTTTTTTTAAAAAGAAGCTTTCTCAAGGTGGCATAGCAGCTGAGCACGTTCCACCTTGACCTGTGATGTCTAAATCAGGATGTTTCCCTCTGCCTCTCCAGTGAGTGTCAGTTACAAGGCGAGGGCATGTGGTGTAACATAAATATTAGAAAGTTGTTCATGAGCTGATTCTAATTAAGCATGATGTAATGGTTTCTTTTTTCTCCTCGTAACCTCCAGATCAGTTCCAGCAATTAACAGAATCAGACAGAGAGTTAGGGCAGGCATCAGGACACACACACATACACACATGGGTGCACGCACGCACGCACGCACGCACGCACGCACGCACACACACACACACACACACACACACTACCACCACCATCCCCACCCAAGGGTGTGTTCAATCACTGTCAATACTCCAACATCTGTTACTCTCTGAGGTTATTTCTGAGTGGAATCAAAATCTCTCTGTTGATCCTGTTGTTTTTATGTAAACAGACTTTATCTTTTGTTGGCCTCAATAATCCAAAATGTGTAAAAGTCATGTCAAAATGTGAGTAAGTATGATGCATTTGAACAAGCTTCAAATTTGCTTTAATCTTAACAGAACACTCAAGCTTTGTTTATATGATTACTTGGGTGTTCTGTAAATATATAATGTACAGTTAGACTGAAATGTATTCAAGGCACCAGTAGAATTGTTTTTCCTTTACAAAAATAAAATGATTCTGACAAAGTGTTTGTTTGTTGAACTTAAAGTGTAGGACTATATGGCTGAATACTAGGTTCAAACTATACTTTACATAGCTCATATTTCACATAACTTGAACTATATACTTCCAGAAATGTGTTTTGTGATGTCTTCAGGAAAAGGTACAGATCAGTGTTTTGTTGATTTAAGGGCATGCGTTATAACGTTGCTGTTTTGACTACATCATTTCTAACAAACCTGTGTGGACCTCAAATGAAATCCACACCGATGGCTTCACACATTCACAGCTTCTCTGTTTGCTCAGAGGAATTTGCGGCTTCAGGACCAAACCACAGTACCAGCTGTGAATATTTTATCCTGGAGAGCTCACTTTCTGATGCTCTGGTGGACAAGGCAGGGCAGTAGATGTTAATAATAACTCAGAGAGCCACGGTTCTGGTGTATTTTCAGAGGTCGGACACAGTGACATTGGTCCGAACCCAGGGAGTTCTAAGAACAGAGGTGAGTCTGGAACATCCGTGAGGAGCATTGGGTCTCTGAAGAGCCTCCTGCCTTGCTTGATGTCAGCAGAATCCAACGGCTAGATGGCTATGTATAGAGAATGTTTTACTGCATTTAACGGCATATATTAAATCTTGGGCCAGTTCAGGCTGAGGCTTGGACCCCTTCGGGATCTCCGGAGGGCTCCATTTCGGTTCAGCAGGTGTGTCAAACATTTGCCTTGGCCTTGACTAAGATGAAGCATGTGTTTATCAATTTAGAGAGAGGAGGAGAGGGAAAGAGGGGATGGAGAGAGAGAGAGAGAGAGAGAGAGAGAGAGAGAGAGAGAGAGAGAGAGAGAGAGAGAGAGAAAGTGTTGCAGGTTCAGATAATATACAGTATGATCTGTGTCAAGCCTTTCTGAAAACATGTCATATTTGGCCCATCCAACCAATAGGTTTTTCTAATAAGTAACAATGACTGTTGTGACGAGCGGAGCAGAGGCCCTAGCGAGCTCCGGCTCCCACTGACCTTCCTGGTCCACTATCCCACAGGGAGGAGAAATGTGCTTGAAGTCTAAATGAAAATATATTTGTTATTCTTGGACCCCTGACACTGGCGTGATTCTTGGAGAAACCCTGCGCCCCTGGAAGCACAAGCACAAACGCAGACTATTATCCTTGATCACAGGCAATTACAGTAGAGTGACCATGGCAAACATTAGCATTGACATTGGATCAAATGTACATTAATATATTTGGTACTTGTGTCAGTAAACCACATAATAGCTTTTCTCTACTAACAATATTTTTGAAAAACAGTGCATTAGACTGATTAAAGTGCCAAAGACTAACTGTAATTGCTTTAGGAAAGGCTGCTTTGGCTTGGGCCGTAATAATGTGTTAATTACTCTGTGTGTTTAGTGTTCATTAGAAGTCAGTATTGGTCTGCCTCCAGGTCATTTGACTGACTCTCAGTAGTGTCTCATGGTGTGATGTTGTACATGGCTGGTGACATGGCAGAATAAGTTGTCTGTTGGAATGACCAGACTCTTTCTCCCTGTTTAGTCCTGCAGCTCTAGGTAAATAGAGACCATGCAGGGAAACACATGGACCTGACATTGATGCTTAATTTCTAGAGCTGTGATATAACTATTGATCGCAAGATACTTAAGTTATGCAAAAAGTTCAACATAATTTCCCCAGAAGGAGTATTTGCAAAGAGAAAGAATTGGCCCCTAAGACCCTCACAAACCTCTACAGATGCACTATTGAGAGCATCCTGTCCTATCATCGCCTGATACGACAAATGCACCGTCCGCAACGGCAGGGCTCTCCAGAGCGTGCTGATGCCAGCCTACAGCACTCGGTGTCACAGGAAGGCCAAGAAGATCATCATGGACCATCATCAGCCACCCGCGCCACGTCCTATTCACCCCGCTACCATCTAGAAAGCAGAGACAGTACTGGTGTGTCAAAGTTGGGACCGAGAGACTGAAAAAAAGCTTCTATCTCCAGGCCATCAGACTGTTAAAAAGTCAGCACTAGCCAACCTGCCTAGTCACTGTTACTGGCCAGCTACCACCTGGTAGTCTACCCTGCACCCTAGAGACTACTGCATTACATTACATTGGGGGGGGGTTAGAAGGATTACTTTATCCTATCCTAGGTATTCCTTAAAGAGGTGGGGTTTCAGGTGTCTCCGGAAGGTGGTGATTGACTCCGCTGTCCTGGCGTCGTGAGGGAGCTTGTTCCACCATTGGGGTGCCAGAGCAGCGAACAGTTTTGACTGGGCTGAGCGGGAACTGTGCTTCCTCAGAGGTAGGGAGGCGAGCAGGCCAGAGGTGGATGAACGCAGTGCCCTTGTTTGGGTGTAGGGCCTGATCAGAGCCTGAAGGTACGGAGGTGCCGTTCCCCTCACAGCTCCGTAGGCAAGCACCATGGTCTTGTAGCGGATGCGAGCTTCAACTGGAAGCCAGTGGAGAGAGCGGAGGAGCGGGGTGACGTGAGAGAACTTGGGAAGGTTGAACACCAGACGGGCTGCGGCGTTCTGGATGAGTTGTAGGGGTTTAATGGCACAGGCAGGGAGCCCAGCCAACAGCGAGTTGCAGTAATCCAGACGGGAGATGACAAGTGCCTGGATTAGGACCTGCGCCGCTTCCTGTGTGAGGCAGGGTCGTACTCTACGAATGTTGTAGAGCATGAACCTACAGGATCGGGTCACCGCCTTGATGTTAGTGGAGAATGACAGGGTGTTGTCCAGGGTCACACCAAGGTTCTTAGCACTCTGGGAGGAGGACACAATGGAGTTGTCAACCGTGATGGCGAGATCATGGAACGGGCAGTCCTTCCCCGGGAGGAAGAGCAGCTCCGTCTTGCCAAGGTTCAGCTTGAGGTGGTGATCCGTCATCCATACTGATATGTCTGCCAGACATGCAGAGATGCGATTCGCCACCTGGTTATCAGAAGGGGGAAAGGAGAATATTAATTGTGTGTCATCTGCATAGCAATGATAGGAGAGACCATGTGAGGATATGACAGAGCCAAGTGACTTGGTGTATAGCGAGAATAGGAGAGGGCCTAGAACAGAGCCCTGGGGGACACCAGTGGTGAGAGCACGTGGTGCGGAGACAGATTCTCGCCACGCCACCTGGTAGGAGCGACCTGTCAGGTAGGACGCAATCCAAGCGTGGGCCGCGCCGGAGATGCCCAACTCGGAGAGGGTGGAGATGAGGATCTGATGGTTCACAGTATCAAAGGCAGCCAATAGGTCTAGAAGGATGAGAGCAGAGGAGAGAGAGTTAGCTTTAGCAGTGCGGAGCGCCTCCGTGACACAGAGAAGAGCAGTCTCAGTTGAATGACCAGTCTTGAAACCTGACTGATTTGGATCAAGAAGGTCATTCTGAGAGAGATAGCAGGAGAGCTGGCCAAGGACGGCACGTTCAAGAGTTTTGGAGAGAAAAGAAAGAAGGGATACTGGTCTGTAGTTGTTGACATCGGAGGGATCGAGTGTAGGTTTTTTCAGAAGGGGTGCAACTCTCGCTCTCTTGAAGACAGAAGGGACGTAGCCAGCGGTCAAGGATGAGTTGATGAGCGAGGTGAGGTAAGGGAGAAGGTCTCCGGAAATGGTCTGGAGAAGAGAGGAGGGGATAGGGTCAAGCGGGCAGGTTGTTGGGCGGCCGGCCGTCACAAGACGCGAGATTTCATCTGGAGAGAGAGGGGAGAAAGAGGTCAAAGCACAGGGTAGGGCAGTGTGAGCAGGACCAGCGGTGTCGTTTGACTTAGCAAACGAGGATCGGATGTCGTCGACCTTCTTTTCAAAATGGTTGACGAAGTCATTCGCAGAGAGGGAGGAGGGGGGGAGGGGGAGGAGGATTCAGGAGGGAGGAGAAGGTGGCAAAAAGCTTCCTAGGGTTAGAGGCAGATGCTTGGAATTTAGAGTGGTAGGAAGTGGCTTTAGCAGCAGAGACAGAAGAGGAAAATGTAGAGAGGAGGGAGTGAAAGGATGCCAGGTCCGCAGGGAGGCGAGTTTTCCTCCATTTCCGCTCGGCTGCCCGGAGCCCTGTTCTGTGAGCTCGCAATGAGTCGTCGAGCCACGGAGCAGGAGGGGAGGACCGAGCCGGCCTGGAGGATAGGGTACATAGAGAGTCAAAGGATGCAGAAAGGGAGGAGAGGAGGGTTGAGGAGGCAGAATCAGGAGACAGGTTGGAGAAGGTTTGAGCAGAGAGAAGAGATGATAGGATGGAAGAGGAGAGAGTAGCAGGGGAGAGAAAGCGAAGGTTGGGACGGCGCAATACCATCCGAGTAGGGGCAGAGTGAGAAGTGTTGGATGAGAGCGAGAGGGAAAAGGATACAAGGTAGTGGTCGGAGACTTGGAGGGGAGTTGCAATGAGATTAGTGGAAGAACAGCATCTAGTAAAGATGAGGTCAAGCGTATTGCCTGCCTTGTGAGTAGGGGGGGAAGGTGAGAGGGTGAGGTCAAAAGAGGAGAGGAGTGGAAAGAAGGAGGCAGAGAGGAATGAGTCAAAGGTAGACGTGGGGAGGTTAAAGTCACCCAGAACTGTGAGAGGTGAGCCATCCTCAGGAAAGGAACTTATCAAGGCGTCAAGCTCATTGATGAACTCTCCAAGGGAACCTGGAGGGCGATAAATGATAAGGATGTTAAGCTTGAAAGGGCTGGTAACTGTGACAGCATGGAATTCAAAGGAGGCGATAGACAGATGGGTCAGGGGAGAAATAGAGAATGTCCACTTGGGAGAGATGAGGATCCCAGTGCCACCACCCCGCTGACCAGAAGCTCTCGGGGTGTGCGAGAACACGTGGGCAGACGAGGAGAGAGCAGTAGGAGTAGCAGTGTTATCTGTGGTAATCCATGTTTCCGTCAGGTCCAAGAAGTCGAGGGACTGGAGGGTAGCATAGGCTGAGATGAACTCTGCCTTGTTGGCCGCAGACCGGCAGTTCCAGAGGCTGCCGGAGACCTGGAACTCCACGTGGGTCGTGCGCGCTGGGACCACCAGGTTAGAGTGGCAGCGGCCACGCAGTGTGAAGCGTTTGTATGGCCTTTGCAGAGGGGAGAGAACAGGGATAGACAGACACATAGTTGACAGGCTACAGAAGAGGCTACGCTAATGCAAAGGAGATTGGAATGACAAGTGGACTACACGTCTCAAATGTTCAGAAAGTTAAGCTTACGTTGCAAAAATCTTATTGACTAAAATGATTAAAATGATACAGTACTGCTGGCTGGTGAAGTAGGCTAACTAGCAGTGGCTGCATTGTTGAATTTGTTTTAAAGTGTAGCTGGCTAGGTAACCTCGATAGTTTCAGTACTACACCTTATCATGATACAAAGACAACTATGTAGCTAGCTAACATAACACTAATCAAGACGTTCCTTTGTAATGTATTTAGTTTCTACAATGCTGCTCGTCGGTAATAGTTGGCTAGGTTTGGAAATGGCGTCGCGGGGGACGAAAATAGCTGGCCAGCTAACCTCGATAATTACTCTAAACTACACAATTATCAAGCTATGACAAACTATGACAAAGGCAACTTATTGACTAAAATGACTAAAATGACTAAAATGATACAGTACTGCTGGCTGGTGAAGTAGGCTAGCTAGCAGTGGCTGCGTTGTTGACTTTGTTTGAAAGTGTAGCTGGCTAGGTAACCTCGATAGTTTCAGTGCTACACCTTATCATGCTACAAAGGCAACTATGTAGCTAGCTAACACTAGCTAACCTGGCTAGCTAACCTCGATAATTACTCTAAACTACACAGTTATCTCAGATACAAAGACAGCAAAGACAACTATGTAGCTAGCTAACACTACACTAATCAAATCGTTCCGTTGTAATGTATTAGTTTCTACAGTGCTGCTAGTCGGTAGAAGTTGACTAGCTAGCTAGCAGTGTTGACTAAGTAGGAGAACGGTGGCGCGGCGCGGCGGACGAAAATAGCTGGCTAGCTAACCTCGATAATTACTCTAAACTACACAATTATCTTAGATACAAAGACAGCAAAGACAACTATGTAGCTAGCTAACACTACACTAATCAAATCGCCCTATGTACAGTGCGATCGAAAAGTATTTAGACCCCCCATGACTTATTCTAAAATGTATTACTTTTTTTTTCTTCCCCTCATCAATCTACACACAGTACCCCATAATGACAAAGCAAAAACAGTTTTTTTTCACCACAGAAACTGAAATAACACATTTACATAAGTATTCAGACCCTTTCTCATTACTTTGTTGAAGCACCTTTGACAATAATTACAGCCTCAAGTCTTCTTGGGGATGACACTACAAGCTTGGCACACCTGTATTTGGGGAGTTTCTCCCATTCTTCTCTGCAGATCCTCTAAAGCTCTGTCAGATTAGATGGGGAGCGTTGTTGCACAACTATTTTCAGGTCTCTCCAGAGATGATCAATTGGTTTCTGGTCCGGGCTCTGGCTGGGCCACTCAAAGGCATTCAGGGATTCTTGTGTTGTCTTGACTGTGCGCTTAGGGTTGTTGTCCCGTTGGAAGGTGAAACCTTCACCCTAGTCTGAGGTCCTGAGTGCTCTAGAGCAGGATTTCATCAAAGATCTCTCTGTACTTTCTCCATTCATCTTTCCCTCGATCCTGACTAGTCTCTCAGTTCCTTCCGCTGAAAAACATCCCCACGGCATGATGCTGCCACCACCATGCTTCACTGTAGGGATGTTGCCAGGTTTCCTCCAGACGTAACTCTTGGCATTCAGGCCAAAGAGTTCAATCTTGGTTTCATTATACCAGAGAATCTTGTTTTTCACGGTCTGAGAGTCCATTAGGTGCTTTTTGGCAAACTGCAAGCGGGCTGTCATGTGCCTTTTATTGAGGAATGACTTCCGTCTGGCCACTCTACCATAAAGGCCTGATTAGTGGAGTGCTGCAGAGATGGTTGTCCTTCTGGAAGGTTCTCCCATCTCCACAGAGGAACTCAAGAGCTCTCTGTCAGTGTGACCACCTGACTGTTGGTCACCTCCCTGACTAAGGCCCTTCTCCCCCAATTGGTCAGTTTGGCTGGGCAGCCAGCTCTAGGAAAAATCTTAGTGGTTCCAAACTTCTTCCATATAAGAATGATGGAGGCCACTGTGTTCTTGGGGATCTTCAACGCTGCAGAAATGTTTTGGTACCCTTCCCCAGATCTGTGTCTTGACACAATCCTGTCTTGGAGCTCTATAGACAATTCCTTCGACCTCATGGCTTGGTTTTTACCCTGACATGCACTGTCAACTGTGGGACCTTATATAGACAGGTGTGTGCCTTTCCAAATCATGTCCAATCAACTGAATTTACCAAAGGTGGACTCCAATCAAGTTGTAGAAACATCTCAAGGATGATCAATGGAAACAGGATGCACCTAAGCTCAATTTCGAGTCTCATAGCAAAGGGTCTGAATATGTATGTAAATAAGGTATTTCTGTTTTTATTTTTTATACATTTGCAAACATTTCTAAAAACCTGTTTTCACTTTGCCATTAAGGGTTATTGTGTGTAGATTGCAGTGCATGTTAGAGCAAAAACCAAGCCATGAGGTCAAAGGAATTATCGTTATTGCTCCGAGACCGGATCGTGTTGAGGCACAGATCTAGGGAAGGGTACCGAAACATTTCTGCAGCATTGAAGGTCTCCAAGAACACACTGGCCTCCATCATTCTTAAATTGAAGAAGTTTGGCACTCTGTGGAGATGGGAGAACCTTCCAGAAGGACAACCATCTCTTTATGGTAGAGTGGGTAGACGGAAGCCACTCCTCAGTAAAAGGCACATGACAGCCCGCTTGGAGATTGCCAAAAGGCACCTAAAGGACTCTCAGACCATGAGAAACAAGATTTTCTGTTCTGATGAACCAAGATTGAACTCTTTGGCCTAAATGACAAGCGTCACGTCTGGAGGAAACCTTGTGCCATCCCTATGGTGAAGCACTGTGGTGGCAGCATTGTGGAGGTCGTGGAGGTTGTAGCCTTTCACCACAGATGCGGAAGTGCGACATAGGCGGATGTGGTGGATTGAGACGCATCCAATGCAAAAACCCCCCAGATATATCTATCTTAAATTATTTTTATGGAGATTTTTTTATTATGCTAATTTGATTTCCTCGGGGGCGCAGACATCAAACATAGCGGTTACATTGTTGCCTTGGAGAATATGTAGTCCCCATGAAATGTCCTGCTTAGTTTGACATAGAGCTGCTATGTTTCTGGACAATGTTTTGGGTGTTGCATTTGACAACTGTTTTGTCTCAGTGAAGATGATGAACATAGTCGCTTCAGAACCATGGACAGCAGACACTATAGCTTTGTCTCTAATGTAAGTATAACATTATGAGACTTTGCAATGACACTCTTCTGTGAAATAATTCTAATACTGTAATGTGATCAACAGTTCGAAGGACTTACGCTAGTTCGGTAGTTCTCCACTAAACGTATATGGTTTAAAGAAATGAAGCCTCAGTGGAGTTGAAGGCACAACCCCATAATATCTAAACCTAACTAGACCTTTTTGTTTCATGAGTTATTATTTATTTATCCTGGAAAGCAACAGGTGCAAACTTTGTGCTAGGGCAAACACTACATTTTGTAAACCTGGCAAAACAACTTTCTACTTGCCCCTCTGTGCCTGAATCAGTGTTTTTCACTGTTTTCTCCCTGGAATTTGTCCACAAGTAGTTCTGCATCCCCCCACTAGAAAAAAAAGAATGTGAATCACATTTATAGAGCTCACCAGTTCAACAACAAAAATACCGGTCTTTGTACTCTACATAGTACTTCAATATTATTATTGCTACTTATGTGATAGAGTAATAGTTTAGCACGTAGCACAAACAAACTGACATTAAAATCATTTTGGCACCTGAAAGCTTTTCCAGTCCTGTGCTGTTACTTTGCTCTAAATGAAGATGTTGCTACACTCTTCTAAGCCTGAATAAAGATCATATTGACTTGATTTTAATACAGATGGTCACTGGCCAGTTTTTATTTTGCTTTTACTTTGTCTGATGAAAACAACTGAATAAAATACACTGCATTGCACAAAATTTGAGGATTTTGGTAAAATGCCATGTTTATGGTTTACATTATGATATTCTGAAACTGTATGCTTGAGATCATAATCCATCTGTCAGTGGTTAAGTCGTATCTGCAACTTCAAATATGGGCACTATCATACACTTTACAGTGACATTGACTACCCAGCAATACCCACAGCTGTAACACCACCTGATCGGCCATTGATGTGGTCAGTACCATGCACTGTGTATGTGCGTGTGTGCGCGTGTGAGAGAGAGAGAGAGAGAGAGAGAGAGAGAGAGAGAGAGAGAGAGAGAGAGAGAGAGAGAGAGAGAGAGAGAGAGAGAGAGAGAGAGAGAGAGAGAGAGAGAGAGAGAGAGAGAGAGTATATAAAATGGGTCAGAAGGTTCCTAATGATATGCATGCATAGGTTCACTCTGCAGCAGAGTGGGGTTCTGGGAGCTCTCGTTTTCAGGGCCGCATTGCATCATAGCCAAACACCAGCGAGGACACATCTGGCCTTGACATGATAGTTCCCTTTTATCACCTGCTCTCGGCACAGAAAAACAAGTCTGGTTCCTCTCACACAGACGTAGGCTGCTCAGCCCTCTTTGGCTAATCACTGACTGACTATGAGGAGGACGATGAGCTCTCTAATGGGAGAGAGAGAGAGGGGAGAGAGAGAGAGAGAGAGAGAGAGAGAGAGAGAGAGAGAGAGAGAGAGAGAGAGAGAGAGAACCCTGTCTGGAGCAGTTGAGCTGGAGCCCTCCCTCCATTCCTCCCTCAGCAACACTGATGACTGTTTCAACACTCGCCACTTTTCCTTTCATCAAAATCAATGAAACAAAAGCAATGATTGTAGCCATTATGGAAATTGTGTACACTTATTACCTCGTGTGAATAGGTTTGCTTCACATAATAACATAATAATACAGGTCAAAATGCTAAGAGCAGGAATAATGTTATTTGGATTGTCTTCTGAACGTAAAAACCATTGTGTATCATTTGGAAAGAATGTTTTGGCTCTTGATGTCCATCAAGAGATTTGTTTGTGTTTAAGCAAATTCCAAAATGTCAATTTCTACATGATCGATCATTTGTGATTACAATTACGACACCTATTGAAAAGATCATTTAAAATGATGGTTATAGCATATAGTAAGTCTAGTGAGAATGGAAAAAATGGAATATGGAGTTGAATAATCTTATCGATCAATTTCTCATCTGAATAATGATATTAAACTAATCCAATACATAACTGTCAAACCTCACACACGTGCCATACTACATTGCAGTGATATAGAACAAATTGTATCATTGTTATGAAGTGTTTTGTACCCATCCCCAGATTAGTTTTCTTCGCTTTAGTTCCATTTGCTGTAGTTCCTATCACCCCGCTATCATCCAGAAGGTGAGGTCAGTACGGGTGCATCAAAGCTAGGACCGAGAGGCTGAAAAACAGCTTTTATCTCAAGACTGTTAAATAGCCATCACAGGCCGGCTACCACCCGGTTACTCAACCCTGCACCTTAGAGGCTGCTGCCCTGTATACATAGACATGGAATCACTGGTCACTTTAATAATGGAACACTAGTCACTTCAATAATGTTTACATACTGCTTTACTCATTTCATATGTACATACTGTATTCTATTCTACTGTATTTTAGTCAATGCCACTCCAACATTGCTCGTCCTAATATTTAAATATTTCTTAATTCCATTCTTTTAATTTTAGATTTGTGTGTATTGTTGTGAATTGTTAGATATTACTGCACTGTTGGAGCTAGGAACACAAGCATTTCGCTACACCGCAATAACATCTGCTAAATATGTGTATGTGACCAATAAAATTTGATTTGATTTGATCAGTTAATCTGGTCGTAGTGAGATGCCTCAATGGTAAATATACCCAAAGTGTACATACTGGAAAATGTAAACCACATGCTTGCCACATATGTAAGTAATAAACATATTCTGGCCCTCTGTCCCCAATTACAGCCATCACACAACACAAGCGTAGATAATAGCAATTATGACTGCCCAAAACACATTTATTGCATGTAATTATTAAGCAGGGCTTTGTAGCCCAAGGTTATAAGAGTGAGAAGAGTCGGGTGGGTTCAAACACACAGATTGAAGACTTAATTAAAATCATATGCAAACCTTCAATGTAATACTAGTAATATTTAATAATAGATTTTTATATGACCCAACTGTCAAAAGGTACAATGAGATTGTTACATTGCCTAATAATAACAATAAAGTAGAATTAGATATGCCCTAGCAAGTCTTCTTGAAATCCCAGAAGTAGCATATCATATCATATTGACATTGACACTACTGGTCTCCTTATTCAATGTAGTCAACTGCATGATCCCTATTAGATATTGGGGAAAGTTGGGTTGGTCTTCAAACGGGTTGGTTGTCACTCCTAACTGAAAATGTGGACTGTGCTATGACTTCATTTGGACACTAAAATGTGTGAGAGTGAATTAGATTAGATCAGATTAGAAAATACAATAACTGACAACAGTTCAGTCTGTCATCAGCATCTCATTCTCACTGGGCACAGACATCAATTCAACGACTAGTTTGATTTACATTTAGTTGAGTTGTCAACTAATGTGAATTCAAGGTGAAATCAACCAAACATGTCACCATGTCATTGGATTTTTTTTAAAGTTGGGTGAAAAAAAAAAAAAGATCCCTTACGTTGATTACTTTTTTTAAATCCAATAATTTTCCCACGTTGATTCAACGTCATCACATTGAATTGATTCAACCAGTTTTTGCCCAGGGACTTCACATGTTAATCCACAGGCCATGGATCTTCAGCTAAATAAAAAAGTTAATGATAAATGTTGATAGAGATGAAGAACAACCGTCAACATAAACACTAACACTAACAATGCTAATTTAGCGCAATAGGTTTGTGGAAGGCACGCTATATGAACGGGTGTGTTAAACAACATTTACATGTGTTTGCGCTTCACTACATCTCAAGCTAAATCCATGTGAACAACAGCAACCCATGCTTCAGACAGTGTCCTTAGGCCTTAGACAGGCTCCTTAGATGGTGGTTTTCACAGTCTGCTGTATTATTGCACAGTACTTCAACAATTCATGTGTTAGAACAAAAACAAAGATGGAAACGTTTCAGAAGACTCTGAGTTGCACTTGATTGCCATTGTGATGTTCCTCTAATGGAAACCAAAGATCGCTGGAAAATTCATTGGCGGTGCCTGATCCTGGCAACTCTCAACTTCCCAGCTAGAGAAAAGCACTGGTTCAGAGAGATGGAAACGAGAATAGCTGACCACAGTGTCAGTCATATCTTTCCCTAGACTGGACTGGGACCGAAAACCGCTCAAAGTCTGCATTATACAAAGGCAAGGACGACAATAGCGGCTAAAGCAGATATTTTTGGTTCTTCCCAACACACATTCCAAGCCGAATCTGACACCACTTGTTGTCACCCACAACATCTCCAGTGTAGAGTACTTTGGTCTACACAAGACCTACCAGTATTATCTGGAGTTTTCAACAGCAATTGACCGCCACTGAAGTAGAAACAGAATCCTAAATGAATCGTTTGAATCGCTGTCATCAGCAGAGGTCAGCAGACAGTCACTCCACTCTATCAAACATTATTTATAAAAACAAATCAGTTCCAAATTAGTGTGCTATAGAGCTATCCTAATCGACAGTACATTTATTTATATTTTTTATTCACTTTCATTTATTCAGGGGAGCTCAATTGAGACCAGGGTTTCATTTTCAATGGTGCCCTAAGACCACAAAGCAAAAGAAAAAAAATATAACAAGATACAATAACATGTACATTACACCAGAACATCACCAACATCATAGCCATCATAAACAAGTTATTAAATCAATTAATCCAAATAATTGCACACCTCGGTGAACTCATTTATCATCAGCGTTATAAAATACCCTAGTGGCACCATGGGGATGACCTTAGCAGTCCAACCACAACCTTCGAGCCATTTGTCAGGTTCCTCTAAATTCTTCTTCATGTGCTCTTTCATACAAGGGAGTTTTCCCTTGCCATATACAGCCAAGGTGTGTATGTCAATGTTTGGTGATTTAAAAAGCATCCAGTGACAATTGTTTTTATGTGAAGCATCCAGGTAGAGTTTAGAATCACCTGTTGTTGGCACAGATCATAATCCAACATGTTTTAAGCAGACCACCATAGTCCCTTTGCCCAAGAACACTAAGGTAACTTGCCTAAATGACTACCGACCCGTAGCACTCATGTCTGTAGCCATGAAGTGCTTTGTAAAGCTGGTCATGGCTCACATCAAAACCATCATCCCAGAAACCCGAGACTCACTCCAATTTGCATACCGCCCAACAGATCCACAGATGATGCAATCTCTATTGCACTCCACACTGCCCTGTCGCACCTGGACAAAAGGAACACCTATGTGAGAATGCTATTCATTGACTACAGCTCAGCGTTCAACACCATAGTGCCCTCAAAGCTCATCAATAAGCTAAGGACCCTGGGACTAAACACCTCCCTCTGCACCTGGATCCTGGACATCCTGACGGGCCGCCCCCAAACTAACATGGTCCAAGCACACCAGGACAGTTGTGAAGAGGGCACGACAAAACCTATTCCCCCTCAGGAGACTGAAAAGATTTGGCATGGGTCCTCAGATCCTGAAAAGGTTCTACAGCTGCACCATCGAGAGCATCCTGGCTGGTTGCATCACTGCCTGGTATGACAACTGCTCGGCCTCCGACCGCAAGGCACTACAGAGGGTAGTGCGTACGGCCCAGTACATCACTGGGGCCAAGCTTCCTGCCATCCAGGACCTCTATACCAGGCGGTGTCAGAGAAAAGCCCTAAAAATTGTAAAAGACTCCAGCCAACCTAGTCAGACTGTTCTCGGCAAGCGTTACCGGAGCGTCAAGTCTAGGTCCAAGAGGCTTCTAAATAGCTTCTACACCCAAGCCATAAGACTCCTGAATATCTAGTCAAATTGCTACCTGGACTATTTGCATTGTTCTCCCCCACACACTTTTATCTCTTATTCTTATCCTTATTTTTTGGAAACTGCATTGTTGGTTAGGGGCTCGTAAGTATGCATTTCACTGTAAGGTGAAATCTTCTGAATCACTTGTTCAATCTTCTGAATCTTCTTCGACCTCTACTTGTTGATCACCTCCTCCTCCTCTGGAGTCAGCTTGGCTCCCTTCTTGGCTCCCTTCGGCACATGTGACTAATAAAAATGAATTTGATTTGATTTGATTTCAGTGTGTTAGTGTATGAGGTTTGCTATCAGTGCAGGGGCTAAGCAGGATATAGAAGTATATCAAAATGGCTTCCAAAAAGACTGCATTGCAAAATGAGTTTGTTTGCAGAGAAAACAAGAGAGGTAGACAGAGGAAAGGACTGTTACGCCTTTTCAGGTCACTCTCATTAGGTTAAATTTCCTTATCTCTCCACCTCTCTGGTTTCTTTCCAATATCCTAGCTATTTTTTCCCCCTGCAGACTCAAGTCTTTGCATTATGCATTCAAAGCATTTTTTAAAAATCAGTACATTTCCATGGTAACAAAGTCCATATGGCTTTAAAATGTTGTGCCTTTTCTTGCATGGAATTAACACATCTGAATCAACTGCTGGTTCCAGCACTCTTGCACCCCACAATCTCACACCCCTCTTTGGTCCTCACTGACAGCTTGGCCCAACCACCTCTCCCATGTGTCTTTCATAATCAAGACCTCTACGATACAGATGATACAGGCATCTTTTTCGGGGGCTTTCTCCATGGTTCAACTGCTACGCCATCTTACTAAATAGGATTCCCTGCCAAGTACCCCAACACTGTCATCATTTGCATTTATCCTTTGTTTCAAGTTTTGAGTTTGTATGGAGAACCTGATACCTAAATATAATTATTTCACGAGGATAAATCTTCATTTAGTTAAGGATGTGAATTTATTTTGACATTCCTTGAGAATTTGGTATGAGGTTGGTCTGTTCTTTTAGTTTATGTTTTTGTGGATCTGCAGGTTGGTCCGACCTCCTCTCTAAAATGTGTTGTTTTGTGGATCTGCAGGTTGGTCCGACCTCCTCTCTAAAATGTGTTGTTTTGTGGATCTGCAGGTTGGTCCGACCTCCTCTCTAAAATGTGTTGTTTTGTGGATCTGCAGGTTGGTCCGTCCTCCTCTCTAACAGTTGATGTTTGCAGGTTGGTCTGTCCTCCTCTCTAACAGTTGATGTTTGCAGGTTGGTCTGTCCTCCTCTCTAACAGTTGATGTTTGCAGGTTGGTCTGTCCTCCTCTCTAACAGTTGACGTTTTTGTGGATCTGCAGGTTGGTCTGTCCTCCTCTCTAACAGTTGACGTTTTTGTGGATCTGCAGTTTGGTCTGTCCTCCTCTCTAACAGTTGATGTTTTTGTGGATCTGCAGGTTGGTCTGTCCTCCTCTCTAACGGTTGATGATTTTGTGGTTTGATAAGATCTCTCAAGCTGGGACGACAATGCTTCATCACGCTGTCTCAGCGCTCCAGGTCCGTCTCTGCGCCTGCAGCCTCCTGTACCAAAAGCACTCTCAGCCAGATGTAAACAACACAAATTAAGTTTATCTTACTTTTGCCAGTCTGGCTTTAAAGGACTTATCCTCGACTATGATTAAAAAAAGAGTAAATGACTCACAGTGGAGTGTCTAACATCAAAAACAAAAGATGTTTGAATAGAGTCAAAACAGAGAGAGACAGAGGTTGAGGCCAAGGCCTTTGACATACACAATAATTTGCTTTTTAAATCACAGGTAAAGGTTTTCATTCCAGGGATGAATATTTGTAATTCTACTCAGAGCAAATCCTATCAGAATTTATATTATGTGTCCTGGCACAGACATCCTAGATGTATGAAGCTTGGCATATGCTTAATCGAGTTTGTTTATCTGTGGTCCCCTGTGCCCTGGCAGTAACCTGGTGTGAGTATGCGCAAGTTTGTCATATGGGTTTGCATAGGCAGGGGATTGCTGATTGGGCAAGCACATGAGTAGACCTAAGCCTCATTCATTACTGTCTAAACACTCTGATTCCAGGAGTTGATTGAATTACCCCTTAGTTGTCAAATATATTTAACAAGATGGTACAGCAGTAACCAGCGCTTAAGGTTTTTATAAATACACATTGATAGGCCTAGGCCATTATCAGTTCATTTAACAGAAAATGAACAGTTGTTTTCTCAATAGGCCAATACTAGCCTCAACATATCCCACAAAGTTTCACATTTACTGTATTGAGTAATTGTGGTTTTACTCCAAAGCACTAAAGTGGGCCAAAAGTCTAATTTGAGATCCAGCAGTTAAGATCAACGTTTCCTCTAATACTTTATGGCAGCATACGGCAAAACATTGTTTCATAAGTAGAACATAATGATATTGCCTGGCAGCATATCAGAATGTAATTTAGATATATAGATGCATAGGAGGGCTTGGCTAATGTCATGGTTAATGATAAATTGTATGTATCAGTGAGCCAAACACTAGTCATGATTTAAGCCCAAAGTTTTCTTCAGTAATATCAAGTAATACAGTACAGTACACTAAAGAGAAAAACATCTAAGAAAAATAAGATTTAATAAAAGGTTTTGGCAATGCTGTCCCAATATGTAATGTACAGTGCATTCAAATAATATTCCCAGCGAGATACCATGGGGCAAGCAAGAAAAGCAAGTGTCACACCCTGACCATAGAGAGCCTTTTATTCTCTATGTTGGTTAGGTCACGGTGTGACTAGGGTGGGTTATCTAGGTTGTTTTATGTCTATGTTGGCCTGGTATGGTTCCCAATCAGAGGCAGCTGTTTATCGTTGTCTCTGATTGGGGATCATATTTAGGCAGCCATTTCCCCACTGGTTTTTGTGGAATCTTATTTTGAGTTAGTGCATGCTGCACCGCTATGTTATGGTTTGTTGTTTCCTTTTTGTTTTGTAAGTTTCACAAAAATAAAGATGTGGAACTCAGAGCACGCTGCGCCTTGGTCCGTCTCTCCACACAACTGTGACAAACTGTCCAATAGTCCTTGGTATTCAGTCTATTTCACGTACACGATACTCAGCAATTGCTATCTCTGCAGCATTATGCAACCTTTTTCATTTCACATTTTTCACTGCATCCCATGGACATTCTTTGAAATTTCACTCAAGGCCATATTCTAATGGCATTTTTATAACTAGAATGACTGGTTAATCGTTACCCGTTTAAGTGATGGACATGCAAAATGTACAAAATGAGTTTCTGTTAGTTCATTTCATTGCACATTTCCAGGCTGGTGGTGAATGCCAGCAGGAATTGAACACATCTACTGTACCACACTAGTCTACCTCAGGGTAGACTGTGCTGCTGAGGAATTAATGCAAGCATTCGGCACATTCCTCTGTTTTAGAAACATAAAATTGGGTGGTTTAGTAAAGTTCTCAATTATTTCCAACCATTATCTGGGTCCAAGCCAAGATGAAATTCCTATTGTGCTCATAAAAAGAGAGAGAGAAACCTCTGTCAGTGGATGATGCTAAATCCATTGTCACTTAAAAGGTTCAGGCTACGCTTTTCACATTTGCAGTGTTACATGTCTGCATGCAAATATCGCTCGATGACTGCCAATTTCTGCATATCTTTCATGTACTTTTGTGTGGTTGAAATGTGATCTTATAAACATGTTTGGTGGTAAAGACGTGTTAAAATACCTTTTTAAACAGGAATCAGGAATCTTACAGGTAGGCAGCAATTACTCTGTCAGATGCTGACAGAGTAGCTTTGTGCTGACAGACTAGTGGAAAACAACAACACCTATAAAACACCTACGCTTAATGACTCACATGTGGAAATCACTTGCTTAGTGACCAAGTCAGTCCATGAGAGGGAAGAAGAGGGGACACATGCCTTTTCTGTCTGGGCAGACAGGACATGGCATAGTACAATGTAAACTGGGGAGAACCTGTTAGCAGTTACATGAGTTTGTTGTGCTTTGTGTTTTGTAGGTCAACATGTCCTCCTCCTCCCAATTATTTGGTGTCTTGGTCTGTCACGCGAGGAGAGGACGAGGAGCAGCCTAGCACAGATGGTTCTGATTAGAGCTGGGCCAGGGGGACTCAGACAGAGAGGAGAGGGAGTGGGTAAGGGCAAGGGTATTTCCTGTTGGAACAGGTTATTTGGGCCAAGGTACAGTTTACCTTGGCACAGTTCTGTTATCTTACTACGAATTATATTAGGATGGTAGTCTACTGTACATTTTTTTTTTTTAAATAAGTCACAATCAACCATCAAACAGCTCAAAAGGCTTTGGTTGTCCAACCTGGGAGGTACCGTCTCATCGGATAAAGTCAATTGTACCACAGTGTTATTGAATACTTGTTTCTGATTGGCTAGAAGGGCATTCTAGAATGGACATTAAACCCCTAAGGTTGATGTCTGTGCCCCCGCGGAAATCTAATTAGTATAGTAACCAAATACCCATAAAAATCCTTCAGTTTAACCTAGAGATACAGTATCTCTCAGATATAGTACAGACACTTTAGAACAAACTTCCTTTAGATTTTTTTTTGGGGGGGACTATCTGTTCTTCCATGTAGTGAATCTGTTATTCAATTAGTTTGTATGGGCTAACAGCAGTATGGCCAAAAATACTTTTCATCAAATTCTTTTTTTTAATAGATTTTCTTTTTACTTCAATATGTCTTAAAATTCAAAATCAAATAGTGAAATGATCCTTGGAATGACCCCATTTTTCTCCCCAATTTCGTGAAATCCAATTGTGATCTTCGCTGGAACTTCCCAACGGGCTCGGGAGAGGCGAAGGTCAAGTCATGCATCCTCTGAAACATGACACGCCAAACCGCGCTTCTTAACACCTTAACCTGGAAGCTAGCCGCACCAATGTGTCGGAGGAAACACCGTTCAATTGATGACTGAAGTCAGCCTGCAGGTGCCCAGCCCGCCACAAGGGGTGCTAGAGCATGATGAGCCAAGTAAAACCCCCCCGGTCAAACCCTCCCCTAACCGGACAACGCTGGGCCAATTGTGCGCCGCCCTATGGGACTTCCGGTCACGGCTGGTTGTGACATTGCCTGGGATCGAACCCGGGTCCGTAGTGATGCCTCAAGCACTGTGATACAGTGCCTTAGACCGCTGCCCGACTCGGGAGGCCCGCTATGACCATCTTAAAACCATTCCACAGTGCCTTAGGAAAGTATTCAGACCCCTTGACATTTTCCACATTTTGTTAGGTTACAGCCTTATTATAAAATTCATTAAATTGTTATTTTTCCCTCAATCTACACACAATACCCCATAATGACAAAGCAAAACGTTTTATTTTTTTTATTTTTGCTAATTTATGTAAAGTAAAATACCTGAAAAATCACATTTACATAAGTATTCAGACCCTTTACTCAGTACTTTGTTGAAGCACCTTTGGCAGGGATTACAGCATCGCATCTTCTTGGGTATGATGCTACAAGCTTGGCACATCTGTATTTGGGGAGTTTCTCCCATTCTTCTCTGCAGATCCTCTCAAGCTTTGTCAGGTTGGATGGGGGGCGTTGCTGCACAGCTATTTTCAGGTCTCTGCAGAGATGTTCAGTCAGGTTCAAGTCTGGGCTCTGGCTGGGCCACTCAAGGACATTCAGAGACCTATCCCGAAGCCACTCCTGCGTTGTCTTGGCTGTGTGCTTAGGGTTATTGTCCTGTTGGAAGGTGAACCTTCGCCCCAATCTGAGGTCCTGAGCGCTCTGGAGCAGGTTTTCATTAAGGATCTATCTGTATTTTGCTCTGTTCATCTTTCCCTCGATCCTGACTAGTCTCCCAGTCCCTGCCACTGAAAAACATCCCCACGGCATGATGCTGCCACCACCATGCTTCACCGAAGGGATGGTGCCAGGTTTCCTCCAGACGTGATGCTTGGCATTCAGGCCAAAGAGTTCAATCTTGGTTTCCTTAGACCAGAGAATCTTGTTTCTCATGGTCTGGGAGTCTTTAGGTGCCTTTTGGCAAACTCCAAGTGGGCTGTCATGTGCCTTTTACTGAGGAGTGGCTTCCGTCTGGTCACTCTAACATAAAGGCCTGTTTGGTGGAGTGCTATAGAGATGGTTGTCCTTCTGGAAGTTTTCCCATCTCCACAGAGGAACTCTGGAGCTCTGTCAGAGTGACCATCAGGTTCTTGGTCACGTCTCTAACCAAGGCAATTCTACCTTGATTGCTCAGTTTGGCCAGGCGTCCAACTCTAGGAAGCGTCTTGGTGGTTCCAAACTTCTTCCATTTAAGAATGATGGAGGCAACTGTGTTCTTGGAGACCTTCAATGCTGCAGACATTTTTTTTCACATTTATCACAGGTGGACTCCAATCAAGTTGTAGAAACATCTCAAGGATCAATGGAAACAGGATGAACCTGAGCTCAATTTCGAGTCTCATAACAGTCTGAATACTTATGTAAATAAGGTATTTGTGGTTTTAATTTTTTATAAATGTTCCAAAATGTCTTAAAACCTGATTTCGTTTTTTTAAATTATTTAATCCATTTTAGAATAAGGCTGTAACGTAACAAAACGTGGAACAATTCAAGGGGTCTGAATACTTTCCGAAGGTACTGTAGCTTAGTAGTACGATGAAATTGCTAAAGTAGACAAATAATTAATTGGAAACCACGTTGGCATTATTATGAATGTTATCAAATTTACTTTAGAGCGATGCAATTACCTAGAAAAGTTTGTTAAAAAAATGCTAGCTAGCTAAAGTTAAACTGCATCTAAAGTCAATCTAGCGACATCACAACGATGACAAAAGGTTTTCCTACTAATTATTTGCCTCCTTTTGAAATGTCTTTGTGTTTCTAAGCCACTGTAGTGTACTTTAGACGAAATATTCATCAGTGCCAATTGAGAATGCATTAAGCAGAACATTCAGTCGGGTGCATTGCCTAAAGAGAATCTTCATTACAATATTATGACGCAACGTGCAATCCAGGAATACAGATAAATAATTAAAATGTTCAAGTGTAAGTGCTCAAATGCAAGTGTATCACATTTGTACTGTACAATGTTATGACACCGACCCTATATGTAACTACTTATAGTACACGATTTTGGTACCACCTGATATAAAGGGGCATACAGCAGGTTAAAACAGATTGCTATTGATGTTGAAATAATTTCTTATTTGTTTTAGCTTCATTTTATTGAATTGTGTTGTAATGGATAGCAGATTAGTGTATATAGGCCTATATGTAACTTAACAGTACACATTGTCTTCATTTGTTGTGGTCTTGCGTCTTCTCTATGTTGTTGTTATCTGGTTGCTGCAGTAAACAGGTGAAAACATGTGTGACTAAAGTGTTGGCAGTGCAGACATGAACCCGCGGGTTATGGAAAGCCTGGGATAGCTGGCACCAACACCCAAGCGTGTAAAGCACCTGCTAGTTTATGTTGCACAAAACCCAGACTGTGTAAAACAGGGGGAGGGGAGGCTGCAGTGAAGCAGGTCAAGAGCTTCAAGTTCCTCGGTGTCCAAATCACTAAAGACTTAAAATGGTCCAAACACACGTGCACAGTCGTGAAAAAGGCACGCCTCTTCCCGGGTGGCTGCATCACTGCCTGGTATGACAATAGAACTGCCCTCGATTGCATGGCGCTACAGAGGGTGGTGCGGACAGTCCAGTACATCACTAGAACTGAGCTGCCAGCCATCCACGACATCTATATCAGGCGGTGTGGTAGAAAGGTCTGGAAAATCGTCAAAGACTCCAACCACCCAAGCCATAGACTATTCTCTCTGCTCTCTCTCTCTGCACACACACACACACACACACACACACACACTCCATCATCTGCTCACTCACACATATTATGCACTTACTGACTCTACACACACAATCACCGACTCACATACAAGCTGCTGCTACTCTGTTTATCTTTTATCCTTATGCCTTGTCACCTTACCCCTATACATATCTACCTCCATCACCCCAGTATCCCTGCACATTGTAAATATGGTATTGGAACTCACCCTGTATATAGTATGCTTACTTACTTACTTTATTGTGTTCTTGACATTTCTTTCTCTTATTTCTCGTGTCTTTTTTCTAGTAATACATTGTTATTGATTATTGCATTGTTGGGTTTTAAGTTTGCAAGAAAGGCATTTCACTGTACTTGTGCATGTGACATTAAAACTTGAAACTTGGCTAAAGAGTAAAAAAAAAAAAAAACAAGACAGGCCTGGGCTGTATGGGCCTGAAATAAGTCAGACAGCTCACGTTCTGTCAAGCCGTAAACAACAGATTGTTAAAATAGTTAAAGAAATTGATCAATAACTGATAATAATAATAATCATCGTCATGATCATTATTGTAATAATCATCATCATAATCATAATAATAATAATTGATGGCTCATCTCTGGAATAAATCAAGTTGACCTTTATTTCTGTAAAACTATCTTTTAGAAGAGTAATTGTGACCTGAGTAGAGAATAGATTTATGCAGAGAGAAAACCCCAACCTCAAAGCTCTACCCATGGGCAGACTGGCCAGCTGGCATTTCGGGCAAATTCCAGATGGGCTGGTCCATTTTTAGCTTAGTGGGCCTCTCCAAATGTGTTGTTTTTGGCAAACATTTTTGTTTTGAAAGTGGCCTGTGTGGGGGCTTCGAGGGAAAAAAAATGCATGTTTTGGAGGCCTCAAGAAAAAAAATTGCCCGATGTGTTAGAAATGCCAGAACCGATTTCTGGTCCCAGTCCACCCCTGGCTTCACCCACCCGTCCCTTCATTTAGCCAGCCTACAAAAGAACGTAGGACCGAATATCTCAACAGAGACTTCTGGCTAAGTAGTTTCCATCTGTTTCTTGGGGAGCTAATCATTTTCTGTTACTAGATTAAAGACCACATTGACTGCCATTGATTAATGCTTTTGTAGGAAATACACCCCACATTTTTTATATTTTTTTACATTTTTATTCTCATAAAAGCTGACTTAAACCGATACATTATTTTGTGGAAAATTTTAAATGATTGTCTGTCTAGCTAGCTTTCCATCCAATTGTCAACAGATTTTCATGCAAATATTCTAAAATTTGGATCAACAAAAATATGCACATTTTCCCACCAGTGGTGTTTCCACCAAATGGATTGTTGCAGATAAAAATCTGTGCGTGATGACGTAATGCACACAAAATGTACTTTTTTGCTTAAGTTTCATGTACCGAATAAAAGTCAAAAGTTTCATCGCATTTTCAACTCTACTGACTCTGCTGCATTAAATAGCAAATGTGCCTACTCTGGTCTTGGCACGTGTGCTCTAGACACAGCTCGGGGGTAGGCTGTGCGGCTAGGCTAGTCTACATTATGAGATTATTATGGATAAGAGCGAGAATATTTATATTTGTCAAGCAGCAGTCAAGCATCGATCATCATGTCACCAGAATAGGACCCTCTGTATTTATTGGAAAGGAGCATCATGTTCACCGTACACTTTCACCACCTTATGAAGTTCATCATGAGTTATTTCATCTGTAGCCTCATAAACTGCATGGTTTCCTGAGTTGTAGTGGGAGGACCACACACCATATCCTCGATTGGCTCCAGGTTTACTTCGATATGATGGTTAATATCTCAATATTTGCGCATAAAGGTGTTTCCACCCGCTATTTCTTGCATAATTAATTATACAGACACAAAAAGATCCCAGATCCCATGTCAAACAAACAAATTATCTATCGGCATTCATAAAATTGTACTGAAACTTCCTGTTTGCACCACAGCTGTCGGGATTTTTTTAATATACGGTACAACTTTACTCGCATGAAAACTGTGGATGGAAACATGGTTACTGACAACAACCTGCATCACAAGCATCTACTCTGTTTGGCAAAGTGTGAGGCATCAACGTGTCATTCTTAATAACAAGTTTATGCAAGAAGTCACACCAGTGATGAACCATGAGTGGCCAAAAGCTGCTATAACATTTTATGTCAAGCTCTAAGTCATCTTTATGATAACTTTGTTGACTCGGGACAAAACATTGATATCAAATGTTACAGATATGGTCTTGGTGGTAAGAAATTACCAAAAGATAACAGTGAGACATGCAATCATCATGTCGACGTGTTCAGCTTAGAATTTGATAAACTCACATCTCCTGTTTAAGTTGGATTGGATTTTTCTGTTGAAATGTAAAAAATGCCCTCCCACATGGCTGGATCACTTTTCACCACAAATTGGTGGCATGCTAAGAAGAGGAAAAACACAAAGGTGTTCAACATCTCCTCAGAGAGAAAGCTGAAATAATGTTCACACAGAGAGAAAAAAACACAATCGACTTCCAAAGAATGAGCAGCAAAAACATGCTAGCTTTATAATAAGTGAACTGGAAAGTATTATTCACACAAAGGGCTTTTACAAAAGGCCAGGCAATGAAAGTATTGGAAGATGTTTTAAACATGTAGCTACGTTTCCATCTCAACAACCACACGATAATACCAATTGTAGATTTTTTGAGGCAAGAAAAAACATAATGCATTTAAAACTGAGTAGTAAAATTTTAATGTGTCTAGAAATACCCATGGCCTTTTCCTAATCCCAGAAAATAGCCAATGGTAATACCTCTTACACCTCAAGCCACCGTAAACCATGTTATTTCATATGGGTATTTATTGACGGGAAGGAAGGGGTATTACATCAAGTTCGAGTCACAACTGAAACAAATCAAGCCAAGAAAAACCACACACAATGGAATCTCAAGTATGTTTGTTTTGTTTCATTCCAGGCCCTCAGGAACAGAACTGATGGAACATTGTGGAACGGGAGCTAAGCGCAGCCTAGAAAAAAGACATGACTGCCTGCGGTCTCTGGAGGTAGATCAGAAATAAGATGTGGCTCCCCGCATCAAAATAGACAGTGTGGTAATTTTAGACTTGGGGCAAAAATGGGCTCTTTATCCCACTCTACTCTATTCAGCAGAAAGAGGGAGGTACTGGTGGGCCCTGGTCTCTATCGTTAGGATGTTTAATTATCGTGACTTGAGTTGTAGGAGTAAGAGCAAACTCCCAAATAGCAATTGACTGGTTATTAGAATATTATTACCAACCTCAGGAGCAGGCGAAGGAGCTGATTATTGGCTCATGTGGGAGGCACAATTTACCAGGAATGTAGAGAGCCGGAATTGGAATTAACTTCTTGGTAATGGAAGTAGCGTGGCACGTTGGGTAATTACCTGGTCCAAAAGGAACTGAACGGAGCATTCTCAGAACATATCCAGATTTTCTTGTTTACATTTCTGTCCCCATTAAGGTCGGGAGAAATTAGCCAAATCTTTGCCATTATTTATTCCAAGATTTGCTTTGTTCCTTTGAAATGATCACTGGCTTCCACATGGTGTGGTCCTGCACCACCCACAGTGACAGGAGAGGGAGGACACTGAGACCAAGCAGACCACAAGGATTGTCTAACATGGAGTCTTTTAAAGAGCAAAGTAAACATTTACAAATAAAATATTGCTTCTTTCCTTTATGCTGTATAATTCTACTAGGAAATGGATTCAACTTGAGTCAGTATGTCTCGCTCTCTTTCAAACGCCCCCCACCCGACACACACACACACACACACACACACACACACACACACACACACACACACACACACACACACACACACACACACACACACACACACACACACACACACACACACACACACAC
Source organism: Salmo salar (assembly GCF_965601325.2). Taxonomy (NCBI): domain Eukaryota; kingdom Metazoa; phylum Chordata; class Actinopteri; order Salmoniformes; family Salmonidae; genus Salmo; species Salmo salar. The sequence goes on from NC_138303.1 coordinate 96,587,514, forward strand.
ACACACACACACACACACACACACACCAAGCACTCCTGCGTCCACAGAGGTGCAAGCGGAGTGAGTCAAGGCTGCTGGGCTCTGTTAATTTGCCATTGTTTGTACGTCTGCGAGACGTGTAAATGATGAAGGAAGCAGGTGGCCCTGATCATCTGGTCTGCAGCTGTGGCTTTATGACACACTTATACCTTGACCAAGCTCTAGCTACATCACACACACACACACACACACACACACACACACACACACACACACACCACACACACACACACACACACACACACACACACACACACACACACACACACACTATATTCACGCACACACAACACACATAAATATGAACGTTCTCCCACTTTCGTTCCCTCAAACACCCACACAATCTTGCACACTCATACATTCTCTCATACACATACACATGTTAAATTGACAGCTGTCTGCTCAACTCTGTCTGTAATAACCGCTCAGACAAGGATAGCAACAAGACACAGACACCGAGAGAAAGAGAGAGAGAGAGAGAGAAAGAAAGAGAGTGAGAGTGTGAGTAAGTGAGAGAGAGAGAGAGAGAGAGAGAGAGAGAGAGAGAGAGAGAGAGAGAGAGAGAGAGAGAGAGAGAGATCGAGAGATCGAGAGAGATTAGGGAGAGAGAGAGAGATCGAGAGAGATTAGGGAGAGAGAGCGTGAGAGAGAGTGTGAGTGAGGGAGAGAGAGAGATCGAGAGAGCGAGTGAGAGACAAAGAGAGAGAGACCATGCCCACACCCCATATAGGCCCCCTCAGATCAGACCTATGCCCCTCCTGCCCACCCCATGCCCCCCACTCCCGCAAAGAGGGCCTCAACATGAAAGTCACACATACAGTTGAAGTCGGAAGTTTACTTACACCTTAGCCAAATACATTTAAACTCAGTTTTCACAATTCTTGACATTTAATCCTAGTATAAATGCCATGTCTTAGGTCAGTTAGGATTACCACTTTATTTTAAGAATGTGAAATGTCAGAATAATAGTAGAGAGAATGATTTATTTCAGATTTTATTTCTTTCATCACATTCCCAGTGGGTCAGACGTTTACATACACTCAATTAGTATTTGGTAGCATTGCCTTAAATTATTTAACTTGGGTCAAACGTTTCGGGTAGCCTTCTACAAGCTTCCCGCAATAAGTTGGGTGAATTTTGGCCCATTCCTCCTGACAGAGCTGGTGTAACGGAGTCAGGTTTGTAGGCCTCCTTGCTCGCACACGCTTTTCAGTTCTGCCCACAAATTGTCTATAAGACTGAGTCAAGGCTTTGTGATGGCCACTCCAATACCTTGACTTTGTTGTCCTTAAGCCGTTTTGAACACAACTTTGGAAGTATGCTTGGGGTCATTGTCCATTTGGAAGACCCATTTGTGACCAAGCTTTAACTTCCTGACTGATGTCTTGAGATGTTGCTTCAATATAGCCACATCATTTTTCTACCTCATGATGTCATCTATTTTGTGAAGTGCACCAGTCCCTCCTGAGGCAAAGCACCCCCACAACATGATGCTGCCACCCTCGTGCTTCACGGTTGGGATGGTTCTTCGGCTTGCAAGTCTCCCCCTTTTTCCTCCAAACATAACGATGGTCATTATTGCCAAACAGTTCTATTTTTGTTTCATTAGACCAGAGGACATTTCTCCAAAAAGTACGATCTTTGTCCCCATGAGCAGTTGCAAACCGTAGTCTGGCTTTTTTATGACGGTTTTGGAGCAGTGGCTTCTTCCTTGCTGAGTGGCCTTTCAGGTTATGTCGATATAGGGCTCGTTTTACTGTGGATATAGATACTTTTGTACCTGTTTCCTCCAGCATCCTCACAAGCTCCTTTGCTGTTGTTCTGGGATTGATTTGCACTTTTCGCACCAAAGTACGTTAATCTCTAGGAGACAGAACGCGTCTCCTTCCTGAGCGGTATGATGGCTGCATGGTCCCATGGTGTTTATACTTGCGTACTATTGTTTGTACAGATGAACGTGGTACCTTCAGGCATTTGTAAATTGCTCCCAAGGATGAAACAGACTTGTGGAGGTCTACAATTTCTTTTTCTGAGGTCTTGGCTGATTTCTTTTGATTTTCCCATGATGTCAAGCAAAGAGGCACTGAGTTTGAAGATAGGCCTTGAAATACATCCACAGGTACACCTCCAATTGACTCAAATGATGTCAATTACCCTATCAGACGCTTCTAAAGCCATGACTTCATTTTCTGGAATTTTCCAAGCTGTTTAAAGGCACAGTCAAGTTAGTGTATGTAAACTTCTGACCCACTGGAATTGTGATACAGTGAGTTATAAGTGAAATAATCTGTCTGTAAACAATTGTTGGAAAAATTACTTGTGTCATGCACAAAGTAGATGTCCTAACCGACTTGCCAAAACTATAGTTTGTTAACAAGACATTTGTGGGGTGGTTGAATAATGAGTTTTAATGACTCCAACCTAAGTGTATGTAAGCTTCCGACTTCAACTGTACGCCCAGGCTGCGAGCACGCAAACACACCCAACCCCCACTCTTACACTAGCCCAAGCCAATGGCATGTACCAGATGCTCAGCAGGCTCTGCTCACACTTACTGGTCTGAGGCCAAACCACACGACTAACAACGCTGGACAATTTATGGAACACAAAGTCTTCACTATCTCATCCTGGAATATCCAAGGCCTGAGGTCATCTGCTTTTGGCCTAAAGAGCAGGAACCTGGACTTCACCAAAGAAATCAGAAATACAGACATTGTCATCCTACAAGAAACATGGTATAGAGGAGATGAACCCACTGGTTGCAGAGAGATTGTAGTCCCATCCACAAAACTACCAGGTGTGAAACAGGGAAGGGGCTCAGGGGGTATGCTAATTTGGTATAGAGCAGACCTAACTTACTCTACTAAATTAATCAGAACAGGAACATTTTACATTTGTCTAGAAATTCAGAAGGAAATTATTTTAACAGAGAAAATGTCCTCCTATGTGCTACCTATATCCCCCCACTAGAATCCCCATACTTTAATGAAGACAGCTTCTCCATCCTGGAGGGGGAAATCAATCATTTCCAGGCCTAGGGATATGTACTAGTCTGCGGCGACCTAAATGCCAGAATTGAACAAGAACCTGACACCCTCAGCACACAGGGGGACAAACACCGAGGTGACAGCATTCTCTCCCCCATATGCCCCCCTAGGCAGAACTACGACCACAACCAAGAAAAACAGGTCACAACTCCTGCAGCTCTGTCTCACACTGAGTATGTACATAGTCAATGGTAGGCTTTGAGGGGATTCATACAGTAGGTACACCTATAGCTCATCTCTTGGGGACCCGAGTGGCGCAGCGGTCTAAGGCATTACATCTCAGTGCAAGAGGCGTCACTACAGTCCCTGGTTCAAATTCAGGCTGTATCACATCCAGCCGTGATTGGGAGTCCCATAGGGCGGCACACAATTGGCACAACGTCGTCCGGGTTTGGCCGGGGTAGGCCATCATTGTAAAAAATAATTTGTTCTTAACTGACTGGCCTATTTAAATACCTTGTCACAACACAACTGATTGGCTCAGTCGCATTAGGAAGAAAATAAATTACACAAATTAACTTTTAACAAGGCACACCTGTTAATTGAAATGATTTCCAGGTGAGTACTTCATGAAGCTGGTTGAGAGAATGCCAAGAGTGTGCAAAGTTGTCATCAAGGCAAAGGGTGGCTACTTTGAAGAATCTCAAATATAACATATATTTTGATTTGTTTAACACTTTTTGGTTACTACATGATTCTATATGTGTTATTTCATAGTTTTGATGTCTTCACTATTATTCTACAATGTGGAAAATGGTAAAAATAAGAAAATCCCTTGAATGAGTAGGTGTGTCCACATTTTTGGACTGGTACAGTACAGTGGGGGAAAAAAGTATTTGATCCCCTGCTGATTTTGTACGTTTGCCCACTGACAAAGAAATGATCAGTCTATAATTTTAATAGTAGGTTTATTTGAACAGTGAGAGACAGAATAACAACAAAAAAATCCAGGAAAACGCATGTCAAAAATGTTATAAAATGATTTGCATTTTAATGAGGGAAATAAGTATTTGACCCCTCTGCAAAACATGACTTAGTACTTGGTGGCAAAACCCTTCTTGGCAATCACAGAGGTCAGACGTTTCTTGTAGTTGGTCACCAGGTTTGCACACATCTCAGGAGGGATTTTGTCCCACTCCTCTTTGCAGATCTTCTCCAAGTCATTAAGGTTTCGAGGCTGACGTTTGGCAACTCGAACCTTCAGCTCACTCCACAGATTTTCTATGGGATTAAGGTCTGGAGACTGGCTAGGCCACTCCAGGACCTTAATGTGCTTCTTCTTGAGCCACTCCTTTGTTACCTTGGCCGTGTGTTTTGGGTCATTGTCATGCTGGAATACCCATCCACGACCCATTTTCAATGCCCTGGCTGAGGGAAGGAGGTTTTCACCCAAGATTTGACGGTACATGGCCCTGTCCATCGTCCCTTTGATGCGGTGAAGTTGTCCTGTCCCCTTAGCAGAAAAACACCCCCAAAGCATAATGTTTCCACCTCCATGTTTGACGGTGGAGATGGTGTTCTTGGGGTCATAGGCAGAATTCCTCCTCCTCCAAACACGGCGAGTTGAGTTGATGTCAAAGAGCTCCATTTTGGTCTCATCTGACCACAACACTTTCACCAGTTGTCCTCTGAGTCATTCAGATGTTCATTGGCAGACTTCAGACGGGCCTGTATATGTATTCTTGAGCAGGGGGACCTTGCGGGCGCTGCAGGATTTCAGTCCTTCACAGCGTAGTGTGCTGTGAAGTGTCTCAGCTGCCTTGAGATCATTGACAAGATCCTCCCGTGTAGTTCTGGGCCGATTCCTCACCGTTCTCATGATCATTGCAACTCCACGAGGTGAGATCTTGCATGGAGCCCCAGGCCGAGGGATATTGACAGTTCTTTTGTGTTTCTTTCATTTGCGAATAATCGCACCAAATGTTGTCACCTTCTCACCAAGCTGCTTGGCGATGGTCTTGTAGCCCATTCCAGCCTTGTGTAGGTCTACAATCTTGTCCCTGACATCCTTGGAGAGCTCTTTGGTCTTGGCCATGGTGGAGAGTTTGGAATCTGATTGATTGATTGCTTCTGTGGACAGGTGTCTTTTTTACAGGTAACAAGCTGCGGTTAGGAGCACTCCCTTTAAGAGTGTGCTCCTAATCTCAGCTCGTTACCTGTATAAAAGACACCTGGGAGCCAGAAATCTTTCTGATTGAGAGGGGGTCAAATACTTATTTCCCTCATTAAAATGCAAATCAATTTATAACATTTTTGACATGCATTTTTCTGAATCTTTTTGTTGTTATTCTGTCTCTCACTGTTCAAATAAACCTACCATTAAAATTATAGACTGATCCTTTCTTTGTCAGTGGGCAAACATACAAAATCAGCAGGGGTTCAAATACTTTTTTACCCCACTGTATATGTTTTTGCTGTTTGTTCTTTGTTATAGGGCCAAAAAGATTGGAGAAGTGTTTTTTCCATAAATCTCTGTTTTGGATAGATAACTCTTCGTGTTGTTGTTTGTTTAGTGTTTTCCAATTTTCCCAGAAGTGGTTAGATTCTACGGATTATTCAATTACATTGAGCTGATTTCTGATGTGCTGTTTCTTCTTTTTCCGTAGTGTATTTCTGTATTGTTTTAGTGATTCACTAAGCCTACAACTAGTGAAGTTGTAGGCTCAGGTTTTCTGGGTCTCTATGTTTTTGGTTGGATAGGTTTTTTAATTTCTTGGGTTTTTGCATTCTTCATCAAAACATTCGTCATTGTTGTTAACTTTCTTAGGCTGTCTGCTTGAATTTTTTTGATTTGATAGGAAAGCTGAGATGTCAAATATACTGTTAGGTTTTCTACTGTCAATTTTGCACCATCCCTATTACAGTGAAACATTTTGTCCAGGAAGTTGTCTAAACGGAATTGAACTTGTTGTTGGCTAATTGGTTTTTGGTAGGTTTCCACATTACTTTCCTTCCATTTATAGAATTTCTTAATATTATTCAATTAATTTGGCTTTGATGCCTCATGACTGAGAATTGCTCTGTTCAAGTAGGCTGTGATCTGATAGGGGTGTCAGTGGGCTGACTGTGAACGCTCTGAGAGACTCTGGGTTTAGGTCAGTGATAAAGTAGTCTACAGTACTACTGCCAATTATTATTATAATGTTTTTAAATGTATCCTTTATTTTACTTGGCAAGCCAGTTACGAACAAATTCTTATTTACAATGACGGCCTACCAAAAGGCAAAAGGCCTCCTGCAGGGACGGGGGCTGGGATATACATTTAAAAAATATAAATATAGGACAAAACACACATCACGACAAGAGAGACAACACAACACTACATAAAGACCTGAGACAACAACATACTGTAGCAAGGCAGCAACACACAACACGGCATGGTAGCAACACAACATGACAACAACATGGTAGCAGAACAAAACATGGTACAAACGTTATGGGTCACAGACAACAGCTCAAAGGGCAAGAAGGTGGAGACAACAATACATTAAGTCAATTTTGAATGTTTGTTGCAGCTCGTTCCAGTCACTAGCTGCAGCGAATTGAAAATACAAGTGTCCCAGGGATGTGTGTGCTTTGTGGACCTTTAAAAGAATGTGACTGGCAGAACTGGTGTTGTGTGTGGAGGATGAGGGCTGCAGTAGACATCTCAGATATGGGGGAGTGAGGCCTAAGAGGCCTAAGGTATGGGTGGTTTACAGAACGTATCCCTATTTGGTAAAAGACCAAGTCCATATTATGGCAAGAACAGCTCAAATAAGCAAAGAGAAACGACAGTCCATTATTACTTTTTGCAGCCCAAATAAATGCTTCACAGAATTCAAGTAACAGACAAATCTCACCATCAACTGTTCAGAGGAGACTGCATGAATCAGGCCTTCATGGCCGAATTTCTGCAAAGAAACCACTACTATTTGTTTTATTTAAAATTTATTTAACTAGGCAAGTCAGTTAAGAACAAATTCTTATTTACAATGACGGCCTACCAAAAGGCAACAGGCCTCCGGCGGGGACGGGGGCTGGGATTAAAAATAAAAATGTATTTAATAAAAATATAGGACAAACAAGTACAGACTACATAGGCAAGCACAGTCGAGAGCTGCCAAGTGACACGAGCCTACCAGTCGAGCTAAACTACTCTTTTTTTTTTACTGAAACATGCATGAGAGCACCAGCTGTTCCGGACGACTGTGTGATCATGCTCTCCGCAGCCAATGTGAGTAAGACCTTTAAACAGGTCAACATTCACAATGCTGCAGGGCCAGACGGATTACCAGGACGTGTACTGCGGGCATGCGCTGACCAACTGGCAAGTGTCTTCACTGACATTTTCAACCTCTCCCTGTTTGAGTCTGTAATACCAACATGTTTTAAGCAGACCACCATAGTCCCTTTGCCCAAGAACACTAAGGTAACCTGCCGAAATGACTATTGACCCGTAGCACTCACGTCTGTAGCCATGAAGTGCTTTGAAAGGCAGGTCATGGCTCACATCAACACCATTATCCCAGAAACTCTAGACCCACTCCAATTTGCATACCGCCCTAACATATCCACACATGATGCAATCTATATTGCACTCCACATGGCCCTTTCCCACCTGGACAAAAGGAACACCTATGTGAGAATGTTAGTCATTGACTACAGCTCAGCGTTCAACACCATAGTGCCCTCAAATCTCATCAATAAGTTAAGGACCCTGGGACTAAACACCTCCCTCTGCAACTGGATCCTGGACTTCCTGACAGGCCGCCCCTAGGTGGTAAGGGTAGGTAACAACACATCCGCCACACTAATCCTCAACACAGGGGCCCCTTAGGGGTGCGTGCTCAGTCCCCTCCTGTACTCCCTGTTCACTCATGACTGCACAGCCAGGCACGACTCCAACACCATGATTAAATTTGCCGATGACACAACAGTGGTAGGCCTGATCACAATGACGAGACAGCCTATAGGGAGGAGGTCAGAGACCTGGCTATGTGGTGCCAGGACAACAACCACTCCCTCAACGTGATCAAGACAAAGGAGATGATTGTGGAGGAAAAGGAGGACCGAGCACGTCACCATTCTCATCGACGAGGCTGTGATGGAGCATGGCAACTGCTCGGCCTCCGACCGCAAGGCACTACAGAGGGTAGTGCGAACAGCCAGTACATCACTGGGGCCGAGCTCCCTGCCATCCAGGATTTCCATACCAGGCAGTGTCAGAGGAAGGACCTAAAAATTGCCAATGACTCCAACCACCCTAGTCATAGACTGTTCTCTCTGCAAGCGGTACCGGAGCGCCAAGTCTAGGTCCAAGAGGCTTCTAAACAGCTTCTACCCCCAAGCCATAAGACTCCTGAGCATCTAAACAATTTTCATTACCCCCCCCCCCCTTTTATGCCGCTGCTACTCTCTGTTATTATCTATGCATAGTCACTTTAATAACTCTACCTACATGTATATATTACCTCAATTACCTCGACTAACCGGTGCCCGCGCACATTGACTCTGTTCCCGTACCCGCAGTATATAGTCTCACAATTGTTATTTTAATGCTGCTCTTTAACTACTTGTTACTTTTTTTTTCTTTTTCATATTTTTTCAACTACATTGTTGGTTAAGGGCTTGTAAGTAAGCATTTCACTGTTAGGTCTACACCTGTTGTATTTGACACATGTGACTAATACAATTTTATTTTTATTTGATTCCATATTTGTTATTTCATAGTTTTGATGTCTTCACTATTATTCTACAATGTGTAAAACATAAAGAAACCCCTGGAATGAGTAGGGTTTTTTGGCTGGTACTGTACATGATCAAATATTAATCTTAGAACATACTGGATTCCAGAACCCACTGGATTCTCCAATTACATTGAATGAATTACAGGACAAAATACAAACCCTCCAACCCAAAAAGGCCTGTGGTGTTAATGGTATCCTAAATTAATGATCAAATATACAGGCCACAAAATTTCAGATGGCTATACTTAAACTCTTTAACATCATCCTTGGCTTTGGCATCTTCCACTATATTTGGAACCAATGACTGATCCCCCCCCCCAATCCACAAAAGTGGAGCCAAATTTGACCCCAATAACTACCGGGGGATTTGCGTCAACAGAAACCTTAGGAAAATCCTCTGCATTATCATTAACAACAGAGTCGTACATTTCTTCTACAAATTGATGGAAAGTGGTGTGGGGGTAAAGCATACGACATTATAAAATCCATGTACACAAACACAAATGGTTCAAATAAATACAAATTCCATCTAGACACAGTTGCCCTGGAGCACACAAAAAACTATACAGACCTTGGCCTAAACATCAGCACCACAGGTAACTTCAACAAAGCTGTGAACGATCTGAGAAACAAGGCAAGAAGGGCCTTCTATGCCATCAAAAGGAACATAGAATTCGACATACCAATTAGGATCTGGCTAAAAATATTTGAATCGGTTATAGAACCCATTGCCCTTTATGGTTGTGAGGTCTGGGGTCCACTCACCAACTAAGAATTCACAAAATGGAAGAAAAAAAACACCAAATTGAGACACTGACCAGTATAAAGGTTATTTGTTATGGTAGTTTGGTCAGGACGTGGCAGAGGGTATTTGTTTTATGTGGTTCGGGGTGGTGGTTTATTTAGTAGGGCGTTTGATTTATTATTTCTGGGGTTTTGGTCTATGTTCTATGTTTTGGTATTTCTATGTTCTTGTTTGTTGTATTTTTATGTTTAGGTTAATGGGGGGTTGGACTCTCAATTGGAGGCAGGTGCTTTCTCGTTGCCTCTGATTGAGAGTCCTATATATGGGTATGTGTTTGGTTTAGTGTTTGTGGGAGATTGTTTCTTGTTTTGCCTGTGTGAGCCTTACAAGACTGTTTGGTTGTTCGTGCGTTCTTTGTTTTGTTGTTTTTGGTGTTCTCTTCATTTAAAATAAATGATAAGATGAGCATCCACATTCCTGCTGCGTTTTGGTCCTCCATTCCAGACGACACACTGATAGGCTGACACTCGCTAATTATTAAAATCCAGAAAAGAGCCGTTAAATTCGAGAACCACCTAAAAGGAAGTGATTCTTAAACCTTCCATAACAAAGCAATTACCCACAGAGAGATGAACCTGGAGAAGAGTCCCCTAAGCAAGCTGGTCCTGGGGCTCTGTTCACAAACACAAAAAGACCCCACAGAGCCCCAGGACACAATTAGACCCAACCAAATCATGAGAAAACAAGAAGATAATTACTTGACACAATGGAAAGAATACAAAAAAAGGCCGCAGTAGGCAGACCTGGCTTTTAAGAAAAGACAGGCTATGTGCAAATTGCCCACAAAATGAGGTGGAAACTGAGCTGCACTTCCTAACCTCCTGCCAAATGTATGACCAAATAAGAGACATATATTTCCCTCAGATTACACAGACCCACAAAGAATTTGAAAACAAATCCAATTTTGATCAAATCCCATATCTAATGGGTGAAATACCACAGTGTGCAATCACAGCAGCAAAAATGATGACCTGTTGCCAAAAGAAAAGGGCAACCAGTGAATACAACCCATATTTCTGTTTATTTATTTTCCCTTTTGTACGCATTGTTACAAAACTGTATATAGACATAATATGACATTTGAAATGTCTTTATTTTTTTGAAACTTTTGTGAGTGTAACGTTTACTGTTAATTTGTTATTGTTTATTTCACTTTTGTTTATCTATTTCACTTGCTTTGGCAATGTAAACATATGTTTCCTATGCCAATAAAGCCCCTTAAATTGAAATTGAATTGAAAGATCGAGAGAGAGAGAGAGAGAGAGAGAGAGAGAGAGAGAGAGAGTGAGAGAGAGATAGAAGGGTACTTCTCTGGGGAATTGTAAAGGTCTCCAGAGCTCAAGCACTTTTTTCTTTACATTTTACATTTATATTTACGTCATTTAGCAGACGCTCTTATCCAGAGCGACTTACAAATTGGTGCATTCACCTTATGATATCCAGTGGAACAATCACTTTACAATAATACATCTATATCTTTTTATAGATCATTTCACCTTGATTTCTGGAACCCTGGAAATCTTTGCATTCCTGGATTTGAATCAGATTTTGATAAGATAAAATCAAAGATTGTTCTGGAGATCAAAAATGTATATCAATACCTATGCCATATGCCAAAGTAAGTAAAGTAATGTAAGCATGCCATGACTAAACATGTAGGCGGAACTTTGCAATGGCCGAACACATGCCAAATGATTGTGTTAATATAATAAATCTGTTACATTTACAGCTGGTTACAACAACCTAAGTGACAGGACAGTTGACCAATCACAGGACTTCCTGGGTCTCTCTTAACACTTCAAACATCATTTGTAGCACCAGACCAAAGCCAGTTTGCCGTGTCAGATGTTTTACGGGAAATAAGGCCTGAGTGCTTCATTAAAACAGGCCTCTCACCCGTCCTGTGAAGGTTTTTCTTGTCCATTTTATTTATTTTTCCTTTCTTCATGGCTTATTGGAATTCCTTCTTTGGCATTTGTGTTTTGCCTGTACCGTTACGGTAATTTGTTCTTAACTGCTCAAGAATTAATTTGATACTGTATATTCTATTATGTACGTACTTCTCATTTTAGTTGTATTTATTTTTAAATTTGTATTACTTCTTGTTATTTTGGGACTTTTGTTTTTGGCATTTTATTCTTGATCTGTTATTGTTATTGTACTGCATAGTTGTTACCGAATGTATTTTTCCAGAGTGAGCTAACTGGGTGAATAAAAGGTGTTAAGTTTGCCATCATAGCCGCGGGAAAATGTTTGGGGGTAGGAGTGAGATGAGCTATAAATGGCTATATCAGTCCACTAATACAGGATTAGTTAAGGCCCGGTTCAGTACTTTTGTAAGATTTATATATATACACTACATGACCAAAAGTAGGTGGACACATGCTTGTCGAACATCTCATTCCTAAATCATGGGCATTAATATTGAGTTGGTCCCCCTTTGCTGCTATAACAGCTTGCACTCTTCTGGGAAGACTTTCCACTAGATGTTAGAGCATTTCTGCGGGGACTTGCTTCCATTCAGCCACAAGAACATTAGTGAGATTGGGCACTGATGTTGGGTGATTAGGCCTGGCTCGCAGTTGGTGTTGCAATTAATCCCAAAGGTATTCGATGGGGTTGAGGTCAGGGCTCTGTGCATTGCTGTGCTGGAACAGGAAAGGGCCTTCCCCAAACTGTTGCCACAAAATTGGAAGCACAGAATCATCTAGAATGTCATTGTATGCTGTAGCGTTAAGATTTCCCTTCTCTGGACCATGAAAAACAGCCACAGAACATTATTCCTCCTCCACCAAACTTTACAGTTGGCACTATGCATTCGGGCAGGTAGCGTTCTCCTGGCATCCGCCAAACACAGATTCGTCCGTCGGACTGCCAGATGGTGAAGCGTGATTCATCACTCCAGAGAACGCGTTTCCACTGCTCCAGAGTCCAATAGTGGTGAGCTTTACACCACAGAAATTGAAATATCGCATTTACATAAGTATTCAGACCCTTACTCTTACTTTGTTGAAGCACGTTTGGAAGCAATTACAGCATCAAGTCTTCTTGGTATGATGCTACAAGCTTCGCACACCTGTATTTGGAGAGTTTTTCCCCAATCTTCTCTGCAGATCCTCTCATGCTCTGTCAGGTTGGATGGGGAGTGTCGTTGCACAACTATTTTCAGGTCTCTCAAGAGATGTTCGATCGGGTTCAAGCTCGGGCTCTGGCTGGGCCACTCAAAGACATTCAGAGACTTGTCTCGAAGCCACTCCTGCATTCTCTTGGCTGTGTGTGTCACGACTTCCGCCGAAGTCGGGTCCTCTCCTTGTTCGGGCAGCGCTCGGCGGTCGGCGTCGCTGGTCTTCTAGCCATCATCAATCCACTTTTCATTTTCCATGTGTTTTGTCTTGTTTTTCCTCACACCTGGTTTCAATCCCCTCAATCACTTGTCGTGTATTTAACCCTCTGTTCCCCCCATGTCTTTGTGTGGGATTGTTTATTGTAAGTGCTTGTGCACGTGTTGATTGGTGAGCGACGGCTTTTTGTACCCATATCTTATTATTTTATATGCCGTTGGTTTTGCTATTAAACTGCTCCGGCTATTACCAAGTTCAGCTCTCCTGCGTCTGACTTCCCTGCCACCGGTTACGCACCCCTTACAGTGTGCTTAGGGTCATTGTCCTGTTGGAAGGTCAACCTTCGCCCCAGTCTGAGGCCCTGAGTGCTCTGGACAGAGGTGGGACCACGCCATTGTTTTACAAGTCACAAGTAAGTCTCAAGTCTTAGCACTCAAGTCCCAAGTCAAGTCCCAAGTCAAGACAGGCAAGTCCGAGTCAAGTCTCAGGTCAAGACCTTCAAGTATCAAATCAAGTCTCAAGTCCTAAACTTTGAGATTCGAGTCCTAAACAAGTCATAATATGCTCTTCACCAAATGTAATACCATTTCATATTTTTAACAAGAGTAATAGTTAGTATATTACATTTACGCAAATCATGAATGCTTTTAAAAATATCTATATATTTATTACTTTCCAAATAAACTTTATATTTCCAAGGAAATACATGGGTACCCATGAGAAAGACCCCCCCAATAGTGATCGATTATCGAGGATCGCAATGGGGCACAATCGGGCGATGTAGGCTTGTACACAATCGCCCAACCTTAACACACACACACACACACACACACACACACACACACACACACACACACACACACACACACACACACACACACACACACACACACACACACACACACACACACACACACACACACACACACACACTCTGTGCGGTTACAATAGGCTAACGTATGTCAATGGTTTTAGAAGCAGCAGTAACATCAGGCAGGATTTAGGCTACCAACTGCCTAGCCAGTTGTAGCTCAATCTTGGGTGCAATGATCACATTCCCACACTGACTGACTGTGTGGAGGCTCATTGATTTAACGTTACGTTAGCCTACATGCTACACTAGTAAAGTTATAAATTATATAGCTGTCGGCTATATTAGCCATGACTTACCGTTCTTTGTGCAGCTTCAAATGTCGAACAAAGTTGAAAATTGTCACGCCTCCGTCTGTAATTTTCTTCCCGCATGTTTTGCAAGTTGCAATCCGTTTTTTGTTGATACAGCGTCATCTCTACATCCGAAAATAATAATTTTGGGTTTCAACTTTCCAATGGCTCCATCTGAATTCACCCGCCAACATTCCTCTGTACTGCCACGCACAACTCTTTCTCAGCTGGCACAATTTGATTGGCTGCTGTCCGATTCAAACTGTAATCCGTTAAATGAAGAGTTGATGCGCTGCACACTTTTTTAAATAGCATCATTTTTAATATTTGGGCTTGGGGAGGGTATCAGGTCAGGTCGAGTCAAAAGGCTCAAGTCCAAGTCAAGTCACGAGTCATTGGTGTTAAAGTCAAAGTCGAGTTGCAAGTCATCATATTTGTGACTCGAGTCCAAGTCATGTGACTCGAGTCCACACCTCTGGCTCTGGAGCAGGTTTTCATCAAGGATCTCTCTGTACTTTGCTCCGTTCATCTTTCCCTCGATCCTCCCAGTCTCTGCCGCTGAACAACATCACCATGCTTCACCCTAGGGATGGTGCCAGGTTTCCTCCAGACGTGACGCTTTGCATTCAGGCCAAAGAGTTCAATCGCGGTTTCATCAGACCAGAGAATCTTGTTTCTCATGGTCTGAGTGCTTTAGCTGCCTTTGGCAAATTCCAAGAGGGCTGTCATATGCCTTTTACGGAGGTGTGGCTTCCGTCTGGCCACTCTACCATTAAGGCCTGAATGGTAGAGTGCAGCAAAGATGGTTGTCCTTCTGGAAGGTTCTCCCATCTCCACAGAGGAACTCTGGAGCTCTCTCAGAGTGACCATCAGGTCACCTACTGACCGAGGCCCTTCTCCCTTGATTGCTCAGTTTGGCCCGGCGTACAGCTCTCGAAAGAGTCTTGGTGGTTCCAAACTTCTTCCATTTAAGAATGATGGAGCCCACTGTTCTTGGAGAGATTTTTTGGTACCCTTCCCCAGATCTGTGGCTCGACACGATCCTGTCTCAGAGCCCTACAGACAATTCCTTCGACTTCATGGCTTGCTTTTTGCTCTGGCATGCAAGGTCAACTGTGGGACCTTATATAGAAAAGTGTGAGCCTTTCCAAATCATGTCCAATCAACTGAATGTACCACAGGTGGAATCAAGTTGTAGAAACATCTCAAGGACGATCAATGGAAATAGGATGTACCTGAGCTCAATTTCGGGTCTCATAGCAAAGGGTCTGAGTACTAATTCTGAAAACCAGTTTATTATTTTTCTTTATGGGAAATATCCATTGTAGAATAAGGCTGTAATGTAACAAAATGTGGAAAAAGTAAAGTGGTCTGAATACTTTCCGAATGCACTGTATGGAGACATTAGCATACAACTGGCCTAATATGAAATCATTTCTAACACCCACTGACCAGTGCACTGCCAAATGACCTTAACGATGAGCTCACAGTAGGTTTCCCATTTTCCATCATGGGGATGACATGGAGGAATCAACGCACTGTAACCTTTGGCCAGTTCCACTCTGGGTGACAGATAGAGTTCAGCTGCTCTTGGAGGTTTGGAGAGAAAATCAAATCAAATCAAACCTTACAGTGAAATGCTTACTTACTAGCCCTTAACCAACTACGCAGTTTTAACCCTCCTGTTGTGTTCATTTCATGTTAATTAATTCTGTGTTCCCGGTCCAAAATGACCGCCCCATTATAGCTGATTATAAATCCATAATAATACATATATTATCACCTAATGTTGTGTTAGATATTTTTATCAACTTAAGTTCTTGTGAACATTAAAAGTTTTGAACTTCTATTTGCTATTTATTGCCTGTAGGCCTCATTGACCTGAGCTCATACAACTTGTTTTTAAGTTTAAAAAAAAGCATAATGTTTGGATTATTTTGACAATAACAAATACTCAGATGAAACATATTGTTCTATTTATTACAGACTACATTGTGTCAAGGTTTAACAAGGACTCTCTCCTCCTCACCAGTGTCATGATCAAATATATGATCAAGAGCCTCACATACAGTATATCGATTGGTCATTGTGCTGCAACAGAATGAATTGTGAGCAAAGGCCTCAAAAAATCTTTATATATAGTTGAAGTCGGAACTTTACATACACTTAGGTTGGAGTCATTAAAACTAGTTTTTAAACCACTCCACAAATTTCTTGTTAACAAACTATAGTTTTGGCAAGTCGGTTAGGACACCTACTTTGTGCATGACACAAGTCGTTTTTCCAACAGTTGTTTACAGACAGATTATTTCACTTACAATTCACTGTATCACAATTCCAGTGGGTCAGAAGTTTACATACACGAAATTGACTGTGCCTTTAAACAGCTGGGAAAATACCAGAAAATTATGTCATGGCTTTAGAAGGTTCTGATAGTCTAATTGACATCATTTGAGTCAATTGGAGGTGTACTTGTGGATGTATTTCAAGGTCTACCTTCAAACTCAGTGCCTCTTCGCTTGACATCATGAGAAAATCAAAAGAAATCAGCCAAGACGTCAGAAAACAAATTGTAGACCTCCACAAGTCCGGTTCATCCTTGGGAGCAATTTCCAAACGCCTGAAGGTACCACGTTCATCTGTACAAACAATAGTACGCAAGTATAAACACCATGGGACCACACAGCCGTCATACCGCTCATGAAGAAGACCCGTTCTGTCTCCTAGAGATGAATGACCTTTGGTGTGAAAAGTGCAAATCAATCCCAGAACAACAGCAAAGGACCTTGTGAAGATGCTGGAGGAAACAGGTACAAAAGTATCAATATCCACAGTAAAACGAGTCCTATATCGACATAACCTGAAAGGCCACTCAGCAAGGAAGAAGCCACTACTCCAAAACTGACATAAAAAAGCCAGACTACAGTTTGCAACCGCACATGGGGACAAAGATCGTACTTTTTGGAGAAATGTCCTCTGGTCTGATGAAACAAAAATAGAACTGTTTGGCCATAATGACCATCGTTATGTTTGGAGGAAAAAGGGTAGGCTTGCAAGCCGAAGAACACCATCCCAACCGTGAAGCACAGGGGTGGCAACATCATGTTGTGGGGGGGCTTTGCTGCAGGAGGGACTGGTGCACTTCACAAAATAGATGGCATCATGTGGCAGGAAAATTATAAGGATATTTTCAAGCAACATCTCAAGACATCAGTCAGGAAGTTAAAGCATGGTAGAAAATGGGTCTTCCAAATGGACAATGACCCCAAGCATACTTCCAAAGTTGTGGCAAAACGGCTTAAGGACAACAAAGTCAAGGTATTGGAGTGCGATCACAAAGCCCTGACCTCAATCCTATAGAAAATTTGTTGGCAGAACTGAAAAAGTGTGTGCGAGCAAGGAGACCTACAAACCTGACTCAGTTACACCAGCTCTGTCAGGAGGAATGGGCCAAAATTCACCCAACTTATTTGGGAAGCTTGTGGAAGGCTACCCAAAGTGTGTGACCCAAGTTAAACAATTTGAAGGCAATGCTACCAAATACTAATTGAGTGTATGTAAACTTCTGACCCACTGGGAATGTGATAAAATAAATAAAAGCTGAAATAAATCAATCTCTCTACTATTATTCTGACATTTCACATTCTTAGAATAAAGTGGTGATCCTAACGAACGTAAAACAGGGAATTTTTACTTGGATTAAATGTCAGGAATTGTGAAAAACTGAGTTTAAATGTATTTGGCTAAAGTGTATGTAAACTTCCGACTTCAACTGTATATATTATTGAAACAATGTTGCCATTGTTTGTGAGAATGCCAACAGGTGTGGTTCCCGTGGGGGAAAGATTCTATTGGGGAAAGTTTGCCATGGAAGCCAAGAAGGGGAGTGAGGGGGGTGTGTGTGTGTGTGTGTGTGTGTGTGTGTGTGGTGTGTGTGTGTGTGTGTGTGTGTGTGTGGTGTGTGTGTGTGGTGTGTGTGTGTGTGTGTGTGTTCAAACACACATGCACGTGGGGGCCTGGGAGAGGAAGTGTGTCCATCTGATGAATGAGCATGTGCCTGAACTAAATTTTATACACTAATTGTAGTTTCACCCATTAATTTCTAATGACCGGTAATTTTTCACCAGGAACACCACAGGTGTACAAATGTTAAATAATACACCCAAAATGTAATGAAAATCATCAAAATGTATTTTGTGTGTTCAGATGCCCTGTGTGGACAAAGTCATGGAACCTTATGACAATCAGATTAAATTAACTACATTTTTCAGAGAGAAAACTTGTAAATCGGTCCAATTTGACCAGAACACAGCAGGAGGGTTAAGAAAAATACAAAAAAAAAAGAAATAAAAGTAACAAATAATTAGAGAGCAGCAGTAAAATAACAATAGCGAGGCTTTAAACAGGGGGTACCGGTACAGAGTCAATATGTGGGGGCACCGGTTAGTCAAGGTAACTGAGGTAATATGTACATGTAGGTAGAGTTATTAAAATGACCATGCATATATAATAACAGAGAGTAGCAGCGTAAAGGATGGGGGAGGGGAGGGGGGCAGTGGAAATAGTTTAGGTAGCCAATTGAGGGGTAGAAGCTGTTTAGAAGCCTCTTTGACCTAGACTTGGCGCTCCGGTACCGCATGCCGTGCAGTAACAGAGAGGACAGTCTATGACTAGGTTGGCTGGAGTCTTGCCAATTTTTAGGGCCTTCCTCTGACACCACCTGGTATAGATGTTCTGGATGGCAGGAAGCTTGGCCCCAGTGATGTACTGGGCCGTACGCGCTACCCTCTGTAGTGCCTTGCGGTCAGAGGCCAAGCAGTTGCCATACCAGGTAGTGATGCAACCCATCAGGATGCTCTCAATGGTGCAGCTGTAGAACCTTTTGAGGATCTGAGGATCCATGCCAAATCTTTTGAGTCTGCTGAGGGGGGATAGGTTTTGTCGTGCCCTCTTCACGACTGTCTTGGTGTGCTTATACCATGTTAGTTTGTTGGTGATGTGGACGCCAAGGAACTTGAAGCTCTCAACCTGCTCCACTACAGCCCTGTCGATGAGAATGGGGGCGTGCTCGGTCCTCTTTTTCCTGTAGTCCACAATCATCTCCTTTGTCTTGATCACATTGAGGGAGAGGTTGTTGTCCTTGCATCACACGGTCAGGTCTCTGACCTCCTCCCTATAGGCTGTCTCGTTGTTGTCGGTGATCAGGCCTACCACTGTTGTGTCATCGGCGAGCTCATAGAACACTGTAATCTTGCATCTTTGGCTTTCGCCAATTGATCTGCATTCCCTGCCTAGACTGATGGACATGTGATTGATGAGAGTACAAACAAAGACTCACCCAATCAGAGAATAAAAGAATGCAGCCTGTTTGGATTCCTGATATCAAATCAAACAATGGTTACTGTATGAAATAAAAAGAAACACAGCTGCATAATTATTAAAATATTATTGCATTGAAATAGGATTCTGTTCATGGCGTATGCCTGGAACCCAGTTTCCACTATTTATTGAATGAATAGAGCTTCATATTGGGACTCAAAACCACAACTAATGACTCTCCAACCGGACAATGACGACCATTGTAATTATCGAAATACTTGCTGAAATGTGACGTCAGTGGGTGGTAGAAATACTTTAAAGGCTTTGGAAATTGTACAAATATTTCAAAATAGCTCAAATATTACATCAATCACATTTAGAATTAACACAATTCAAGTTATCTGTTAAAGTTGGGACTAGAAGGAGATTTGATATCACCCCATACCAAGCACCTCAGGATGGGACAAGACTGAACATGTTCCTGCTGCTGAGACCTGTGGTGCGATTCAGGCACTCACGCTCTCACGCCCCCGCGCATAAGCACTAATCTATGACCAAAATGCTAACTCAATTTGTCAGTGTTATCTTCATGTCAACAGTTCCCCTCAAATATTTATAATAGGCTCTGTGCTCAGACGACCAGTGAGAGCAGGATGAATCTGAGAATGTTAACATGTAGGGCCCAGTTTTTCCACAGGCTGCTAGACTGTTACTGGGAAATGGTACTCACGCCCAAACAACATGTTTTGTAAGACACATGTCTTCAGGAGAGAATGAGTCATGAGTCATTTTCTAAAGTACCATATCATAAATCTATTACTACAACCCTATGTAATTATAATAATTAATAAAAATCAGAACCATGCACAGCTGCACTGAATTTGGGAGATAAGACAAATGCATGAATGCGATGAGCAGTGAGTTGGAGCTAGCTCTCACACAGAATGTCCCACTCTCCCACTGACGTACAGTCTCCATAGGGTTGGTGACCCTGTAATCTATGGAGCACAGAAGCTATGGTCCTAATGCAGTCCTAATGCATCACAAATGTATCCTTAATCATCCGGAGACCTGCAGCAGTAGCAAACCCAGGGAAACCACAAATCTAAACAGAGCAGCACTTCCTGCTTTACAAAGACCAATGTGCACGCACAGGCACACACATACAAACACACACAGCACAAAGAAAGTACAGGTGCATCAAAGCTGGGACCGAGAGACTGAAAAACAGCTTCTATCTCCAGGCCATTAGACTGTTAAATAGTCACCACTAACCTAGCCTAGTACCCTGCCCTGAACTTAGTTACTGTTACTAGCTGTCTACCAGCCAGTAATCTAGCCTGGACTTTAGAGGCTGCTGCCCTACTGTATATACAGTTGAAGTCGGAAGTTTACATACACCTTAGCCAAATACATTTAAACTCAGTTTTTCACAATTCCTGACATTTAATCTTAGTAAAAATTAACTGTCTTAGGTCAGTTAAGATCACCACATTATTTTAAGAATGTGAAATGTCAGAATAGTAGTTGAGCGAATGATTTATTTCACATTACCAGTGGGTCAGAAGTTTACATACACTCAATTAGTATTTGGTAGCATTGCCTTCAAATTGTTTAACTTGGGTCACACACTTCGGGTAGCCTTCCACAAGCTTCCCAGAATAAGTTGGGTGAATTTTGGCCCATTCCTCCTGACAGAGCTGGTGTAACGGGGTCAGGTTTGTAGGCCTCCTTGCTCACACACACTTTTTCAGTTCTGCCCACAAATTTTCTATAGGATTGAGGTCAGGGCTTTGTGATCGCCCTCCAATACCTTAAGCCATTTTGCCACAACTTTGGAAGCATGCTTGGGGTCATTGTCAATTTGGAAGACCCATTTGCGACCAAGCTTTAACTTCCTGACTGATGTCTTGAGATGTAGCTTCAATATATCCTCATCATTTTCCATCCTCATGATGCCATCTAGTTTGTGAAGTGCACCAGTCCCTCCTGCAGAAAAGCACCCCACAACATGATGCTGCCATCCCCGTGCTTCACAGTTGGGATGGTGTTCTTCGTCTTGCAAGCATCCCCCTTTTTCCTCCAAACATAACAACGGTCATTATGGCCAAACAGTTCTATTTTTGTTTCATCAGACCAGAGGACATTTCTCCAAAAAGTACCATCTTTGTCCCCATGTGCAGTTACAAAACGTATTCTGGCTTTTTTATGTCAGTTTTGGAGCAGTGGCTTCTTCCTTGCTGAGCGGACTTTCAGGTTATGTCGATATAGGACTTGTTTTACTGTGGATATAGATACTTTTGTACCTGTTTCCTCCAGCATCTTCACAAGGTCCTTTGCTGTTGTTCTGAGATTTATTTGCACTTTTCGCACCGACATACATTCATCTCTTGGAGACAGAACGCGTCTCTTTCCTGAGCGGTATGACGGCTGCGTGGTCCCATGGTGTTTATACTTGCGTACTATTGTTTGTAATTGCTCCCAAGGATGAAACAGACTTGTGGAGGTCAGCAATTTTTTTCTGATGTCTTGGCTGATTTCTTTTGATTTTCCCATGATGTCAAGCAAAGAGGCACTGAGTTTGAAGGTAAGCCTTGAAATACATCCACAGGTACACCTCCAATTGACTCAAATTATGTCAATTAGCCTTTCAGAAGCTTCTAAAGCCATGACATAATTTTCTGTAATTTCCCAGGCTGTTTAAAGGCACAGTCAACTTAGTGTATGGAAACTTCTTACCCACTGGAATTGTGATACCAAAACACTCAAAGATATTGGTTATGCCACGTATTCCAAACTGTATCAGACATGCGTGTGCCCTGTTCTGGACTATTCAGCAGGAGTGTTGGGTGTTGGGTGTTCATAACAAAGCAGTACATTACATTTTAGGTGTCCACAAGTTTGCACCTATACTTTCAATAACAGGGGACATGGGCTGGGAACCCTGTGAGGTGAGCGTGAAGGCGTGTATGATGAGACTTTGGAATAGACTGTTGGATATGCCTGTCAGACTAGCAAGTAAAGTTTTTCAATAGGATCTATCCATAGGGGGAGCCTGGGCAACTGAAATGTCTGACATTTTTCAACAGTCTGACTGTGAACATCTGTATGAAAACCAAATGAAGGGAGACATAGATATGATTAAAAAACAACTGTTGATGCAATATGAAAAAAAATGGGTGGAGGAGATTAATCATAAACCCAAATTGAGAACCTTTTGTTTGATTAAGGGTGAATTCGTGTGTGAGAGATACAGTTGAAGTCAGAAGTTAACATACACTTAGGTTGGAGTCATTAAAACTTGTGTTTCAACCACTATTTTGTAAATGACATTGCCGATGTCAAGGATCGGTAGGATTGTCAGTTTTACGAGGGTATGTTTTGCAGCATGAGTGAAGGATGCTTTGTTGCAAAATAGGAAGCCGATTCTATAATTAATTTTGGATTGGAGATGCTAAATGTGAGTCTGGAAGGAGAGTTTACAGTCTAATCAGACACCTAGGTATTTGTAGTTGTCCACATATTCTAAGTCAGAACTGTCCAGAGTAGTGATGCTAGACGGGCGGGCGGATGCGGGCAGCGGTCGGTTGAAGAGCATGCATTTAGTTTTACTTGCATTTAAGAGGAGTTGGAGGCCACGGAAGGAGTGTTGCATGGCATTGAAGCTCATCTGGAGGTTTGATAATAACACAGTGTCCAAAGAAGGGCCAGAAATATACATGAATGGTGTCGTCTGCGTTGAGGTGGATCAGAGAATCACCAGCAACAAGAGCAACATCATTGATGTATACAGAGAAAAGAGTCGGCCCGAGAATTGAACCCTGTGGCACCCCAATAGAGACTACCAGAGGTCCGGACAACAGGCCCTCCGATTTGACACACTGAACTCTATCAGAGAAGTAGTTGGTGAACCAGGCGAGGCAGTCATTTGAGAAACCAAGGATTTTAAGTCTGCCGATAAGAATTCATTGATTTATAGTCGAAAGCCTTGGCCGGGTCGATGAATACGGCTGCACAGTATTGTCTTTTATCGATGCCGGTTATGATATCGTTTCGGACCTTGAGCGTGGCTGAGGTGCACCCATGACCAGCTCAGAAACCAGATTGCATAGCAGAGAAGGTATGGTGGGATTCGAAATGGTCGGTGATCTGTTTGTTAACTTGGCTTTCGAAGACTTTAGAAAGGCAGGGTAGGATAGATAGATATAGGTCTGTAACAGTTTGGGTCTAGAGTGTCTCCCCCTTTGAAGAGGGGGATGACCGCGGCAGCTTTCCAATCTTTAGGGATCTCAGAGGATACGAAAGAGAGGTTGAACAGGCCAGTAATAGGGGTTGCAACAATTGCGGTGGACAATTTTAGAAAGAGACGGTCCAGATTGTCTAGCTCAGCTGATTTGTAAGGGTCCAGATTTTGCAGCTCTTTCAGAACATCAGCTATCTGTATTTGGGTAAAGGAGAAATGGGGGAGGCTTGGGCAAGTTGCTGTGGGGGGGTGCAGAGCTGTTGACCGGGGTTGGTGTAGCCAGGTGGAAAGCATGGCCAGCCGTAGAGAAATGCTTATTGAAATTCCCGATTATCGTAGATTTATTGGTGGTGACAGTGTTTCCTAGCCTCAGTGCAGTGGGCAGCTGGGAGGAGGTGCTCTTATTCTCCATGGACTTTACAGTGTCTCAGAACCTTTTGGAGTTTGTGCTACAGGATGCAAATTACTGTTTGAAAAAGCTAGCCTTTGCTTTTCTAACTGCCTGTGTATATTGGTTCCTAACTTCCCTGAAAAGTTGCATATCGCGAGGGCAATTCGATGCTAATGCAATACGCCACAGGATGTTTTTTGAGCTGGTCAAGGGCAGTCAAGTCTGGAGTGAACCAAGGGATATATCTGTTCTTAGTTCTACATTTTTGAATGGAGCATGCTTATTTAAGATGGTGAGGAAAGCACTTTTAAAGAATAACCAGGCATCCTCTACTGACGGAATGAGGTCAATATCCTTCCAGGATACCCGGGCCAGGTCGATTAGAAAGGCCTGCTTGCTGAAGTGTTTTAGGGAGCGTTTGACAGTGATGAGGGGTGGTCATTTGACCGCGGACCCATTATGGACGCAGGCAATGAGGCAGTGAACGCTGAGATCCTGGTTAAAGACAGCAGAGGTGTATTTAGAGGGCAGGTTGGTCAGGATGATATCTATGAGGGTGCCCGTGTTTATGGATTTAGGGTTGTACCTGATTGGTTCCTTGATAATTTGTGTGAGACTGAGGGCATCTAGCTTAGATTGTAGGACGGCCGGTGTGTTAAGCTTATCCCAATTTAGGTCACCTAACAGTACACACTCTGAAGATAAATGGGGTGCAATTAATTCACATATGGTGTCCAGTGCACAGCTGGGGGCTGAGGGGGGTCTATAACAAGCAGCAACGGTGAGAGACTTATTTCTGGAAAGGTGGATTTTTAAAAGTAGAAGCTCGAACTGTTTGGGCACAGACCTGGATAGCATGACAGAACTCTGCAGGCTATTTCTGCAGTTGATTGCAACTCCACCCCATTTGGCAGTTCTATCTAGGTGGAAAATGTTGTAGTTGGGGATGGAAATTTCTGAATTTTTGGTGTCCTTCCTAAGCCAGGATTCAGACACGGCTAGGACATCAGGGTTGGCGGAGTGTGCTAAAGCAGTGAATAAAACAAACTTAGGGAGGATGCTTCTGATGTTAACATGCATGAAACCAAGGCTTTTACGGTTACTGAAGTCAACAAATGACAACGCCTGGGGAATAGGAGTGGAACTGGGTGCTACAGGGCCTGGGTTAACCTCTACATCACCAGAGGAACAGAGGAGGAGTAGGATAAGGGTACGGCTAAAGGCTATAAGAACTGGTCGTCTAGTGCGTTGGGGACAGAGAATAAAAGGAGCAGATTTCTGGGCGTGGTAGAATAGATTCGGGGCATAATGTACAGACAATGGTATGGTAGGATGTGACTACAGTGGAGGTAAACCTAGGCATTGAGTGAAGATGAGAGAGTTTTCGTCTCTGGAGGCACCAGTTAAGCCAGGTGAGGTCTCTGCATGTGTGTGGGACAAAGAAAAAGGTGAAGTCCACTAGCCGTGGCTAACAAAGATTAGTAGCAAGTTAGCTGGCTAACTCCTGATGGAATACCAATGAGTTTCAGTTGTAAGGAATAAAAATAGCAGATCCGTACCACATTGGGTGAGGCGGGTTTCAGGAAAGTATATTTAGTTCGTAGATAGAAAGTGAGATTAAGATATATACGAAAAAGACTGGCTATTTACACGGGATAAGACAAAGACAAACACACACGTCCTACTGCTATGCCATCTTGGAGCTATAAGCCTAAAGGAGACACACAAGGCTAATGGAGTGTGTGTGTCCACAGGTGTGGAAGGAAGCTAAAGTAATTCCACTGCTTAAAAATAGTAAAGCAAGCTCTAACAGCCGCCCAATCAGTTTGATGCCTGTTCTTAATAAACTGATGGAGAGATTTGTGCTTGACCAAATACAATGCTATTTTTCAGAGAACATTAAATCTTGTTTCAGCATGCATATGGAGGTCACTCAACTTATACTGCACTAACTCAGATGACTGATGATTGTTTAAAGTTGGAGCTGTATGTAACGTGGGTCGTATAAAGGGGACCAAGGCGAAGCGTGTAGAGTGCTCATTTCTTAACTTTAATGAAGACACTTAAACAAAACGACAGCCAACAGTTCCGTCAGGATACACTTGACAAAACGGAAAACAACTACCCACAAAAAAACAGGAAGAAAAACCCCTACTTAAATATGATCTCCAATCAGAGGCAACGAGGACCAGCTGCCTCCAATTGGAGATCAACCCAAAAAACAACAACATAGAAATAGAAAACCTAGAACACAAACATAGAAATAGAAAACATAGAAAACACAAAACACCCCCTGTCACGCCCTGACCTACTCTACTATAGAAAATGACATCTTACTAGGGTCAGGACGTGACACTGTATTGTTAGATATCAGTGCAGCATTTGATGTTGTTGATCATAAAATGTTATTGAAGAAACTCATTGGTATGGCTTTACATCACCTGCCATCACATGCTTGGAGAGTTATTTATCCAATAGAACCCAGAGAGTGTTTTCTTCAATGGAAGCTTCTCTACGTACAGTGCAGTGTCCCTCAGGGCAGTTACATTGGGCCCTTACTCTTCTCTATTTTTACAAATTATTGGCCTTGAACGAAGCTAGAATGACTATGTATGCGGATGATTCCACACTCTCCATGTCAGCACCCAAAGTCAGTGAGCTGACTGAAATTATAAATAAGGAGTTACAGTCAGTATCAGAATGGGTGATTAATAATAAACTGATGTTAAATATATCTAACACAAAAATTATTGTATTTGGTTCAAAACATTCTCTAAGACCTAAACCTCAACTGGAGTTATGCATAAAGGGTGTGACCACTGAGCAAATTGAGGAAGCTAAACTCGTAGGTATAACATTGAATAGTCAATTAACATGGTCAAGTCACATTGACAAAGTTGCTGTGAAGATGGGGAGGGGTATATTTGTTATAAAAATATCTTCTGCATAGAAGCTGTTAGGGAGCCTTTTGGTCGTAGACTTGGCGCTCCGGTACCGCTTGCCATGCAGTAGCAGAGAAAACAGTCTATGACTTGGGTGACTGGAGTCTTTGACAATTTTTGGGGACTTCCTCGGCAACGCACCAAATAATACAGAGCCATGATCGCATGGAACTCCCTTCCATCTCCAATTACTCAAGCAAACAGCAAAATGACCTTTAAAAAAAGGATTAAACAACATCTTATGGAACGGCAGGGACTGTGAGGGGACACACACAGACACATAATTTTTTAGTTGTACTGTTTGTATAATTTCTTTGTTGTATTATTTGTATGAAGTTGTATTTTACATTTGTGTGACTGTTCTTGTCTATCAGTAACCACGTTTCCATCCAGTTTTCATGCAAGTAAAGTCATACCTTATAAAAAAAATAACAGCTGTGTTGGAAACAGGAAGTTTCGGTCCAATTTTATAAATGCCGACAGATAATTTGTTCATCCGACTTGTTGGGATATTTTTGTATCGGTAAAATATAATATACAAGAAATAACGGTGGAAATCCCTATAGTCGCAAATACTGATATAATAACCATCATATCGAAGCAAATTTGGAGTCACGTGATAATATGGTGTGTGTGGTCCTCCCACTACGACTCGGGAAACCATGAAGGTTTTTAGACTACCGATGAAATAAATTATGATGAACTGCACAGTGTGGTGAAAGTGCATGTGATGAGCTTGATGCGCCGTTCCAATAAATATCGAGGGTCTTATTCTGATTACATGATGATCGATGCCTGGCTGCTGTTTGACAAGTAAAAAATAATTTCGCTCTTATCCATAATAATCTCATAATGTAGACTAGTCTACGTGCACTGTATCTGCGAGCTGTTGGCTATAGCGCACGTGCCAAGACTAGCCTGGGCACATTTACTATATAACGCAACAGTGTTTGTGAAAAACCATCCGTAGAGTTGAAAATGCGATGGAAACCCATTTAACTTCTATTTGGTATATTGGAATTTAACCTCAAACGTTGGTCAGTTTGATCAAATCGAACTGTATGTGTCACCTGCGATGAATACAACACGTGTAGACATTACCGTGAAAGGCTTACTTACAAGCCCTTACCAACAGTGCAGTTCAAGAAAGAGTTAAGAAAAGATTTACCAAATAAACTAAAGTAATAAAATAATAAAAAGAAACATAATAAAATAACGAGGCTATATACAGGGGGTACCGGTACCGAGTCAAGGTGCGCTGGTACAGTCGAGGTTGGTTAGTCTTGGTAATTTGTACATGTAGGTAGGGGTGAAGTGACTATGCATAGATAATAAACAGCAAGTAGCAGCAGTGTAAAAAAACAAATGGAAGGGGGTGGTCAATGTAAATAATCCGGTGGCCATTTGATGAATTGTTCAGCAGTTTTATGGCTTTGGGGTAGAAACTGTTAACACATCACTGGTGGAAAAATATGCATATTATTTAATGCCTATTTTTGAGTATTTGCATGAAAATCTGTCGCAAAATGAATGCAAACCTATCTACTGTATCAGTATTTTGTTACTTGTTATGTTTTGTGTTTTTTGTGGACCCCAAAAAGATTAACCACTGCTTCTGCAAAAGCTAATGGGGATCCAAATAAACAAACACTGGTGGGAGATGTCTTATACAGTTATAGAATACCTAACATAGAGCAAAACATAAAAAGCAAGAACCTAGATATGTTTCAAGTTCAAACGCATGGTTTAATCCGTCTTTGCCCCCTGAGAGAGATCTTTACCAATAAAATTGTATTGGATTTTATACTTGAACTTTACTTACTGGTATATTAGAGAGCAGTTTGAATCACAGCCAGTGAGGCCTGGAGAGAGATAGCATCATTGGTTACTTAATACCCTGCAGCATAATTACAACAACCTGGAACTAGAGTTACTCTTAGGTTCATTTACCTTTCCTTGACTGCCCATGATCTGGTCACAGAGCTCTAGGAGGGGTGCAAAGGGATTACATTTCAAAACAGACAGAGCTGAGGTCAGAGGCAGGGGATAAGGTAGCCTTATATGGGCCACACGCTACAGGCTAGACAGGAGGGGAAAACACACATCTTTAGTCACCTGACAAAGGATAGAATCAACATGAGAGGAAAATGGTAATTTGGCATTAGACTGTAATTAGTCCTGTCCATAAAGGGGAGGAATCCCATTCTGCTAAAATGGAGATTAATGCATGTATGATTGCCAATGTATGACTTTAGATATCCACTTACATTACTATTTTTGTTTGCTAAAATAAGCATTTAATAATGAGGTTCACACAGTATATAGCCCCACTATTGTTATTTACAGCTGCTCCTTAATTATTTGTTTCTCTTATCTCTTACTTTTTTGTGGGTTATCTCTTACTGCATTGTTGGTTAAGGTCTTGTAGTAAGTAAGCATTTCACTGTAAGGTCTACACCTGTTGTATTCGGTGCATGTGACAAATACAATTTGGTTTGATATGATTTTGACTTCATGGGGTACATTCTGGCTCAATGGCCCATCCAATAACTCTAGATTAGACCTATCATACTCGCTGAAGTCTATCTCAAAGTAATTTAATCATTTTACATCCATATTACATAAATAGTCAGTGCAATACTTTATATCAAGGTAAGTCTATGGAGGATTTATAAAGGGTTTAAAACTGTTATTTGGTTCATTAATACCTCAAAATGCTACTAGAGCCTACAAATGCTTTGTAAAGCCACGATTCTCACAAGCAAAAAAACCGAGATATAACAAAGATAATTGTACAGAAAACAGATTGTTCTACACTTACATTTCTATGTCAGGACAGTTTTCATTCATAAAATATCCAGATATAATAAATATTGTGGTAATGAAGGATATGGTCATTGTGGTATATCTTGTGAGTGCATACTCTGCTTGTAACTTCTCTATGTAATATATTCCAAATCTTTACGCATGATATTGGCATCAGAAAGGCCCCAGAGTTGGTTGGTTTTTGGAGATTGCTGTGTTGATCCAATTTTATGTGACTGTTCCATCTTGGCTAGTTTCTGAGCAAACTGTTGCTTCTTTGCTCTTGTTTCTTGTTGCTGTTATGGCTACCTTTGTGAGGTTGTGTGCCATTTCTATAATTGAACATACTAGAATATGCATACTTTGATTAAATATATCTACCAATTAGTCTTTGACATAAAAATCCTAATACATCATGACACCTTTTCTTCCAGACACAGTGAACTATGTATTGATTGATTGATTGACTGTGCGATTTAAGGCTGATTGGTGCTCTCTCTGCAAGTTTCTATTTCTCTGCAAGTTTCCAACCTCCTACTCAACTATATTTTGGAAATTGTGATCTCTACAACAACAACCAAGACAAAATGCTGCTCTGGCTGTAATCCCTTGTAAAGTTCTCCATTGCAAATAAACACAGTTCCCATACTCCAGTAACTCCACCAAACAGCTGAGTCGCATCTAGGCCTGGCTGGGAATGACAGGAACGAATCAGGTCATGACCTGTAATTAATTAGATTTTCAATCTGGATTGGGCTCTTGGCGTTGCCTTCTCTAGTGTGTGAGCTGGACATATGCTATGTTTTTCTCAAACCACTAAATTCGGTTTACACTGCAGTTCCAGCAGGGGTAAGCCATTAGACAATCACACTAATGAGGATTTTCCTTTTTTTGAGCCGTCTTTTCCTGTAGATAGACAGGAGATTGTGTTTTTAGGGCTGGTCTGTTATACTAAGATGGAGAAGGATCTCTCTCTCTCTCTCTCTCTCTCTCTCTCTCTCGCATTTGTCCAGTATGATGTCAGGTTTTTATAATACTTTGGCGGCTTTGGGTATGCAGTCAATAACAATTGTCTCATGCAACTCAATGTTTACAGTTGAAATGTACAGTATTTTTGTTGGAGTGCTAAACCTATCCTAAGGTCCCGGAAATGGAAATGTCTTTTGAATCCAGTGCAAGACAGAGACAGATGGACAGAATTTATTTCATTAACACTATGGTCACTAGGCCTACAGAAAAGAACATCCATTCTTAGGGATTCATCTTTAAGAAAATCCAGAGATAAACCCAATGCCCAAATCAAATCAAATGTATTTCTAAAGCCTTTTTTACACCAGCAGATGTCACAAAGTGCTATACAGAAACCCAGCCTAAAACCCCAAATAGCAAGCAATACAGATTTAGAAGAACAGTGGCTAGGAAAAACTCCCTAGAAAGGCAGGAACCTAGGAAGAAACCTAGAGAAGAACCAGGCTCTGACGGGTGGCCAGTCCTCTTCTGGCTGTGCCTTCTCTTTAACCGTAAAGTGGGAAGATAAGTCATCAAGTGGGGAATGAGATTAGACTGGGCTGTATTTGTATCATAGGCCTTCATCACCTTGGTTGCATCAGACCATCGTCCCTTTCCCTGATACCTCAGTAGTTAGATGCTGTATTCAACAAAACCATGTTAAGATGCTCAGATAAAGATAAAGGTAAACTTTTTTATGACAGATAACTGATAAAGCAGCTACAGAAATCAGACAGAGTGCGCCTCTTCTGCAGTGTAAAAAGCTGATTGGCATTTGTGTTTTGGTCCAGGGACGGCGGGGGGTATTTTCTTCCCCTGGTAACATGGGAAAACACATAATAAACAAACACAGTCTGTATGTGTCTCTGTCTGAATGGGAGTGTTAATCCTGTTTGCAGGAGTTGGAGAATCTGTCTCTTTGTCCCGTGTTCCTGACCCCATCGTCGCACGCTCAGGGAGTACTGTAGAACCCTACACCCTCTCCCCATGGCACGAAAAGGTATTGTCTGTCCCCCACCTTTGAAACGCCCCGACAGATAACCTCATTGCGCACAAAGACGATGAGGGCAACACAAGACCGGCATGATTTCAAGGATTCCTCCGCTGCCCACGAATCACAAAGGGAATGCCACCACGATAAGAGCAGGACAGGTGCTTTTATTTGAATTTTTACTACTCTTTCTTCATTTACTCAGCTTCGACCCCCGTGCTTCATCGAAACCCCACTTTTATGATGAAAAGCTGCTTTGCAAGAGCATCTAATCACTGAGTGAGTCATTCTAGGAGGAGAAAAGTGTTCAAAGAAAGGTACAGCAAAGGTATGCTGCTCCTGTGAATCTTCAGAAGTTAAAATTCCTTCAGCAGTGACACATTGTTGCCCACATGAGTGGCTGAGTTGTTTTTGTAACTTTCAAACACAAAGGAGAAAGAAAATGAGTGAAATAATATGTTTTCCTTTTTATGCCCAGGCTCTGAAACCGCATCCCTCTTTCATGGTGTCAGTCGTTGTTTTGTGTATGGCAGTGGCGGGACCCTTTGACACTGTGGTGGTTATCCTCTTGATACCCGACTCCCATTGAAGCTGTGCTCTCTCACTCCTTTGTTCGCTCGTCACCAATGTGCTACCTACCCAGACGGAGACAGAGAGAGGAGAGAGCAAACTGGTAACACCATGCAAAGTCCCCGCTCCCCACCACAGCAAAACAAGCTCTCAGGTAGAATTTTCTTAAAGGCCATATGGCATTCTGGACAGGTACAACTGTGGATAGTCTGATCATAGTGTGTGTTCTTAACTCTTACTCTCAGAATTTTTTATGAATAGTCTCTCTCTCTCTCTCTGTGTCTCTGTCTCTCTCAAACAGACAGACACACACGCACATACCCACACTAGACACACAGACACACACATATACCTGAGTGGCCAACACAAAGGCCTCTCCAGGGCCTCCCCAGATACAGGATACCACTGTCAAATCATTCCTGTGGGATTTCAACTCCATTCCAAAGCTTCCTTTGAGAAAGTTCTTAGCAGATTATCACGAAAATCTTTAGAACTCCCAGATAAGAGGCACCTCTTCTGACAACCCAAAGTGGCTGCAATGTCATGGGGGAGATAACGGGGGGGGGGGGGGGGGGGGGGGGGGCGAGTTAAGCAACATTATGGTAAGACCTAAACAGGTCACAGATGTTTTACACCACCACAACTCTAATAAATGTTACTAAAATTGAATTTGCAGTGTTATGTATTGACCTGGAGTGACATTCTCTCCCTTATTCAAAAGGTCAAAGATTCAAAGTAGTGTAAGACTTTGTAATATTATTTCATGTTTTACGGTAATGGTTGCAGGTTTTTTCCATCATTATTTAATGAGTCTCACAAGAGATTAGACTACTAAATATAACTGCGAGCAGCAATGAACGGGGTTCACAGGATGACAGAAAGGACCCAAGATCGGTTGGATAACAAAACACTATCATGTAGGAACTATCTTCCTGTGTGTAATCAGTGAAAGCATTACCATGTTTAACTCTCAATAACACAAGGTTGATGCAAGTTAAGTTTTGTTTAGTCCTGTAGTTTTCTTATCTTTGAATGCAGGTAATCATTCTTAAATTAATTACTCAACGTATTGAGTTTAGATACTAATTCTGAGGTGAATTTGACTACTGATTTATGTTAAGATTTGTAAAATATTTTCAGCATTTGTATGTTTTATCCCTTTGAGCATAACCATTGTGTAGTTAGTTACCTGTGTTAGTGTGAATTTGGTAAGGTTTAGAGCATTACATGCGGACCAGACCGGACACATCGCATGCGCGAGCATTGCAAAATAAATGTACACATACATGTTATTCAATCATTGCACGCGTCAAAGAGCGTCTGCGTGGCCAGGCACTAAAATAGAAATTTGTTATATTTGTGACGCTCAACACGCTGCAAGTCCGGCCTCTCCCATCTCCTCATTGGTTTTTAGGAGCATATACATAGGTGGGTGATTGAAAGATGAACTTAGGTCCACACTCCAGTCAGTTGGGGTAATGCACCTAAAGTTGGTTGCCAACCGCCATATAAAGTCCAAAATAATAATAAGAAGCCTGAAGGAAGGAGTAGAGATGACTAGAAATGAATTCGGTTTACTGTTTTAT
Organism: Salmo salar; assembly: GCF_965601325.2. Classification (NCBI taxonomy): domain Eukaryota; kingdom Metazoa; phylum Chordata; class Actinopteri; order Salmoniformes; family Salmonidae; genus Salmo; species Salmo salar. Next base: position 96,621,494 of record NC_138303.1, read on the forward strand.
CTGTGGATTAATTGTTGGAGGACCTTGTGCATTTCAGGTAAAATAACAACCCAATGTTTATATCCGAGGACAAATGAGCTAGCAACAGCAAGCTAGCTAGCTAAATTGCCATAAATGTTTAATGCTGTTCGACCTGTCCCCAAATGAATAGAATTGGTTATATGTTTGTTTTGATATTTCAACCTGTGTGTCCTGATTGCGTCTGGTGTGGGTGGACAAAATGCACGCGATGGCGGATGTGCACGCGATGGCGCATGTGGACGCAAGCGTACGTGCGGTCTGATCAGCATGTTAGCGTTATATACGCAAATAATTTGTTGTTAATAGTTTCCTTGTTTTTTGAGATATCAATACAAAATTCAATGCGGTTCATCTCAGGGATGTCAGTGATAGCAATGCCAAGTTTCAAGTTGATAGGCCACTGTGGAGTGGATTTACATTGGCTTAAATGGACATGTAAAATCCCTTAACAAACCCTTAGTTTGCGAAAATGTTAATAAAAACAATTTTTAAAGTATTTTTTGCATCTTTTTGGCATATTAGCATATGTGAATGCCACCATATGTGCTAATATACATCTACTGGCAGTGTGTGCCATCTTTGAATGCATCAATGTTATTTTCTCAAACTCTTTAGGGACTATTGTGATGAGTGCACAGACCAAATTTAGACTGAAATTGACTGAGTAATTTTTATGATTATTTTAAGCATTAATATTAGTCAAAAAAGTGAATTGTTCATAGTTTCCTTATTTGTATATCAATGCCAAACTTAACATGGTTCATCATGGGAATGTTTGATGACCCCAAAAAGTTAAGTTGATAGGCCAATATGAAGTGAATTTACAAAGGATTTAAAGGGACACGTAAAATCTGATTTCCTAATTGATCAATACCTCAGCCAATCCCTTAACTTTTCTCAAACTAAGTTAAGAGATGTACCATGGGCCTACATACAGAATGGTGTTATTTAGACGTGTTGTTCATGAGAATACGTTTTTCCAAAATGTCCAAGATGGAGGAAAATCTATCCTGATGGTCCTTAAGTCAAATGTGTTCAGCATTAGGAAAGACACCTACATACAAAGTTTCAAATATGAGGGTTTAAGTAAGACTGCTTATAACAGTGCCCCCTAGAGGCCAATCTGGGCCATTATTTTTGATCAAGTTACTCATGGCCTTTAGTTTCTGTGTGCCAAATTAGAAAAAAAGGTGACAATCTATGCTTGAGTTATTTGACCATGTCAGGGGGACAAATGTATACAAGTTCAGAAAATTAAAATAGGTGGTGTTCAAATAATGTATTATCTTGATCTAAATATTAATGTTTAAAGAATATGCAGCAAAAGCTGTCATCCCCCTCACAAATCATCCTAGCATTAATTGATAAAAGTTTGCACTGTCAGTAAATTCTGTCATCTGCAATGTAAATATAGTTGTGAAGACACAGAGCAAGTGTAAAAATACTTGTCATTCAGTAGTTTCAATATTTCTCACAGGATATCAACCACAAAAATATATATGGATTTTCTCTTAATGAAGTCAACAATCCTTACATATGTAAATTTTCTCAACTGTGACTAGCTGTGTAGGCAATTAATCTGATTATACTTTAGTCTTACCTACTGAATAGATAACTAAGGATGACCTCAATATGGACAATAGGCCTAGAGCATGCAAAAAAGCTGCAAACGATCGACATTCAGAACAACCAGGCTTCTTGCCATGGTCCAGCAATGCAATAATACCACAGGCAGCTAAGAATGTTATCGTTCCCACTATGGAGGAGCAGAGCGACGTCAGACCATTCAGCATCATTAATTCTCTAAACATGTTTTGAGATGAGGCATTTTACTCCTCCTGGAGCTCGCTCAGACTGCTGGGGGCTTGGTTCTGAGATCGATGCTAAACCCTTGACCTCCGTGGCCGTGCAATGCTAGTCAACAGCCAGGCATGAACTCTGCCTCAGTACTGCCCAGTACAGGTCTAAATCCCTCTGATGTCTGAGGAGAAACCTCATGTCATCAGTTCCATCCACACCCAGCAGAGACACACACAGGCAGTCCAAGGGAGAGGAGAGATCTGGACATGAGCCTAGCTATCCTATAGTTAACGACTCATAACTAACACCTCACAGAGAGCTGAGCACTGTTGAGCACTTCTTACAATTCATCAAGCCTGAGGTTTCTCCACCATTGTGTCATGCGTTAGTTTGCAGGGAGCAAGTAAATTGTGTCGAAAAATGACCACTCTGGCCGTTCCCACTGAGATGTGGAATTTAATGTTGTAATTTTTATTAGGATAAAAACGCCGTAACGCTAGCTAATCTTCCTGGGGTCCAACGCCAATTAACAACATACTACAAACAACCACAATCAAGACTTCACAAACAGTCAACAAGTAGACAACACAGATAATGAAAATACCTGACAGGAAGCACATTTAACATTCAGTTGATGCTTTCGATTTGCTGTCCAGTCACATGGTCTTATATTTGAAGGGCTAATCATATTTGACATTGGTTAAATATGAGGGGTTGATGGGAAAGCTCTGAGGCCTTAATGTAGGGTCCGGGTTAACACTGGGATGAGGACACCAGCCTTTAGTTGACGAAAGCAGCCTTTAGTTGAGTACACCAGCCTTCTCACTTCCTAGAAAGCAAGTCCTCCTCCATGTTCAGACTATGAATCAGACTCAATGTACTGAACTGAGTCATTCATTTGGTTGCTGCAGGGGTCCACATCTTCAGCTGGATATCTGATGCATGACCCATAAACTGTGGCTTAGGGTTATGCACCTGTGTTTCTGCCTGGGTCAACCACAAAGATTGCAACAGCTCAGAGTGGTTGGGAATGCTTAACATGAAAAGCCAGGCCACCACTCATGGTATTACCCCCTTAACCCTAAATTATAAATGCCAATAAATGATCCAGATGTTTATTTTGTTGTCTTTATTAGTTTAAATATACCCGTAAAGCACTGCCATTTCTTCTTTGGTATTAAAGAAACCATTAAAGCTATACCACCTACAGTGCATTCGGAAAGGATTCAGAGTCCTTCCCTTTTTCCACATTTTGTTACGTTACAGCTTTATTCTAGAATGGATTAAATAAAAAACATGTCCTCATGAATCTACAAAAATACCCATAATGACAAAATAAAAACAGGTTTACATTTTTTTGCAAAATGTATTAAAAAAAACAACATATTTACAGTATTCAGACCCTTTGCTACGAGACTCGAAATAGATTTTAGGCGCATCCTGTTTCCATTGATCATCCTTGAAATGTTTCTACAACTTCATTGGAGTCCACATGTAGTAAATTCAATTGATTGGACATGATTTGGAAAGGCACACACTTGTTTATATAAAGGTCCCACAGCAAAAACCAAGCCACGAGGTCGAATGACTTGTCCATTGAGCCCCCGAGACAGGATTGTGTCGAGGCACAGATCTGGGGAAGGGTGCCAAAAAAATGTCTGCAGCATTGAAGGTCCCCAAGAACACAGTGGCCTCCATTATTCTTAAATGGAAGAAGTTTGGAACCACCAAGACTCCTAGAGCCGGTCGCCTCACCAAACTGAGCAATCGGGGGAGAAAGGCTTAGGGAGGTGACCAAGAATCTGATTGTCAGTCTGACAGAGGTCCAGAATTCCTCTGTGGAGATGAGACAACCTTCCAGAAGGACAACCATCTCTGCAGCACTCCACTAATCAGGCCTTTATGGTAAAGTGGCCAGACGAAAGCCACTCCTCAGTAAAAAGCACATGACAGCCTGCTTGGAGTTTGTCAAAAGGCACCTAAAGGACACAGACCATGAGAAACAAAGTTCTCTGATCTGATGAAACTAAGATTGGACTATTTGGACTGAATCCCAAGCGTCACGTCTGGAGGAAACCCGGCACAGCTCATCATCTGGCCAATACCATCCCTACGGTGAAGCATGGTGGAGGCAGCATCATGCTGTGGGGATGTTTTTCAGCAGCAGGGACTGGGAGACTTGTCAGGATTGAGAGAAAAATGAACAGAGCAAAGTAGAGACAGATCCTTGATGAAAACCTGCTCCAGAGCGCTCAGGACCTCAGACTGAGGCAAAGGTTTAACTTCCAACAGGACAATGACCCTAAGCACACAGCCAAGACAACGCAGGAGTGGCTTCGGGACAAGTCTCAATGTCCTTGAGTGGCCCATCCAGAGCCCGGACTTGAACCCGATCGAACATCTCTGGAAAGACCTGAAAATAGCTGTGCAGCGACGCTCCCCATCCAACCTGACAGAGCTTGAAAGGATCTGAAGAGAGGAATGGGAGAAACTGCCAAAATACAGGTGTGGCAAGTTTGTAACGTCATACCCAAGAAGACTGGAGACTGCTGCCAAAGGTGCTTCAACAAAGTTCGAGCAAAGGGTCTGAATACTTACGTGAATGTGATAGTTTTTACTTTTAATAAATGTGCAAACATTTCTAAAAACCTGTTTTTGCTTTGTCAGATGGGGTATTGGGTGTAGATTGATGAGGAAAAAATAATTTGATCAATTTTAGAATAAGGCTGTAACAACAAAATGTGGAAAAAGTCAAGGGGTCTGAATATTTTCCGAATGCACTGTATACTGAGCCCTACGGGCATGGTAAGGATTGTGTTTGTCACGCCGCCTTTATGTCCTGGAGGTTTTATTGAGACTTCCTCCAGACCTTAGGCACATCACCGTTCACCCGTCTCTTAGCTGGAGACATTCTGTCACAAGCCAACATTCTGCCAGTCTTTTGAAGCGCATAAAAGGTGGTATCTGTTATCTCACAGGGGAAGGAGACAGATCAATTATGGTGTGGTCTATGTTTCTCATTCACTCAGCTCTGTGATCCCACTGCCTTGATTCTAACATGACTAAAGGCAGCCTCTTTCCTGAGGCATCTATGCAGCAACTACAGCCATTAAGACTCAAGAGATGTAGGATCTTCATTTGAGCCAGTTTTCTACAGCAGGAAAATAATCCAGCAGCAACATGAAATGTGAATTATTGGATTATATTTAAATGGACAGTTTTGTAGGGCTTAATAAATTTTTCATGAGGAAAAATCAAAGTGTAAATTAACTTCAGAAGCACACTCAAATACACTTCAGGTTTTGAATTTCCTGCATTGCAGAAAGGTTTGCCTGCAACAGCGTGATCAAATTAAGATCCTACATCTGTATGCAGCCACTACATCCTGCAATACTTCAGAGAGAACCCCCTCTTATCTCATACATTAACCACCCTTAATTCCCCAGCACAACATTTACGTTCAGAGCAGCTGGTCAATAAAAGTATCTTAAAAAGGACACTCAAACATGTTTGTTACTAAACTTCAAGCTTAAGGAATTTGAACAGTAAAAGCAAGGGTCTACAGATGTAGAATCTTAATTTGAGCACTTTTGTTGCTCAGAATTTGAAATGGAAACTTGTAGTGTTCAAGATTAGAAAGGTTTCTAAAGTTTGTAATTTCCACTTTAAAATGTCAGACTTGATTTGCCCTAACAAAAAATATATCAACACCTACAAAAAAATGTCGATTGATTATAATCCACATTTCCTGTTGCTGCAGCATTATTTTCCTGCTAGTAAACTGGCTCAAATTAAAATCCTACATCTGTAGCATGCCTTCATTTATCTTTATCTTCACAGTGAAACTGCTTTGGCTGGGGCTTTTAAGAGAGTCCTGAATACACAGATTCTTTAAACAAGCCGTTTTCAGATCAGATACTGTCCAAGCTCATTATAGCTGGGCATTGAGAGGAGGAGGAAAATAAGAACAATTATGAAAGGAATTTCTCCAGCGGTAGAGCTTTACATGCTTACGTTGGCTCAATAATGTCACTTTAAAGTACATCCAGGAGGAGGTATAGTGCGACCAATACACAGATGAAATACTTTAGTACAACTTGCCTTGGTAGAAGTAGCATTTGAGGCCAAATGTATACAAGTAGGCCAACTTATTTAAATTCATCCGTTGGCCTGAAGGGATGATTTTATGATATGCAATACTGAAGTAAAACTTGTTTTGTTTTAAAGCAGTAGCATTTAAGGCCAAATGAATACAAATACCTATTCCATGTATCCTTTGGACTAATGGCAGATTGTATGATCATTGTATGATATGAAAAGAGCTGTTCTAAGGATGATAATGCACCCACAGTTTGATGGTTGGTTGCAAGGGCATTTCAGGCAAATGCCAGATGGGCTGTTCCATTTTTTGCCTATTGGGCCTAACTAGTATTGTTTTAGCAAAATTATATTTTTCTGGCAAAAAAATGGGGGGGGTTCAAGGAATAAAATGGGCCGGTGTGGGGGCCTCAATGAAAAACATGGTCCAGTATGTTAGAAATGCCAGAGACAATTTCTGGTCCCAGTCCGCCCCTGGTTGGTCGAGGAACATGGTCCAACAGAGAGAAGCCACATCCTTTGTGTCCACGGAGACAAACCACAGCGCAATCTAGTCACATTTGTGGTGAGGGAACCATGTACGCTTCACTCCAATCACACATTGTTTCATCTGGTGTTGTCTATGCAGGATCTTAATTTGAGCCAATTTATTACAGCAGCAACAGGAAATTTGAATTATGTGGATTATAATGGACATTTTTGTAGGGGCTGATACATTTTGTTGTAAGAGAAAATCAAGTCTGAAATGTCAAAGTGAAAATAACTAACTTCAGAAACCTTTTTAACCCTCAAATACACTACAAGTTTGAAATGTCCTGCATTGCTGGACAGTTCTTCGGCAACAGGCTGATCAAATTAAGATCCTACATCTGTAGCTTTCAGTGGAATCAAATGCACATGAGAGAAGTAATTTAGGTAGACTGCTGGCAAGAGTAATTGCAGAATAAACCAGAGAGCTACTTTGTGCTGATGAAGGAATCCTTGGCTTTGGGGAGAAGGAGAGAAATCATGCCATAACTGGGTGTGACTTACAGTGTGAGTGCATGTTGGGGAGAAAGGGGCATCATTGAACTGGACTTGAAATTGAAGGTCCCAAATAGCAATGCACATATCCAGATATATATTTTTTTTATATAAATAAACATTTGCTTATCATACAGTGAAAACATACTAACGCAGCAATACCCTCTGGAGAAATCGCATGCAAGGCCAAGGAAAACAAATCAATTGGCTTTCAATGAAACAGAAATGAAAGGCAATCCCAAGTGGATGGTGAGGATAAGGGTTGATTGTCACTACAGAAAATGTTCATGTTGGCTATCCTCCTATCCTTAGGCCCTGGAAAAATGCTGCTGGCCGAACAAAAGACTGCTTTAAGTAGGAGGTACAGTACGCCCGCCACCTAACCCTTATTTCAGTAACGTCACCTCTCCCCAAACAAGAGGCGGTTTCCCCCGAACGCCCTCACATGTCTGTCAAGAGGATCAGCAGAGATAGCAGGGTGTCTGAGTGCTACTTGTTACATGATGAAGTGACCCTCATGGCAAACGCATGCAATCCTAGCCATGTGAAATCTTCACTTACATGCCAGAAACTCCACCCCATGTATTGCTCACACACTCTCAGCCACACACAGCACAGCACACACACTCTCAGCCATACAACTGCCACCATCCATTTCTCTAAGTGTCTATTACAGCTTTAAGAACTTGTAACTCCATACATTAGAAACTAGCTATAAAATGGGTAAAAATCAACAAAAATGTGGAGACCTGACTTTCCAAGTGCCATTAAATCAAGGTTTATTTAGGGACGATGTTCCATGATAAACCAGAGAGAAAAACATTCACAGTATTTCATTCATCTCCCCACCATTAAAAAATGTGAACATTAGAAAGTTTTTGTGCAGCAAAACCTGCGTAATCCTTAACAACTATACAAATAGGTTCTTCTCTATACAAAAATACTTGTGGGAATTTCTTTTGCCATTTCTTCACAACTATTATTTTCAAAAATAATTGTTTCCCTCAAGTTGTTCTTTACTTTACCTCATGACTGAAAACTGGACAGAAATAGGGCAAATGACAATTTAACACCAACTAGGTCTGCTATGGCACCATGTGTAAGTGAATAACAACCCTTCATATGTTAACCTTTCTACGCAAAGCAAAATATAGCAAGACAGATACAAGTCTGGAAAGACGGTATTAGTGGAAGAACAGAATGGTTTACGAAGAAGAGAATGGAAGGCGAATTTGGTCGTGTTAGGAAGCTATGTAGAGGTAGGGATGTTGTCATGGTCAGTTTCTCTATAGAGTTGCATTGTATAAGGTCCCGGGAAGGAAACATCAGACAGTGATTCTGTCTAGATGAAGGCATAAGGAAAGAGCTTGGCACAGACATGGCAGGACTAACTAACCATTTGACAAATCAGCAATTCATAAATGTATCCATGCTAAATTAAGCCATAATTTCACAATTGATGATAAATTCTAACAGTCATATTATGATGCCCATCTTTTATTAAACTTAAATCTACACGGTTCCTTCAACATCTCTGTAGTGCTAAAAGGGGAAACTTAGCTGCGTGGCGGAGGGCCAACTGAAGCCACATTCACTAAATCCTTCTTCCGGAAGCTTCTAATCCCATGTAACACATTACCACTACATCACAAAGCTGGTCATTACACTAAGCACAGTCCACAAAACGCATTCAAGAAAGAAAAAAAAACATACAGTTAGTGATTAGAGTAACTATTACTGAAAATGGCTTTACATTGAAGTTAACAGTTGCTGCTAGGCCAAGGAGCTAAATGCAAATCAATTTGACACTTGTGGTTTGATTCGGTCAGGTCAAATACAAAAAATCTAACTACAGTATAAAACTGGAAAATGAACGAACATTGAAAAATCACAACAACAAAAAAAAGAAAATAAAAAAGGTGACACTTGCTTTGAAAAAGAGGGTGAGAAGAAAATGCTCCTGGTGAGAAAGAAGAGAACACCTACTCATCATCAAAGCAAACAACTGTTCAGAAAAAAAGGGAAGAGGAAAACTTGTTGCCAGGAGAGGAAATGACAACATTAATACATTAATGCTATGTCTAACTATTAGCTTGTTTGTGCCCATTCCTCTCCCCGTCTGGACGTGTGATGCCCTGGACCTCGGTCTGACAGGCCCGAGTCCTACTGGACCGGCCACGGCTCACTGGCTGGCCTCGCGGACTTTAGCCTGCAGCGCGTCGCAGGTCTTCTTGGCATCTCCAAGCAACATGGCTGTGTTGGGCTTGTAGAAGATGGGGTTGTCCACGGCAGCATAGCCCACTCCCAGAGAACGCTTCATTACAACCACCTAAGAGACAGCCCCCCCCCCCCCCCACACACACACACACACACACACACACACACACACACACACACACACGGCCTCAGCTAAGACATTTACACAACTGAGAAAAAAACACCTGATACATTGTTCTATCCTAAGTTTACAAATAATCAAAAGCAATGCAATCACCCAGTTGTTTTCTCTCTTCAAGCTCAAAATCATGATGTGGCAAATTAGCTAGAGCTCCACTGCTATACCACCTGGTCTAGTTTGGTAAAGACTTCAGATGTTAAACACTTATCCAAGAACAAACCCTTAACAGGGGTTGAAATGCTGCATGTCCTGTAGGTTGGAGATGGATGGGGAAGGGTTCCATTTGGAGGAGAATGGGGAGAAGAGTGTTTGTCTCACAACTAATGGGTACTTAAGTTGAAGCCATTTACAAAATGAAGCATCATTAGTGTCTGAAGCTGCAGTCTAGGCAGAGAGAGAAAGCAGGTCCTGGGAAATGGATTGGAGCATCCCGTGATTGTGAGCATGTGTGTTGGTGCCTGGAGGCACATAACGCAGCATTATAATTGAATAAGTAAAACCAGAGCAACGCTCTCAGCCACTAGCCTTTTACTCCTTGCTATCTAACACGCTGAATGATACTTGGAACAGAAGCGCCGCATATCAAGACACAAAAATCAACAGGCGGAACGTCGGAAACCCCTCAGCGGCAGGGGAGGATCAGTAGTGGCCAGGTGACTCAAGACACAGTGAATTGTTCCCATGCCACAGTCCCACCCACAAAACCTACTCTAAAACAAAACACTTACACATTCTAAGTTACACACTCCTACAAAAACACAAATAAGCATGTACTGAATCCCAAACACCCACTCTAACACGCTCCTGTGAGAGAGGACTGTAAAAATGGATCCCACTATGGCAGTGGTTCAGGCCAGGATTACAGTAAGCATCTGGGACACCCAGGCATGTCTACCCTAGCCGGTCTCAAGGCAGGGCCTCCCAGTCCTGACTTCCAGGCCAGCGAGGGTACAGTACCAAAGGAATGCCCTCTGCCTGCTCTGCCAAGCTTGGCTATGGTCGCATAGAGGAGCCCCGCCCAGTTTGTTTATATCTACAGCCAGACTGCACATAGAGCCCAGACCAGCACACCCACCCACTCTACAGTCTGACCGACCCCACACAGTATCACATAAACATGAGCCACAAGTGGAAGGTTATTAATTCAAGTGTCTGAGTCACTGAAGAACAATGAAAATAACATTTTCAACAGTAGTGCAGTGAGTCCAAGGGATGTAAACACACAGGTCACTCCGGCTCAGAGGGGTGGGAGGCTGGTAGTCTTAAAGCTCTATGATTTCCCAAGGGAACCTTTGGAAATGAGGGGTTTTAAAGTAGGGTGGTGAGGCATATGAATCCCACATTTAGGGAACGTTTCACTCGGACGCGCCAAAAATGTCATAATTCCAGAGGGAGTGAGTCACCACTAATGGAAGCTGTGTGAGATCTGCGCCTGCTTGAGCTACACCTAGGTAGGGGCCTATTGCCTCTGTAACAAAGAGTACGAGATGCATGTGTGTGTGCACACGCAAGTGTTTGCATGTGAAAAGAGGCCTGTCTCTCAAAGGGTGCATCCAAGTCTGGGACAGACTGGAACAGAAAATAAGAACAGCCTCTTTCTGAACCAATGTTAGTCGCTCAAGGAAGAAGTTAGCGAACCTCCAAAACTAACTTTCACCATGGAGAGAGCCAGATGAAATCCACTCAAGCCATTCTGTAACAGTCAGCATATGACGGGGCTGCAGTACCATTCTCCACACCTTTTTCCACTTTGAAGCGTGAAACCAATGGACTAGTGTAGGAAATATGGTACATCTTCCTTCTAGATCATGCAGCCCCCTCCATCTCACCTGTTTGGACTTCCACACTTCCAGGACAGGCATGCCAGCGATGATGGAGTTGGGATCCTCCAGGGCTGCAGAGTTCACTGTGTCGTTGGCACCGATCACCAGAACCAGGTCCGTTTCTGAGACACAGGGAAAGAGAATCACATTAGTTCACAACAAACCACAGAGACAATGGGGTAATTTGAAACATGAACACGTGAAGGGATAGATGAGGGTGAAAGCAAACATACCAGCAAAGTCCTCATTGATCTCCTCCATCTCCAGCACGATGTCATAGGGCACGCCCGCCTCAGCCAATAGCACGTTGAGCTGCCCAGGCATACGACCAGCCACGGGGTGGATACCAAACCTGCAAGAGAGAAGGATCACAATCTTATTCACCTCCACAGCTTGTGGCAATGCAAGGACAAGAAGGGTTAGGAAACCCTTGTAGCTGCAAGTATTATACTGTAATAGTTTGGCTATTGACCAAAGTTCCGAGATACTTTGGGATTTTGGCAATGAAGCCCTTTATCAGAGTCAGATGTATTTTAATGTCTTTTCATCCAGTATGAAGGAAGTTAGAGGTAGTTTCGCGAGCCATTGCTACCTAGCGTTAGCACACTGGCTGGAAGTCTATGGTAACAGCTAGCATGCTTCCAGTCACTGTGCTAACACTAGTTAGCAACTTCCTTCAAACTGCACACAGACACATAAAAATGGTATCCACGATGTCATCTAACTTTGGGGAAGTAGATAAAGGGCTTCAGTGCCAAAATCCCAAAGTACAGGATGGAGGGGCCATGATGTTAGTGGAGGGGCGGTTTGGGTTTGAGGGCCTGTTTTAATGTCAGAGGTCATAAAGGGCCTGAGAAGCAGGGGAAATGGGTTGAGGATGGAGGATAAGAGGGCCCTATGGATAGACACTGGAGCAGCAGGTTTATGACCAGAGATTAAAAGCAGAGATCAGAGCAGCTGCACTCCACTCATACTCAAATCAAATCAAATCTTAGTAGTCGCATGCGCCGAATACAACAGACCTTACAGTGAAATGCTTACTTACGAGCCCCTAACCAACAATGCAGTTAAAAAAAAAAAAAAATGAATAAGAACTAAAAAGTAACAAGTAATTAAAGAGCAGCAGTAAAATAACAATAGCGAGGCTATATACAGGGGGTACCGGTACAGAGTCAATGTGCAGGGGCACCGGTTAGTCAAGGTAATATGTACATGTAGGTAGAGTTATTCAAGAGACTATGCATAGAAGATGACAACAGAGTAGCAGTGGTGTAAAAGAGGGGGAGAGATGGTCTGGGTAGCCATTTGATTAGATGTTGGGGAGTCTTATGGCTTGGAGGTAGAAGCCTCTTGGACCTAGACTTGGCGGTACCACTTGCCGTGCGGTAGCAGAGAACAGTCTATGACTAGGGTGGCTGGAGTCTGACAATTTTAGGGCCTATTGCCTGAGTCGTTTCGTTCCCCCTCTCCTGCTCTCCCCAGACACTCATCTCCAGCCATTATCAATCAGTCCCTGATTTACACACGCATGTGCACACACACACACACAGTTGCTGTAGGAACTTTGCTACACACAAGGGTATTCAGTGTGCGGAGTTAAGTAACCGGTTAGCTACATCATGTAATACAATGCATTGCACATGTTACAGTGTTGAAATGGGAGGGGGCTTGGCTTTCACAAGAAAGGCTAATCAGAGCAACATCACACTGTGTGAATTAAATTATATTACTGATACATTAGGAACAATATCCATCTCTGGAGCTCCAAACAGTGGCAGCCCCATGTCCCGCCCTCATAGCAGCCCAACACCCCCACCCAATTATCCAGCCGAGAGGGAAGGGGAGGAGGAACGGGACTACAAAATATGGCCACTCTCTGGCCACCCACTTCCTCCTCTAATCAACTGCAAATGCTCTAAGTAGCAGCAGCTGCTGGAACCCCAGATCAAACAAATGAAAGAAAATTACAAAAGCTTCCGGTGAGCCTTTCCCCTTCCCTCCTCTCCTCTCTCCGGTGAACACATTCCTCCTTTTGCGCTGCTCTCCTCCTCTCTCCGCCCTTTTACCTTCCTCTCCTCTCCACAGTAAGCCTCAACCCTGTCCTTTCCTCTCCTGAGGAATTATTCTAAAATTGATTAAATTAAAACAAGTCTAACGTAACAAAATGTGGAAAAAGTCAAGGGGTCTGAATACTTTCCGAAGGCACTGTACACACAAAATATCTAATGAAGGGGTTAAGGCGATAGCTTTGGTTACAGTGCATTCTGAAATTATTCAGACACCTTTCATTTTTCCACATTTTGTTACGTTCCAGCATTTTATAAAATTAATATTATTTGTTTTCCTCATCAATCTACACACAATTCCCCATAATGACAAAGTGAACAGGTTTATAGACATTTTTGCAGATGTATTAAAAATAAACAAAAATCCCTTAATTACATAAGTATTCAGACCCTTTGTTATGAGACTCAATATAAAGCTCAGGAGAATCCTGTTTCTATTGATCATCCTAGAGATGTTTCTACAACTTGATTGGAGTCCACCTGTGGTAAATCCAATTGATTGGACATGATCTGGAAAGGCACACACCTGTCTATATAAAAGGTCCCACAGTTGACAGTGCATGTCAGAGCAAAAACCAAGCCAGTAGGTCGAATGAATTGTCTGTAGAGCTACGAGACAGGATTGTGTCGAGGCACAGGTCTGGGCAAGGGTACCAAAACATTTCTGAAGCAATGAAGGTTCCCAAGAACACAGTGGCCTTCATCATTCTTAAATGGAAAATGTTTGGAACCACCAAGACTCTTCCTACAGCTGGCCCCTGGCCAAACTGAGCAATCAGGGGAGAAAGGCCTTGGTCAGGGAGGTGACCAAGAACCAGATGGTCACTCTGACAGAGCTCCAGAATTCTTCTATGGGGATGGGAGAACCTTCCAGAAGGACAACAATCTCTGCAGCACTCCACCAATCAGGCCTTTATAGTAGAGTGGCCAGACGGATGCCACTCCTCAGTAAAAGGCACATGAACGCCCGCTTGGAGTTTGCCAAAATGCACCTACAAGAAACAAGATTCTCTGGTCTGATGAACCCAAGATTGACTCTTTGGCCTGAATGCCAAGAGTCACATCTGGAGGAAACCTGTCACCATCCCTACGGTGAAGCATGGTGGTGGCAGCATTTAGCTGTGGGGATATTTTTCCAACGGCAGGGACTGTGAGACTAGTCAGGATCGAGTAAAGATGAACGGAGAAAAGTACAGAGAGATCCTTGATGAAAACTTGCTCCAGAGCACTCAGGACCTCAGACTGGGGTGAAGGTTCACCTTCCAACAGGACAACAACCCTAAGCACACAGCCAAGAGAATGCAGGAGTGGCTCTGGGACAAGTCTCTGAATGTCCATGAGTGGCCCAGCCAGAGCCCGGACTTGAACCCGATCGAAGAGACCTAAAAATAGCTGTGCAGCGACACTCCCCATCCAACCTGACAGAGCTAGAGAGGATCTGCAGAGAATGGGAGAAACTCCCCAAATACAGGTGTGCCAAGCTTGTAGCGTCATACCAAAGAAGACTCGAGGCTGTAATCTGCAAAAGGTGCTTCAACAAAGTACTGAGTAAAGGGTCTGAATACTTATGTAAATGTGATATTTCAAAAACTGTTTTTGCTTTGTCATCATGGGGTATTGTGTGTAGATTGATGAGAAAAAAAAATACATTTTAGAATAAGGTTGTAACATAAAATGTGGAAAAAGTCAAAGGGTCTGAATACTTTCACCAGGGTAATGAAGGTGTTAGGGCCAATTTCCCTCCATTTTTTCCCGGCACTGAGTACATTTCAGGTCTGCTGAGCGTAAACTTGAACGTTGTGAAAATTCTTTGCATCTTCCGGCGCGTTTACAGTGAACACTGAGGATGTACCTGCTTTAAGTTTACAGTTTTAACAGTGGCTCATAATGTATGCCTACCAGAGTGGCCTATCATCCAAAACAATGGAGAAAAAGCCATCATTACATTTTAACATGGAAATAGTTGTTCTATCATTCAGCCTACAGTAGCAGCCATTGTGTGGTGTTCAATGCCTACATTCCATGAGACTTAAAAAAAATAAATACATGCAGGACTTGACATTAACCTGCTAATCTGCATGTCTTTCAGACAAGGTGACTGAAAATGTTTGATGCAAGAAACCACTTTACAAAATAAAATGAGTTATTATTCCCATACCATTATTACAGAGAATCAGACAAATTATTCTATGCTCTGCCTATTGGCTACTTAGCTTATTAAGGACCGTCTCAAAATACAACACTTCCCCTTTAAGACAAAAAAAAGCCCTTTACCTGACTCGCTATTCAAAGATGCACACATTTTGTGCTCTTGTTGGAAGCAACCACTCCCCCACTGTTGACTAGAAATGAGTTATAACTGTGCTAATAACTCACTAACTAGCAAAGAATATGAACAAATGTACACACGTGGCTAAATGCAGCTCTCACTTAGATTTCAAAACAAGCGTAGGGTTGGTTATCTGTTTACCAGGGTAATGAAGGGGTTAGGGCCATAGCTTTGATTATCCTTTTACCAGGACCCTCACCTGACTTTCTTGCCCTGCTCCTGCAGCATCTTGACCAGTTCAGCGATGGGGTACTGGGCCTTGGCAGCACACAGACCATAACCTGAAGGACAAGAACACAGACAGTGAGGGAACCCAGTCTTCCGTAAAAACTAGCAGCTTTCAAAATAACATTTTCACATCTGCTTTGAAAACCTGTGAAAAACTGACTTCTACCTCTGAATTGTGATTAAAAAAAATGCTTGTAGAAATATCAAACATACTCAGGCAATCCCAGAGATTCTGACCCGGACATTGATATTTTGATGCTTAAAACACACTGGCATAAATCCCTATCAAGCTTGCTTCAAAAGAATCAAATAATCCTAATATAAACAGTTTGAACATTTCGGAAATAAATGTTATTTCTCCGTTTTTGGTTTTGACAACAGGTATCTGGGCACTGTGAAACTGATCAAACCTGAACAGTGATAACAAGAAAGTTATTCAAACCAACATATCCCAGCAATAGGGAATTAGGGAGTTTTTCTGTTGAGTATAATTTTAGAGGACCAGCGGATACCCAGAGGATGTCTGAGGGCTCAGGCATAAACAAGTCTACTAACCTACTTTATCTGCATGGTTGGGCTTAAATTGCAGAATATGGTTTTGATAATAATCCTGCATACAAGGGGAGCTCTTTCCTCTCATTTCAACAAGACCGGAGGTAAAATAACAGAGCCTTTTATTTTATAAAAAAATAAACAAACGCTGTAAAATAAACAGAAAGGACATCAAGGCTGAAAATAAAAATCAGTTGTGAAATGATTTCAAATCCCTTTATCTGAAGAAGTTCAGTGGGAGCATGTGCAGGATTCTGGAGAAGTGCAAACAGCAATCAATTATGTTACTGTTAAAGGAGCAATCTGTGATTGCTATGTCCATTTTGGACTTTAAAACTGATGATACATGGGCATTGATTCTTCAAAAATATAATTTATAAAATGCCACATGAGTTTCCAACTGCAGATTGCCCATGTAAGGATGATGGTATCAAAGTACTGAAGGAAAATTACTTATTTTGCAAAACAAAGATAGTGGGATTTTCATACACGTACAGTGCGTTCAGAATGTATTAATCCCCCTTGACTTATTCCACATTTTGTTGTGCTACAGTCTGCAGTCAAAATAGATTTAATAAAAACAATTATCACCCATCTACACACAATACCCCATAATGAAAAAGTGAAAAAGATTTATTTTCTGGGCAAATTTATAGAAAAGCAAATAAAGAAATGTTTTATTTACATACAGTGTTCATCCCCCTTGGCATTTTTCCTATTTTGTTGCCTTACAACCTGGAATTAAAATGGATAATTTGGGGGATTGGATCATTTGATTTACACAACATGCCTACCACTTTGAAGATGCATTTTTTTTTTATTGTGAAACAAACAAGACAAAAAAACAGAAAACTTGAGCGTGCATAACTATTCACCCCCCCTAAAGTCACATCTAGCTACTGGGATTTTTGCCCATTCTTCAAGGCAAAACTGCTCCAGCTCCTTCAAGTTGGATGGCTTCCGCTGGTGTACAGCAATCTTTAAGTCATACCACAGATTCTCAATTGGAATGAGGTCTGGGCTTTGACTAGGCCATTACAAGACATTTAATTGTTTCCCCTTAAAAACCACTTGAGTGTTGCTTTAGCAGTATGCTTAGGGTCATTGTCCTGCTGGAAGGTGAACCTCTGTCTTCCATAGATTTGAGGCTGGGACAAACAGGTTTCCTTCAAGAATTTCCCTGTATTTAGCGACATCCATCATTCCTTCAATTCTGACCATTTTCCCAGTCCCTGCCAATGAAAAACATCCCCACAGCATGATTTCGCCACCATGCCTCACTGTGGGGATGATGTTCTTGGGGTGTTGAGAGGTGTTGGATTTGCGCCAGACATAGCGTTTTCCTTGATGGCCAAAAAGCTACATTTTTTGTCTCATCTGTACCTTCTTCAATATGTTTGGGGAGTCTCCCACATGCCTTTTGGCGAACAACAAATGTGTTTGCTTATTTTTTTCTTTAAGCAATGCTTTTCTTCTTGGCCACTCTTCCGTAAAGCCCAGCTCTGTGGAGTGTACGGCTTAAAGTGGTCCTATGGACAGATACTGCAATCTCCGCTGTGGAGCTTCGCAGCTCCTTCAAGGTTATCTTTGGTCTCTTTGTTGCATCTCTGATTAATTCCCTCCTTGCCTGGTCCATGAGTTTTGGTGGACGGCCCTCTCGTGGCAGGTTTGTTGTGGTGCCATATTCTTTCCATTTTTTAATAATGGATTTAAATGGTGCTCAGTGGGATGTTCAAAGTTTTGGATATTTTTTATAACCCAACCCTGATCTGTACATCTCCACAACTTTGTCTCTGACCTGTTTGGAGAGCTCCTTGGTCTTCATGGTGCAGCTTGCTTGGTGTTGCCCCTTGCTTAGTGGTGTTGCAGACTCTGGGGCCTTTCGGAACAGGTGTATATATATACTGAGATCATGTGACACTTAAATCAAGTCCATCTTTGTGCAATCTAACTAATTATGTGACTGGTTGCACCAGATCTTATTTATGGGCTTCATAGCAAAGGGAGTGAATAGTTTTTTTCCCCCATTTCCCTTCAACAATGTCCATTACATGAAATTCAAATAAAAATCCATTTAAATTACAGGTTGTAATGCAACAAAATAGGAAAAACGCCAAGGGGAATGAATACTTTTGCAAGGCACTAAGTATTCACACCCTTGAGTCAATACATGTTAGAATCACCTTTGGCAGCGATTACAGCTGTGAGTCTTTCCCTTAAGTCTAGAAGACCTGGATTGTACAATATTTGCCCATTATTGTTTTAATTCTTCAAGCTTTGTCAAGTTGGTTGTTGATCATTGCTTGACAGCCATTTAAGTCTTGCAATATATTTTCTAGATGATTTAAGTTCAAACTAACTAGGCCACTCAGGAACATTCAATGTCGTCTTGGTAACCAACTCCTAGTCTTTTAGGTTATTGTCCTGCTGAAAGGTGTATTTGCTCCCAGTGTCTGGTGGAAAGCAGACTGAACCAGGTTTTCCCTCTAGGATTTTGCCTGTACTTAGCTCTATTCCATTTCTTTTTATCCTAAAAAAAGAACTTTGCGGATGACAAGCATACACATAGCATGATGCAACCACCACCATGTTTGAAAATATGAAAAGTGGTACTCAGTGATGTGTTGGATTCTTCCCAAACACTATTCTGGACATAAAGTTAATTTCTTTGCCATATTTTTTGTAGTTTTACTTTAGTGCCTTTTTGCAAACAGGACGCATGTTTTTTCACATTTGTCTTCTGTACAGGCTTCCTTCTCTTCATGCTGTCATTTAGGTTAGTATTGTGGAGTAACTAAAATGTTGATGATCCATCCTCATTTTTCTCCTATCACAGCAATTAAACTCTGATTTAAAGACACCATTGGCCTTATGGTGAAACCCCTGAGCGGTTTTCTTCATCTCCCGCAACTGAGTTAAAAAGGACACCTGTATCTTAGTGACTGGGTGTATCAATACACCATCCAAAGAGTAATTAATAACTTCACCATGCTCAAATGGATATTTAATGTTGGTGTTTTTTTTAGTTTTTTTTAACACATCTACCAATAGGTGGCGGTCTTTGCAAGGCATTGGAAAACCTCCCTGGTCTTGATGGTTGAATCAGTATTTGAGATGAGGTAGTCAAGATATATTAGCGTTTTCATTTTTAATGAATTTGTAAAAATGTCAATACAAATTATTCCACTTTGACATTGAGGTGTGTGTAGGCCAGTGACACAAAATCTCAATTTAATCCATTTTAAATTCAGGCTGTAAGACAACAAAATGTGGAAAAAGTGAAGGGGTGTGAATACTTTCGGAAGGCACTGTATATTGTCAAAATGTGTACATTATAAGCTGTAAGAGCACATGAATTGCTCCAGTATGTGTGGTTGGCTGAACATTTGACTTACCAAGTAAGTCTTTACTCACTGTTCTTCACCATTCCAAAGCCAACCGAGGCCTGTCAAACACGATACGGACCATCAACACTCATCTGTCATATGGCCCGTGCAGAGTTCAGAAACCTCTCACTGAAATTAGCACCATCCAAGAGAGAAACAATAATTCAAAGCAAATGGACAATTTAAAGCCTCAATTGCTGTTAACGATGTTTGATGGGCCTGTCACAACAGCCGTCAAATACTCGGCTTTAAACACAGCATGTTGCACTGAACATGTCTGTCTACAGTCCATTCTTGCTTCTTAATGAATTATTATTTAATTTTTTTAATAATACGGACTCAAACACAAGGCTTTCTCCTAACGTAAACAAGCCCGTCCAGACAAGACCCATGTTTATAAAAAAAAAAAAAAAAAAGTCTTAAACGTTTCCACAGATGTCAATCAAGAAAAGTGACTGCGACTGGTCCAATTATTGGAAATGTGAACAGGAAAACAAGACTGCCCCAGTTCCAGCCTGGTGTAGTGTCGTGCACTGGAGTCAGATGGAGAACCTGGGACCCACTGACAAACCACAACACAGCAAGCAACAGTGAAACAGTGCACCATAACACCAGGCCTCAGAAGCTGAGGATCACCTTTCAGTCTGGCAGTACTAGTTGGCAGATAAACACCAGGTAAATTGGAGAAATTACATTTTAGTCATTTAGCAGATGCTCTTTTCCAGAGCGACTTACAGTAGTGAATGCATACATTTCATGATTTTTTTTTGTACTGGCCCCCCGTGGGAATCGAACCCACAACCCTGGCGTTGCACACACCATGCTGGCGTTGCAAACACCATGCTCTACCAACTGAGCCACAAATTAGGAGATGATGCTTGAAAATATTGTTCGCATACAAAAAAAAGTCTGGGTTTGCAGTAGTCAGTTAGACCACTGTGTACTTTGAGGATTCAGAACATCCTCCACAATAGATACATAGATCCTAACTCTCCCCCACTGTCTACAGAGGCCCATGGTTTAGATCCATGTTAGATAGACAGGGTCTAACCATCTAATGTCTGGGTCAGGACACCCTAGGGTTGAGCCTTGCTGGACGGCTGGAAGGCCAGGGGTATTGTGTTGTGCTTGGCCCCATATGCTTGTTTACTCTGGAGTGGCCATATTTTTATATTTACTTTCTCTTCATTTATCCTCCCACATCTCATCGCCACTCCATCTGTCCATCCTGTCATCTGTCCTGGGGTGATGAATAAAACGAGTTATAAATCTGTCACTCTGTTCTTTGTGCAGCAGTTCTATGCTTCCCATTCTTAAGTTTAGTTTTTGCATCTTTAAATGTCACTTTTGCCCACCAGCTTCAAACAGCTGAAAATACAATATTTTGGGATATTGAAAATATATTTCACAGCGGTTTAGGTGGTACAATGACTACACATCACTTTGTTACAAACACTGAAATTAGGCTAACTATTAGATATTTTGCAACCAGGAAATGGCAAGGCGTTTTCTGCAAGTGAGAAGTAGGCATTAGTCTGAAGCTTAAAAATAAAGGAAATTCACAAGTACCACAATGCCTACTTTACCCATGGTCTACCATGGTTTTCCAGGACATAGCTTTGGCCTACTACAGTAGCTATGTTAATCTACTGTACTTCAAACAATGTGTAGACAGGTTGTTTAGGATTCAAACCTTCTCAAAACAGCCCAATTCATTCTCTTAGAGGTGCTCCCGCAATAAATGTAATATGTATTGCATACACTCTAAAATATTGGATTCTTCACACCAATCTCATTCCACTACCTTTTCAATATTTTAGAAACGAAAGCAAGCTTTGCTTATATACTTACAAGACGATCAAGCTTGATTGAGTGGGCTGTTTTGTCTTGTACTAATGTTGTGCCTTAAAACTTTATTTTAGCAATACATGTCATTGAGAAAAATATATATTTCAAAACATCTATTTTGGTCAGAAGGTGCACAACATAACAGGTATAACATAACAGGTGGTGTGTTGGACACAGAGGACTGTAGAGCTTGTCTGCACTCCTGATTTCTGTAATCGTTAGCTTACCTGTGTAATATTGACATAAGCTCAGAACCACTTGTTTTGCAAACATGGTCCTATTTTTGAATTACTTTGCTGATCAATGGACAGTTCATTACCTCTGTCAAATGCATAAAAGATGGTGACGCTACAATATACATTTACAATAGGACAATATCTAAAATACGTACATACTAATGAGAATACGCACATTACTGTTCAAAAGTTTGGGGTCACTTAGAAATTCTTGTTTTTGAAAGAAAAGCACATTATTTGTCCATTAAAATAACATCAAATTGATGAGAAATACAGTGTAGACATTGTTAATGTTGTAAATGACTATTAGCTGGAAACGGGATGGTGGCCTTCTAGGTAGAGTTGCAAAGAAAAAGCCATATCTCAGACTGGCCAAAAAAAGAAAAGATTAAGATGGGCAAAAGAACATGGACAGAGGAACTCTGCCTAGAAGGGAAGCGTCGCGGAGTTGCCTCTTCACTGTTGACGTTGAGACTGGTGTTTTGCGGGTACTATTTAATGAAGCTGCCAGTTGAGAACTTGTGAGGTGTCTGTTTCTCAAACTAGACACTAATGTACTTGTCCTCTTGCTCAGTTGTGCACCAGGGCCTCCCACTCTTTCTATTCTGGTTAGAGCCAGTTTATACTGTTCTGTGACAGGAGTAGTACACATCGTTGTACCAGATCTTCAGATTCCCGGCAATTTCTCACATGGAATAGCCTTCATTTCTCAGAACAAGAATAGACTGACGAGTTTCAGAAGAAAGGTATTTGTTTCTGGCCATTTTGAGCCTGTAATCGAACCAACAAATGCTGATGCTCCAGATATTCAACTAGTCTAAAGAAGGACGTTAATTGCTTCTTTAAATCAGTTCTGATGTCTACACTATCATTCTACAATGTAGAAAATAGTGAAAATAAAGAAAAACCCTTGAATGCGTAGGTCTGTCAACTTCTGACTGGAACAGTGTGTGTGTGGAAGTAGGAAGTTGACAAACACTTAGGTTGCAGTCATTAAAACTCATTTTCAACCACTCCACAAATTTCTTGTTAACAAACTATAGTTTTGGCAAGTCGGTTAGGACATCTACTGTGTGCAAAACACAAGTAATTTTTCCAACAATTGTTTACAGACAGATTATTTTACTTATAATTCACTGTATCACAATCCCAGTTGGTCTGAAGTTTACATACACCAAGTTGACTGTGCCTTTAAACAGCTTGGACAATTCCCCAAAATGTCATGGCTTTAGAAGCTTCTGATAGGCTAATTGACATCATTTGAGTCAATTGGAGGTGTACTTGTGGATGTATTTCATAGCCGATCTTCAAACTCAGTTCCTCGTTGATTGACATGGGAAAACCAAAAGAAATCAGCCAAGACCTCGGAAAATAATTGTAGAACTCCACAAGTCTGGTTCATCCTTGGGAGCAATTTCCAAAAACCTGAAGGTACCACGTTAATCTGTACAAACAATAGTACGCAAGTATGAACACCATGGGACCACGCAGCCGTCATACCGCTCAGGAAGGAGATGTGTTCTGTCTCCTAGAGATGACTGTACTTTGGTACGAAAACTGCAAATCAATCCCAGAACAACAGCAAAGGACCTTGTGAAGAGGCTAGAGGAAACAGGTACAAAAGTATCTATATCCACAGTAAAACAAGTCCTATATCGACATAACCTGAAAGGCCGCTCGGCAAGGAAGAAGCCACTGCTCCAAAACCGCCATAAAAAAGCCAGACTACATATTGCAACTGCACATGGGGACAAAGATGGTACTTTTTGGAGAAATGTCCTCTGGTCTGATGAAACAAAAATAGAACTGTTTGGCCATAATGACCATCGTTATGTTTGGAGGAAAAAGGGGGAGGCTTGCAAGCCGAAGAACACCATCCCAACCGTGAAGCACGGGGTGGCAGCATCATGTTGTGGGGGTGCTTTGCTGCAGGAGGGACTGGTGCACTTCACAAAATAGATGGCATCATGAGGGATGAAAATGATGTGGATATATTGAAGCAACATCTCAAGACATCAGTCAGGAAGTTAAAGCTTGGTCGCAAACGGGTCTTCTAAATAGACAATGACCCCAAGCATACTTCCAAAGTTGTGGCAAAACGGCTTAAGGACAACAAAGTCAAGCTATTGGCGTGGTCATCACAAAGCCCTGACGTCAGTCTCATAGAAAATTTGTGGGCAGAACTGAAAAAGCGTGTGCGAGCAAGGAGGCCTACAAACCTGATTCAGTTACACCAGCTCTGTCAGAAGAAATGGGCCAAAATTCACCCAACTTATTGTGGGAAGCTTGTGGAAGGCTACCCAAAATGTTTGACCCAAGTTAAACAATTTAAAGGCAATGCTACCAAATAGTAATTGAGTGCATGTAAACTTCTGACCCACTGGGAATGTGATGAAAAAAAATAAAAGCTGAAATAAATAATTCTCTATCATTATTCTGACATTTCACATTATATATATATATTATATATATATATATATATATATATACATACATACACACACACACACACACACACACACACACACACACACACACACACACACTGTTCAGAAAAAGGGAACACTAAAATAACACATCCTAGATCTGAATGAATGAAATAATCTTATTAAATACTTTTTTCTTTACATAGTTGAATGTGCTGAAAACAAAAATCACACAAAAATAATCAATGGAAATCCAATTTATCAACCCATGGAGGTCTGGATTTGGAGTCACACTCAAAATTAAAGTGGAAAACCACACTACAGGCTGATCCAACTTTGATGTAATGTCCTTAAAACAAGTCAAAATGAGGCTCAGTAGTGTGTGTGGCCTCCACGTGCCTGTATGACCTCCCTACAACGCCTGGGCATGCTCCTGATGAGGTGGCGGATGGTCTCCTGAGGGATCTCCTCCCAAACCTGGACTAAAGCATCCGCCAACTCCTGGACAGTCTGTGGTGCAACATGGCGTTGGTGGATGGAGCGAGACATGATGTCCCAGATGTGCTCAATTGGATTCAGGTCTGGGGAACGGGCGGGCCAGTCCATAGCATCAATGCCTTCCTCTTGCAGGAACTGCTGACACACTCCAGCCACATGAGGTCTAGCATTGTCTTGCATTAGGAGGAACCCAGGGCCAACCGCACCAGCATATGGTCTCACAAGGGGTCTGAGGATCTCATCTCGGTACCTAATGGCAGTCAGGCTACCTCTGGCGAGCACATGGAGGGCTGTGCGGCCCCCCAAAGAAATGCCACCCTACACCATGACTGACCCATTGCCAAACCGGTCATGCTGGAGGATGTTGCAGGCAGCAGAACGTTCTCCACGGCGTCTCCAGACTCTGTCACATGTGCTCAGTGTGAACCTGCTTTCATCTGTGAAGAGCACAGGGCGCCAGTGGCGAATTTGCCAATCTTGGTGTTCTCTGGCAAATGCCAAACGTCCTGCACGGTGTTGGGCTGTAAGCACAACCCCCACCTGTGGACGTCGGGCCCTCATGGAGTCTGTTTCTGACCGTTTGAGCAGACACATGCACATTTGTGGCCTGCTGGAGGTCATTTTGCAGGCCTCTGGCAGTGCTCCTCCTGCTCCTCCTTGCACAAAGGCGGAGGTAGCGGTCCTGCTGCTGGGTTGTTGCCCTCCTACGGCCTCCTTCACGTCTCCTGATGTACTGGCCTGTCTCCTGGTAGCGCCTCCATGCTCTGGACACTACGCTGACAGACACAGCAAACATTCTTGCCACAGCTCGCATTGATGTGCCATCCTGGATGAGCTGCACTACCTGAGCCACTTGTGTGGGTTGTAGACTCCGTCTCATGCTACCACTAGAGTGAAAGCACCGCCAGCATTCAAAAGTGACCAAAACATCAGCCAGGAAGCATAGGAACTGAGAAGTGGTCTGTGGTCTCCACCTGCAGAACCACTCTTTTATTGGGGGTGTCTTGCTTATTGCCTATAATTTCCACCTGTTGTCTATTCCATTTGCACAACAGCATGTGAAATTTATTGTCAATCAGTGTTGCTTCCTAAGTGGACAGTTTGATTTCACAGAAGTGTGATTGACTTGGAGTTACATTGTGTTGTTTATATATATATATATACATACAACACACACACACACACACACACACACACACACACACACACACACACACACACACACACACACACACACACACAGTTCCAGTGAAAAGTTGACAGACCTATGCATTCAAGGGTTTCTTTATATTTACCATTTTCTCCATTGTAGAATTATTGTGAAGACATCAAAACAGTGAAATACGGAATCATTTAGTGACCCAAAAAAAGTGTTAAATCAAAATATATATTTGAGATTCTTCAAAGTAGCCACCCTTTGCCTTGATGACAGCTTTGTACACTCTTGGCATTCTCTCAACCAGCTTCATGAGGTAGTCACCTGGAATGCATTTTAATTAACAGGTGTGCATTCTTAAAAAGTTAATTTGTAGAATGTATTTCCTTCTTAATGCGTTTGAGCCAATCAGTTGTGTCATAACAAGGAAAGGGTGGTATACAGAAGATAGCACTATTTGGTTATAGACCAAGTCCATATTATGGCAAGAAAAGCTCAAATAAGCAAAGAGAAATAAATAACAGTCCATCATTACTTGAAGACATGAAGGTCAGTCAATCCGGAAAATTTCAAGAACTTTGAACGTTTCTTTAATTGCAGTCGCAAAAACCATCAACTGTTCAGAGGACACAGTGAATCAGGCCTTCAATTGCTGCAAAGGACAAAGGACTACTAAAGGACACCAATAATAAGAAGACTTGCTTGGGCCAACAAACACGAGAAATGGACATTACACCGGTGGAAATCTGTCCTTTGGTCCAATGAGTCCAAATTTGAGATTTTTGGTATCAACCGCCAAGGCTTTGAGAGACGCAGAGTAGGTGAACGGATGATCTCCGCGTATGTGGTTCCCACCGTGAAGCAAGAAGGTGGTGGTGTGATGGTGCTTTGCTGGTGACACTGTCAGTTATTTATTTACCAGCATGGCTACCACAGCATTCTGCAGCGATATGCCATCCCATCTGGTTTAGGTTTAGCGGAACTATCATTTGATTTTTCAACAGGACAATGACCCAAAACACATCTCCAGGCTGTGTAAGGGCTATTTGACCAAGAAGGAGAGTGATGGAGTGCTGCATCAGATGACCTGGCCTCCTCCTTTATTTTTCAGCTTCAGACCAATGCCTACTTCTCACTTAAAAAATTGTTTACAGGCAATTTTTGTTAAAGGTGCATTATACAACATTTCCACATTCTTTCACTAACCAAATGACTGTCATTTGCAGTGCTATTGTAACCTACAATCCGGCCTCTGACAAAAGGTCTGGACCTTAATGGCACAGGTGGTGTGCTTGCATAACTGCAAGGGTTGCTGGTTTAAACCCTGGTCAGCTGCCTCTAAAATTAGTTTTGAATAAACTAGATTGCAACAGAGTCTTACATTGTAAAGTAAGACTTCCATTGAAATTAAAGTTAACTAAAAAAAAAACTAAAAAAAAAGTTTTTTAACTGATTGACTTTTGA
Organism: Salmo salar; assembly: GCF_965601325.2. Lineage (NCBI taxonomy): Eukaryota > Metazoa > Chordata > Actinopteri > Salmoniformes > Salmonidae > Salmo > Salmo salar. The sequence goes on from NC_138303.1 coordinate 96,648,846, forward strand.
AAGTCTTAGTTCAAACTCTGATTGTCAGACGTTTACAGTTTGTTTCTAGCCTAAAGAGTTGCAGAGTTATGCATCTTTAAACACTGGTTATCAGGGTTTGGGAGAGGTTGCCAACCACTGCGTAAATCCTTCCATAACCAAATGTGGCTAGCTAGCCAACGTTAGCCCTCACTTGACTGGCCAGACTGGAGTGTAAACAATAGTCCAAACAGTTGCAACTAAAACAAGGGTTTCTATTGGACAAATTCAGATAGGTTTTGCAACATAATTGGCGTAATGAATACACCCCTGGTATAATGTTTTGATGCTTAGCTAGTTAGCTACAACTGCTGGCAAGCTACCTAGATAATCAAAACAAAAACCCCATTCATTGGCTTATCAAATCTGAAAACAGCTCACTAATAACAACCAAACCATTGTTTCATGATGGACAGTTGTCCAGATCTGTATGCTACCGGCATGAATGTAATAAAGGGAATAGGGTGCCATATCGGGACAATGGTTGCAAAGCTACTGGTAATATACCAAAATTACTAGACTCTTCAGTTAAAAAAAAAAAAAAAAAAAAACCTATGGCAATTTATCTAGTTTATTTAGTTCTGTGTTGTTTTGGTTCTAGTTTCTTTTTTCTATGTTGGGATTTTTGTATGATCATAATTAGAGGCAGCTGGTCATCAATGTCTCTAATTGGGGATCATATTTAAGTAGTTTTTCCTACCTGTATTTGTGGGGGATTATTTTGAGTTAGTGCATGTTGCACCACTTTCATCACGGTTTGTGTTTTGTTTGTAGTTTGTTTTGCAAATTTTCACATTAAAATAAAAGATGTGGAACGGTACCAACGCTGCGCTTTGGTCTCCTTCCTACAATGAAAGTGACACTATCAGAACTTTGGTAATTTATACTTGATAAACTTTTAAAAATGTATTCACATATAGTATTCATGTTTTATCTGTGTCCATATAGTCCATGAGAATAGCCTAATTAATGAAAAAAAGCATCTAATTCAACAATTAACTCTGAAACTCTTACAAATATTGACTTTTCTTCATATTTGCCACCAGTTTGACGGCAAAACATTAAATATATAGACATAGTAAAATAAGTGTCTTTAAAAAAAGGATAATTCATGCTGAAACCCTCATATTAAACAGTATATATTAAGGATAATGTTTTACAGCTTTGTCATCCTATTATAATAATAAGTTCATATCCTGAATCCATCTCTATAGCCTAGGCGTTAACAAAATATTCATACAAATATGATTTGGCCTCTTATAGACTAGGCCTTGTAGAAAGAGGGTTAATCAAGTTAGGTCTGCCAAATAAATGCATCATTGAAAAAAAATAATACATCAATCCAGCCAAAGTATAACCTTTCATCATAAAAAATGCTGTTTATAACATGCACAATTAGAAGCATCAATATATATAGAGCAAGCGTGACTAAATTCGAGCCCAGTAACTTTGCTCGCAGTATCCTCCTTCGATTGTCTCGTGTGGCTGCCATGAAAAGCCCCCACCTGCCGATCTGCACGAAGTGTGTACGTGCCACTGGCGATCAGTGTTGCCAACTAATTTTCAGGGTAAGTTGCTAGAGGCAGGTTGATTTGTTGCTAAAAGTTGCTAAATGACATTGTGATGTCATTGCGTGATAACGTAAAACTGCATCATTAAGTAGAATACACAATAACGTTACTCAAATTGACTGGCCATCTCTGCAAAAAATATGATCTGACATTTGTTCAGGTACAGACTCCCACTCTTTTCTGTATTTCTGGCTGTACAATTTTGATTGATGTTTTAAGTTCTGTTCAAGATCAAACATTCGTTACCAACTATATTCATTGGGTTTGGCTCGTCGAACCCGTGCTACTGCTGCTGAAGTCAGCCAACAATGATTTGCAATTTGCTGAAATTGCTGCTGGCCTGCTGCTGACGTCACTCACAACGCACTTTTGAAGCCAGGCACGTGTGCTGTGACAGTCTGTGACAGTTTTTGTGTCATTTAGAGGGAAAATGCCTTTTTGCGTTTGAGTCACTTCTCAAAAGTTGCTAAAAGTTCCAAATACATTTTTAAAAGTAGCTAAATTTGTTGCTAGGTGCTGTTTGGAAAAAAAAGTTGCCAGGGTAGTCTGAAAAGTTGCTGAATCTAGCAACAAAATTGCTAAATTGGCATCACTGCTGGCGATGTACTTCGCTGGACATGCTAGCTGTTCTCGGCGGCGCATCATCACTTCAAACGCATTCCGTCGTGGTGTGACCGGTTGGCCTACTACTACCACCTGGTAGTACTGGTAAAATGTAAGCTATGAATCGCACATTTTTATTTATTTTACCTTTATTTAACTAGGCAAGTCAGTTAAGAACAAATTCTTATTTTCAACGACGGCCTAGGAACAGTGGGTTAACTGCCTTGTTCAGGGGCAGAACGACAGATTTGTACCTTGTCAGCTCGGGGATTTGAACTTGCAACCTTTCGGTTATTAGTCCAACGCTCTAACCACTAGGATACAAATCACCAAATCAATCAAACCAAATCACCATAGAGCTGACACACTTCGATTTCATCAATCATTTTGACTTCAATTTGGTTGTCCAAAATACTATCAGCTTGCACTGCGTCTTTGCTGATGAATGCCCTGATCTCTGGCCAGTCAATTGTTTAAATTACATAGTTTTTTAATCTATTAAATCGCTTCTAATACATCTGAAAATGATGAAATAACCATGGATTTAACTGACTTTGTTTATAATGAGGGACCTCCCAAGTTAAACATGGACACATAAATAGTAGGAATTTACAGTGGTTTCAGCCATGACCGTATGAGGGAGAAATGAATTATCTGCACGTCGCCTGCAGGTGCGAGCGTGTGTTTCACTGTCCAATCCGAGGCTGGAAAATGATCTGAGTGCGTGACCTGAGGCTCTCTGGTCTCTTGGGGATCACCTTGGGAAAGCCTCAAGGGAGAGCGGACAGCAGACAGCGCTTTATAAACAAAGAGCCGCATATATTGGCTAAAAAATATCAGATATTTAAAATATTTTTGTGATGTCTGGAGAAAATTGAGTCGGGGCATCAGTTAAACAGTAATTCAACTTTGTCCGGCCTCATCTTTAATTATTTCATATATTTTACATGTGATAAGGCCAGAGATAAAGACACCAAAATTCTGGTAGTTTACTGGTAAACTTTGAAAGTTTCCAGTAATATACCCTCCATTTGCAACCCTAATTGGGACCAGGGTTGGGTAGGTTAATTTATTAATGTAATCCGTTACAGTTACCCGTCCAAAATGTAATCAGTAACTTAACCCTTGAATTACACAAACGTAATCTGATTATCTCCTTAACAGGTGCAGATTAGTAGCTGGCACTGCCACAAAATCATGAAATTAGATTTTAAACCTAACGATCACATTAACCACACTGCTAACCCTAAGGCCTAACTTTAAATTAAGAACAAAAAGCTCATTTTTACAATAGACTTTAGCCAATTTTGACTTTGTAGCTAGCCCATCTGGCGGAAATCGCTAATTGGAATGAACATTGAGAGTGAGTCACCTGCCACATTCAGGCTGATCCACACTATCACCCGCCACATCCACACTATCAGTCCCTGCTTCCTGCCAGGCAGGAGACTGAAAGCTGACAGCTGACTTCTTCTCCCCAAAGAGTTTACTTCACATCACCACCATGATGGAGAAGCAATGTGTAGAGCGCTGTCGTCAGGGGACAAGTATTTTCAGAGGGGTTGGGAGAGTGAAAGACGGACTACAGACTGAGATAATACAGAGTTCTGTCAAAGCTTCAATAAGTCCCATTCCAAAACATGACCCAGGCTCTTGGACCACCTTGGGATGGAGTGGGCCTGCATGGATGACGGGCCCTACATGAGAGGTGCCCCAGTGAAGGTTAGCAAATTAGCTGGTGATGTAACAAGGTCAACAGAGGTTAGCTAAATAAAGAAAAAAGTTCTGTAATATCTGAAAAATGTGGCTGGCAAAGGACATGTTTTATACTTTCTGCACAAGACCTTTGGCCACAACCCACTTTAAGTCTTAAAAACGTTTGCAAATTGAACCCTGTGTACGCGAGTGGTTTAGTTTACATTAACCTACCCTGTCAGTGTCCTGGTGTGTCTAAGTACACTACATGGCCAAAAGTGCTCGTCAAATATCTCATTCCAAAATCATGGTCATTAAAATGGAGTTGCCCCCCCTTTGCTGCTATAACAGCCTCCACTATTCTGGGAAGGCTTTCCACTAGAGGTAAAATTGCTGTAGTGACTTGCTTCCATTTCATGAAGCTCCCGACAAACAGTTATTGTGCTGACGTTGCTTCCAAGAGGCAGTTTGGAACTCGATAGTGAGTGTTGCAACCGAGGACAGACTATTTTTACACGCTTCAGCCCTCGGCGGTCCCGTACTGTGAGCTTGTGTGGCCTACCACTTCACAGCTGAGCCGTTGTTGCTCCTAGACGTTTCCTCTTCACAACAACAGTTGACCGGGCAGCTCTAGCAGGGCAGAAATTTAACAAATTGACTTGTTGTAAAGGTGGCATCCTATAACGGTGCCTTGTTGAAAGTCACGGAGCTCTTCAGTACGTGTCATTCTACTGCCAATGTTTGTCTATGGAGATTGTATGGCTGTGTGCTCAATTGTGTACACCTGTCAGCAACGGGTGTGGCTGAAATAGCTGAATCCACTCATTTGTCCCCATATTTTTGTGTATCACCGTGTACATGTGTGTGGTGCTTGGGTTTTGACTACCTGGAGTGATGATGATGTTTTGGGCGTCTTTGATCATTTCAACAGTTTGGTCCACGTTGACCTCTGTGTGTGTTCCTACGATCTCCATGGGCTTTCCTGACCCAGTGGATGACGTACCGTACCCACCAAGGATCACATTGGCCAGGGAACGGTTCATGGCCTAGCCAGTGGAAGAGAGGAAAAGAGGGGGTGGAAAGAATAAAAAGCTGCTCATTTCTTTTGAGTCAACTGCAGTTTCAATGAACCCAGTTTCCTTCAGGCAGTCAATGCAGCCAGGAAGGCATTTAAGTACAGTTAGAGTTCCTCCTAGTGGAAAACGGTGGAAGCACAGAAAATTCCACTTGCAAATTTCAGCATCTTCAAGGTTTACCTGTATAGTCATGGCCTGATTCTCCCCATTTACCTCATACTATCTGATGTGTGACACATCCTACATACAAAAGGAAGGATGATATCCTATAGAATGATGAAAGTATAAAGTCTGTGCGATACTTCTAAAATACAGAAGAACTTACAGAGGATGCTTACTTACCACACACATTATGTACGAGAGAATGGCCCCTGAGGAGCCAATGAGGGCCCCTACGATGGTGAGCAGGTTGTTGTTGAGCAGGAAGCCCTCGGCACATAGGGCCCAGCCGGAGTAGCTGTTAAGCACCGTGATGACCACCGGCATGTCTGCACCACCGATGGCTGCTGTCAGAGTCAGGCCCTATGAGAACAAGACCACCGTTAGACTAAAGGTTCATATGGCATTCGTAATTTCCTTCATATGTTGCTAAATTTAATATATTGCCCATTCAAAAGAAGGTATACAAAGATCATGTTCCACATGTGAGTAGTAGGCCTGGCCATCTATAAACGCACATGTAAGCATTTTCCTGAATCATTTTGGCATAAACAGATACCCTGTATTATTGAACGGAAAATAGCGAAATCTGATCAGGTAGTAGAAATGTTGTGTATTTAACCCCTATCAGATTGCAGTGGGCCTCAGTCCACTCATAAGGCATTTGTCAAAACAAGGAGTTTTCATTTCAAGGGCTCTCTATGATATCATCCTAGTGTTACTCTCCACGACACCGACCTCAGGGAACAGTTATAACCAGAGCCAGCTACCTAACATTATGTAATGATCCACTCCATCAAAAAAAGACTTGAACAGTATCAGATTTCCTTTTAAAGACATTCACGCTCAGGCACAGGTGATTGTTTAGCTATACCTTAATATCAGTCAGAGTGATGCGATATTGTATACGTAAAAATGAATATCCACTGATTTATCCAACGTCAAAATGTCCTTGTCACTGACAAACCACATGGAGGACTGAGCAGCCAACATTCACAACAATTTTAACCAGAACCACCTTCTCGCAGCGCTGCTTCAAAACCTAATCATCTTAGTTAACCTTCCATCTATCATCATATTATGGCTTGATCCTATGTGTAATGCTTCCAATGAAGACTCTCCTTCAGGGCCAACAGTTGAGCAGGATCGAGAGGAGAGCACATTTTATTGAAGGATAGCTGAATGAACCTAAGCCTACCTTAAAATGGGCTAAAGCACAGGATCCCAATGGTAAGACTTCCATCCTATTTATAAAGGTTCAGTTTAAAGGCCTTTGTTTAGCACTGTTCAATCCAGGTTGGTGGATATTAGCTGGGCCATAGATATAGAATTAGTAGAACAGGAAATGCCCTCAGACCACAACAATTTCATTGCACCATCATGACTTCAACCATTGATTTGAATGGCGGATGTCCATTCCAGTCGTTCTATTTCTATGTTTAGGGAAGAGACGGCGTGTAGGTCATACCATGACGGCAGAGAGTGCGGACACAGAGCCCAGGCAGGTGATGCCTGTGGTGTAGCTGGGGTCCAGCATGTAAGGGATCATCAGGCCCACACTGGAGGCCATTAGCCCAGCATTCATAGCATGGCGCCCGGGAAGATGGAGGGGGGCGGAGCTCAGCACACCTGGAGAGAGGAACACAGTAGGCATGGAGATATTGAGCTAAATGCATGTCAGGATTTCACTATGTGCTGTCCATCTAATTTATTATGTACTTCGTTTACAAGTATTCAGCCCCCAACCACAAGACACATACTGTATGGACTAAAAAGGGAGTTGCTTTTTTATCCCTGATCTGATTCAACCCTGGGCAGGCAGGTACAAATATAGCAGAGAAATAAAGTTACCGTTTTGAAATAGATTTTGATTTCAGAGACTAAAATGTGTATGCAGCCGAGGCTGTTTCACGCTAATTTGAAACTGAATGCATGTTGACAATCAAATTAACAAAGCTTGCACCTGGATTCCGCCATCTGTGATACAGGCCACATTTTAATGTTTCATTTACTTCTTGTTTTGAATGCCTTTCAAAAGTCCACCCCCAGAAAGAAAGAAAAAAGTATAGCATGAAATGGCCATTTTTAATCTTTTATCAGAGCAGGTTTTCCAGGTTCCAATGAGACTGTGGAGTGGGAACGCTCCCTGGGATAATGTGTTCCAGCTTTCTGGAACAAGTGGAAAATGACTGGGGGTGGAGGGGCTAATTAGTGCCAAACAGAGAGGTTCCGCATGGCCTAGCTTTGAGCAAGAGGGCCTGGGTGGCACAACTGGGACAGGGGACTGAGGGGGTGATGCAGAGTGGGTTACAGGCCCTCAGGTATCAACCAGAAGGACCTAGACCACTATTGGTCTACTACTAGTAGTACTGGATCAAACCCCAGCTGCCTGGGATAAGATGTGGTGCCCAAGAGCAACAAATTCCTAAAACTTCAGTAAAATGTCTGTGTAAAATATATGAATAATAACATTATGGACAAATGAATCAAACCAATGAACCATGATGTTGAATATGTATGAGAAATATAAGTATGATTTTAACTGCCTCATTTGCTGACAGGAAACTTAGGTAAAATTGGAACCTTAACTCATGGCGTGCTTGGCCTAGGACTGCCTAAATTCCTACCCTTTTTCACTAGCAGCTCCCAACAAAAACACCATTCCGCTTCCACCACCTCAATAGCATAGAACTTAAAATGTAATGCATCTTCCCAAATCACCCTTACTCACCTTGCAGTTTCCCATAAGCTACCAGGGATCCACTAAATGTGACCCCTCCGATGAAGGTGCCCAGGTAGGCGATGAGCTTGGTGAGGTTGGCAGACGGGTCGGTAGCAAAGTGAGGGTATTCGATCATGTACTCTGCCACGCAGGTGAGTACTGCAGCCAGACCCACCAGGCTGTGGAAGGCAGCTACCAGCTGGGGGAGGTCGGTGATCTGGATCTTCCTAGCAATACCCAACCCTGGGGGGCAGAGAGGATGACAGCCAGTCAACACACACATGCACGCAGCAGGGTTTCCACTAGGAAAATTTGGCAGTGGACAATGTGACCGGCAATAATTTGAATTTACCGGACATCCATAATCATTGGGTGCGTAACACATTAGGGCGGTCCAACCACGGTGCTCAAAATCACATATAGATTATTGTAATTCATCTTAAGAATAGAAATTAGCCTGTAAAGTTGAAATAAAATAAAGTAGAACAATGTTCTTATACCAACATGGCAGGTTTTATTGAAAAGCACAACATTTCCCATTGCGTCTTCATCCCTGAAATAAATTATAAAAAGGAATATAGAAGGGATCCCGCTTTGGACAGAAGGAATCCAACTTTTGTCAGATTTGACTTTTCGTAACAGGTTAGGAGAACTTACTCAGCAAGTTAGGAGAATTAACGTAGCAGGTTAGGAGAATTAGGTTACGGTTAAGAAAAGGGTTAGGGTTAACTAAAATGCTAAATCTTTTTACTTTTGACATTAATTGGACAAAAGCTGGATCCCTTCTAGTCATGACTTAAAAAAATGTAAATTAAGAAATTATAAAACTGATGTTGGACAATCAAATTCGATATGTAAATAAACAAAATTAGTTAAGGCTGGTTCATTGAGCGAAAGCTTATTTTACAATGCTCCTGTGCAATGAGGCCCACACCATGCATTTATGAAAGCAAGTTTCCAAAGCCCAAATTATATCTCATTCCTTTTACAGTTCTACTTGATATTAATAAATGTAATGTTTATTTTTATAGCAATTTGAATTATCGTGGGGTCGAGGCTCATGTCATGTCTGATTTACGTGGCTTATTGATAACTGTTTCCTACTAATAGGCAGTTGGATGCCTAGTGATTACAACATTGTAACTTTCCGATTTGAATAGTTGGCAACAATGTTTCATTTCCAAGCACAACTGAATAAGCTCAACTGATATGAAACAATTGCTCATGATACCAGTGGCGACCCGTTATTCAGGGCTGGTGGGTCAGAGCCTGACCTGTTTTGAGCCCCCCCTGTTTAGCTAAAATAAATAAATACAAATATATTTTTTGTCTGTTATTTTGGCATTTATACCTGTCACATATCAGTTTGCAAACAATGTAAAAAAAGAAAATAATTGTTGAGTTAATAAAGCCGCTCACAAACATGGTCTCTTTGTTGCTTTCTAAGGCAGGTCCATGCAGGTGTTTCAGCCTAGCTCATTGCTTTCTGTGGTGGTGGGGCAAGCCAGCAGAAAATACGGAGTGTAGGGGTTGGTAATGTTCTCTAGTTGCGCCGTGATTGGCTCAGTGTTGTCACTCATGGGAACACTACATCACTGTAAAATCTACAGGGAGACCTTGAAAATGCAGGGGGTTTTTACATTAGAAGTGCCCATCCAAGGCGGCTCAAGGTCATTGGCCACAGATAAAATGACGCCAAATCACATTCTATGTACACCGTAGCTTTGAATGGACTTATCATGCCAACATCATACTTTCAAAATCTTAGCTAGCAATCAAGACAACTGGGAAACCGGGAAAAAAACTAGCCGACTGGGAAAATACGTTTTGAACGGTCATCCAACTCGGAATTCCAAGTTGGGAACTCTGGCCTCTTCTAGAGCTCCGACCTGAAGATCACTGACGATATGATTCGACCTTGTTCCCCCCCCTCCCCGTACAGGTACATCTCAATTGTCAGTAGAAACCACATTTGTTTAAGCAAGTCAGCCGTATCAGCTATGTTTTTTTAAAAAGGCAATAAATGAGGCTGAATGAAGTGTTTCGCTGCCAGACAAAGCTGCTGATAGCCAGGTGTAGCAGTGGTAAGGATCAAATCCATGGTGCTGAAAAGAAAGCTCTGCTGTTGGGACAGCTTTATGTAGGCCTTAACAGTTTGTGGGCACAATTTGTCACAGTTATAGTGCAATTAATGTATTGTTTAGTGTTAAAAAACCCCACAATTGTTGAGTTTGTCCGACTAAGATTTACATGCTAAAATCACCACTGCAAGATACACATCATTACTCTACTCTATCAATCCATTACAAATCTTTATACTATATTTGACACAGGGGCGGCTTATGTTTATCTTGCCTCAGGCAGCAGCAAATTGCTAGGACCGGTCCTGATGAACACAATAATTTGCCTCTACCGTAATTTCCGGACTATTAAGCGCACCTGAATATAAGCCTAAATTAAAAAATATATATATATATTTTGAACATAAATAAGCCGTACATGTCTATAAGCCGCAGGTGCCTACCGGTACATTGAAACAAATGAACTTTACACAGGCTTTAACGAAACACGGCTTGTAAAAAAAAAAAAAAGAGCAGTAAGCTTTAGTTGTCTTTTTGCACTGAGTCAATTCCTCACGCTGCTGTTTCCAACGTCTTATCATCGACTCATTAAGACCAAGCTCCCGTGCAGCAGCTCTATTTCCTTTTCCAACAGCCAGATCAATCGCCTTCAACTTGAAAGCTGCATCATATGCATTTCTCCTTGTTTTGCCATGATGAGGGTGACAAAATGACTACCGTAATCAGAATGATGGGAAGTTTGAGAGCGCTCGATTTAATCTAAACAGTAAACAAAAAAGTTGTTTGACCTTAACCCGTTCGGCAATTTCATTGGTCTAATGAAAGCTTCATGCTGCCAAAAAACTGAGCACGTCACAGAATGTGTTTTTTTGAGAAAAAAAAAATTCTAATTGAAAGCGGGAAAAATCCATATATTAGCCGCGTCATTGTTTAAGCCGCGAGGTTCAAAGCCTGGGAAAAAAGTTGCGGTTTTATAGTCCGTAATTTACGGTAATTTACTTGCATTTGCGGCAGACCTTGGCCTGCTCAAATTTAAGTCAAAACTGTCCAACTCCCTGGATCAGCTTGCGATGCGCATCAGCCTCATTACGTTGTCCTCAATAAGGTGCGATCTGGAGGTCATCTTTACTCTGTTTTAAAGAAAGAATCCCCTCTCAGCGGGCACATTAGAAACGTGGATAATCACCTCAATCTTTGCCCAGTCGGGGTACACTTAGCTGTCCTTTATGAGGAGTAAAAATAGAAACACCCGACACTAAGCATCTTGAGGATTTATTATCCTATGAAGCATATTTGCCTTTGAAGTTGGAGAAAATCGACTGGTATTTCCATCAATGAATAAAAAGCATTATTTTGCAATGCATTTTTCTTCTCCCGGACAATTTGGCCGGCAACTATTTTATTTATCGGCTAAAGGAAACCCTGAACACATGCAGACACACGAGCCAACACACACTAAAGGATTGCTGGGAAATGGGTCGTCCTGAGGCACAGGTGTTGCTGATGAGGGTTGTTTGGGGGAAATTCCTTGTTTGTGAGTGCACCTCCGTGTGTGTGTGTGTGTGTTCGTTCTTCTTGAAGCCCTGCAGACATGGGTGGGGTTAACAGGAGCATCTGGAACAGGGCTAGGGTCTGAATCGATGGTTTTGTCTAGGTTCCAGCTTGATTCCCGGAAAAATGTACCATGAAGATGGACGCAGAGCTCCAGAGGTCTGCTGGGTAATACTGGTGATTCAGACATAATGGTGACCATTACCTTGGCACCACAGTAGTACAGCAGTTTGAAGCAGACCACCACATGAGGACTAGACTGCCACCTGCTGTTAGACAATATGTTCAGACAGAACACTCGAACATACAAATGGCAGACAAATTTTATTTACTGCCACACACTTACCAGCGGTGCCACCCACGGCCATGGCGGCACTCATCTGTGCCAGGAGTTCCGGGGTGGGCTTCAGGAAGCCCAGGGTGGCAGCGATGCCCCCCGCCACCCCCATCATACCCAGGGCATTACCCAGACGGGCAGTGGACTGGTTGGACAGACCAGCCAGGGCTCCCACACAGCACATACCAGAGCCCAGGTACATCATCTACAGAGAAGGGGATAAACACAGCTGCATGTTCAGGAGGGCACACTATACTATAGCAACAAGTATTTTGCAATTCTAAATTGGACGAGTTTAGGTAATGCATGCCTGTTTCACTCAAGTTTTCTGCCTACTTAAAGGTGTACTATGCAGAAATGTAAGAACCGGAAGCTTAGAAATAGCGCACAAAGAACAGATATACTGCTTCTTAGACTTGCTTTCAATGAAAATGACAGATCTATAACACACATTTCTATGTTTATTTGGTCAGGTCACCCAGAAAGTTACATATTGCAGCTTTAACAACCTAATGAACACAACTACTAACCCCGACACTGGTTTGAGGGTAGGGTGATGCTCACCTGTTCAATGTTGTAGCCAGCCTGCATGGCAACTCCATAACCCCCAACGAACACCCCGGTGGGCAGTAAGTAGAGGTAGTTGTATTCTGGAGGGTCAGTGGGACGCTTGAACATGTCCAACATCTTCTTGGTGACCAGGAAACCACCTGAGAGAGAAAGAGAACAAACCCCGTCAAACTCAACCTGGTAGACAACGTTCTGCACATGCGCTCTTTGCAACCGCTTGGCATCTGACCACAAGGAATTACAGAGGGTAGTGGGTACGACCTGCCATCCAGGACCTCTATACCACGCAGTGTCAGAGGAAGGCCCTAAAAATGGTCAAAGACTCCAGCCACCCAAGTCATAGACTGTTCTCTCTGTTACCGCACGGCACCGATGCACCAAGTCTAGAACAAGCAGGACCCTGAACAGCTCTACACCAAGTCATAAGACTTCTAAATGGTTAGTTAAATAGTTAACCAAATAGCTACCCGGACAATCTGCATTGACCCTTTTTATTGACTCATTACATACGCTGCTGCTTTAGTTTATTATATTCCTAACTATACAGAGTGTACAAAATATTAAGAACACCTTCCTAATGTTCAGTTGCACCCCCCCCCCTGTTGTGTGAAAAATCCAGCAGCGTTGCAGTTCTTAACTAATTCAAACCGGTGCACCTGGAACCCACTACCATACCCCATTCAAAAGGTACTTAAAGATTTTGTCTTGCCCATTCACCCACTGGCACACACACAATCCATCCATCAATTGTCTCAAGGCTTGAAAATACTTATTTAACTTGTCTCCTCCCCTTCATCTACATTGATTGAAGTGGATTTAACAAGAGACATCAATAAGGGATCATAGCTTTCACCTGGTCAGTCTCATGGAAAGACGTGTTCATAATGTTTTGTCCACTCAGTGAACATACATATCTACCTTAAATACCTCGTACCCCTGCACAATAACCTGTGTATATAACCAAATTATCGGTACTCATTGTGCATTTACTACTACGTGTTATACTTCTCTATTATTTCTCTATTTTCTTTCTCTGTATTTTTGGGAAAGGCTCGTTAGTAAGCATTTCACTGTTAGTCGACACCTGTTGTTTACGAAGCACGTGACAAATAAAATTTGACTTGAATGGCTTCAGGCATAACAGGGTGAAGACCGTAATATTTCAAATATTATTTATTCACTCTTATTTGAGTAACTCATTAAAACTGCACACAAAAGGTTAATGTAGTAGTCAGGGGTTTTCTTGGTGGAATCTCTCCCGATATAAACGAC